>NC_083340.1:73252770-73586874 GCF_019175385.1 Lycium barbarum | reverse complement strand
ATCCGATTCTAAGCTAGCAATTCACCTACAGAAATTCGGGCAGCATTTCCCCTGTAAATTCAACAAACCCCGAGAATTCAACTCGGCCAAATCATCAACAACAATACCAACGACCACATTAACAACTTCAACAATTAATTCAAAATGCATTATAATGTTAGCAACCCTTTCTACATAATTCGACGACACTTCACTTACATTCGAATTAATCACATTAACCCGACTCACAATCTTCCAAACTCAATAAGAACACCAACAACACATTCCTCGCTTCCAAGTTCATGAATTATACCAACAACCACACGTTAACAACATTATTCATGCAAATATAAGAAACCATACTAACGTCACATTCCCTGCTACAACAGCCCACAACGATTACAACTTCATTTTAAGCCATCAAACCTTCATTTTCATCATGGAATCCACAACAACAACAACCAAAAATATTAAATAAAATCAATTCATCACATCTTACCAAGGCACCCCTATACGGCCACAACCCACACACAGATATTTCATGAATTTCATCCATTTCTACATACTACAACACTCACAAATAATCCCTAACACATAGAAAAGGAGATTAAACCTTACCTTTACCCTTTAACTTCTCAACTTGGCTAGGGTTTATGAGTTGCACAAATGAATGCTTTGCTTGCTCCAACAACTACTCCACGTTAATAAGGGCCTTCCAATTGGTTGGAATACTAGAAGAGTTTTTTTTTTGATCAACTCCAAGGCATCAAATTCGGCTAGCCATGGCCGAATATGGTTCTCTTTTTTTTCTTGAAGTTTCTTGAATTTGTGAAAGAAGATGAATATGTCTTGTTTGTCACCACTTATCTATATATATATATATAGCTCCTACTAATTCAAGGTGGACACATGCCCCCCACTCATGGCTTGAGTTAATTGGCCAAGCCATGGGTGGGACCCACACATAAGCCACACGGCCACTTGTGGCCCTTGTCATGAACCTTCTTTGAATTTTTCCTTTTTACCCTTAGCCTTTCTCAATATTTCCATACCACTAATAAACAACTTGTGCATTAAGACAAAACTGGAAAATAGCCTTGCCCTTAACTTATCGCGATTATCTTGAAATATCCGAATGTATAAAATACGAGATATAACAACTTTCATGTCTTACATACTTAGTACTTTGTCTGTACTAACATCTCATTCCTGGGGGCACTGTGTTTCATGCCCGCTTCAGGTATACAGGTTGACGATCTGCCCCTATAGGTTGCTATTCAGTTGACATTAGAGCACTTCTCTCGTTCTGAAGTTGTAGTCTAGTTTTTGTATGATATTATTTTGTGTACATACGGGTATGGAGGGGCCCTGTCCCGACCTCTTTATGTCAGATACTCTAGTAGTGGCTTGTAGACAGTCATGGTTTAGCTAGATTTTGTATGGCCTCCTCGGCCTATATTTTTGTTGTACCGTCATCATTGGTAGCCTTGTCGGCTTGCTCAGTTTTGACAAATATAGTTGCATAGTAATTCTTAGTGGGCTCATCCTTTCCTCAATATATTTCTCATATGATTTAGCAGACTTTCATATGGTGACCCCCGAGGTCCACTCATGATCATGGTCATAATAGGAAAGTATGTTTAGCGGCGCTTGGCAGGTAGGGCTCAGGTGCCCGACATGGCCCCTCTAGTTGGATTGTGAACTTGGTATCGGAGAAGTTGCGCCTTAGAGTTATCTACAAGCCGTATCTAGTAGAGTTTTATTTGTGGTATGTTGTGCACCACACTTATAAACCGGAGGCTGCAGGGCATTTAGAAAGATTGTCCTTCTTTCTTATCCTAGATCGTGCGATAGAGCCATGTTATGAGAATTCCATTTTTTTCCTGATCATGTGTTGTGATTTTAGTAATTTATGTGATGAGGAAAGCTTCAGTGGCCCAGAAGAGCAAGTCAGTGGCAGGTAGGAGAGCCGATCGGGTACCACCTGTAGAAGTCGAGGAGGGCGAGTCCCAGAATGAGGTTCTATCTCCAACCTTCCATACTTCGCTCGCTCTGAGCATAGAGGAGCTCCAGGCCCAACTCCAACTTTAGCACCCCCCCCCCCCCCGGTTCCTCCACCTGATGCGCCTAGTCAAGAGATGTGGGATGTTATTCAGTTGTTGACTCGGTTTGTGGTTGCTTGGGCCCGATGTCAGGGCATGGCTGTTAATATTACTGATAGGGCAGTCAGTGCGAGGGTCAGTGATTTCATTAATTTTGACACTCTAGAGTTCTTCGGATCTGATCAGAATGAGGACCCTCGGGATTTTATTGATAGGATGCAGAGGACCCTGAGGGTGATGCACGCTAGCGAGACTGAGTCAGTGGAGTTGGCTTCCTATAGACTATGGGATGTTGTTGTTCAGTGGTATGAGACTTGGGAGCTATCTAGAGGGGAGAATGCCCCTCCAGCGATATGGCGAGAGTTTACAGAGGCCTTTATCCGCCACTATTTTCCACCAGAGATCCGATGGGCCCTAGCTGATAAGTTCCTGAACCTTAGACAGGGTACAGTCTTTGCTATAATTCATTGGCTAGATATGCTCTAGCTGTTGTAGCTGAGATGGAGGATCGGGTTTACCGGTTGGTGATCAGTTCGGGACCACACTTGATTGATGACTACATGATGGCCTCACTTTAGACAGGTATGGACATTTCTAGCATTCAGGCGCACGCTTAGAATCTTGAGGAGCGTAAGCAGTAGAAGAGGGCCGACCATGAGCATGATACGGGTCAGATTAAGAGAGCTAGATCCTCAGGTTCTGTCAGTGAGTTTAGAGGTGGACAGAGGTAGAAGTATCCTAGGCATTCAACCCGTTCAGCGGCTAGTGTACCTTCACAGTTCGCTGGTTAGAGATTTGATCGATCTACTTATTCAAGACCAGGTCAGAGTTCTAGAGCCTCAAGTTCTCGATATAGAGATGAGTAAGGCCTGATGAGGCCACCTTTACCATGATGCCCTCAGTATGGTAAGTTACATGCTTGCGAGTGTCGCTTAGGTTCAGATGTTTGTTATGCTTGCGGTCAGCCAGACCATATTATGCGTGAGTGTCCATCGAGAGGTGGTAGAGATATAGTTCAGTTCACAGGATCAGAGCCCTCTGGGACAAGGCTCTCAGGAATCAGCAGGTCATGGTAGAGGCCGAGGGGGAGCGTCAAGCTGTAGTGTTCCTCAGAACCGCATTTATACATTGGCTAGTCGACAAGATCTCGAGTCTTCGCCCGATGTTGTTATAGGTATACTATTAGTATCTTCCCATGATGTATATACAATTATAGATCCATGTTCTACGTTGTTGTATGTTACTCCTTTTATTGCTGGTCTATTTGGGTTGAAACCCGAGTCGATTAAAACCTTTTGAGGTGTCTACACCCGTTGGTGATCCAATGACATCAAGACGGGTATACAGAGATTGTGTAGTTATAGTTTGTAATAGTTGTTATATTTTGGATTTTGCGGGCGGGGTTAGCGCTCAGAAATCTACTAGGAGGTAGTTGGTGCTCTTTTGGACTTTGTTTTGAAAAAGTGTCGCCACCTAATTTTTAGGAAATTAGGAAAATCGGGTTCAAAGGGTTTATTCAAATACCGTGAAAAAAGTGTTTGTAACCAAAGTTCTAGGTAAGGATTCTGGTGATCCCATAGTGAAGGTGTTAGGCACCCTAGTATTAGGGATCCATAGGATACAGTTGACCTTGGAATTCCAATATGTGAATTATGCATGAACTATTTATATTGTGTTTAATTTCCTGCATTTATAAAATATTGTCATTCAGCATATCATTTGAGTTTTTGAAAAGAATTGAATATATCCCCTTTATATAAGGGTACTTTAGGTTTGGATTTGTAATATCCGGATAAGAATAATTCCCTTTTATGTATAAGGATAGTATATTTTGTTTTGAAAAGTGCCAAATCATCTAGATTTGTAAATATGTATATAAATGTATATATGTATCCTTTTTATGCCCATGCATAACCCTCGTATTGTTATTCTTGGTCAGACCATATATTACTCGAAAACATCCCGCTTTAGATCCTCGTATTTACAAGTGCGTTTCATTTTATTTGAATAAGTCTGGTTAATAAAAATAATTTGATTTTTTTGATTTTTTCTCGACTCCGTATATATGTAAGAAAAATTGGTTTTGGTTTGAGTTGGGCTTGGGCCCAAAATCTGCATTGTTTGTTTTATGAAGAGTATTTTAGTTGGGGCTTGCCCAAAGTCCAGTTCACACTTGTTGGGTCCTGGCCCAAAATACTTATTCGTTTAGATTGGGCTTCAGCCCAGAAATTATTTTCTTTTCGGATTCAGTCCGGTTCATATATATGTGAAACCTTTTTCTTTCGATAAATCAAACTGGTTTGTGGTCTTGAAAACAATATCCATAACACTTTAAATTTTTGAATTCATTTGTCTTTTAATCAAAACTTGTATTGCAAAAGATCATTTTTGTTCTCGAGTTTTCAAAGCTGCCACGTTTATTTCGGGGTTTTGAAAATCGTTTGGGGACTTAAAGTATACTAAACGGCATAAGCACCGTTGTCCTAAGTCGACTAGCTCTAATCATCATGGATTTCAATATTAATGTGAGTTTTACAAATACACAAACACAATACCACATTCTCGAAATATATAACAAAAATAATAAAAGGAAGGTTAGGCTAGGGGTGTACCAAGCCCCTAGTGGACCATTTTTACCCATGGTTGGGCCTCCAACGCAATTACGTACATATTAGCTTCCCTTTACAAACTGCTTTTTCTATGAAATAAGAGCTTGTTAGGCCTCAGCCCAACAGGGAGGTTTGACCGGCCCAAATGGCCCACGAGGTGGAGGAGAAAGGGGGAAAAGAAAAACCCGATTAGAATTAATTTTATGAACTTATCACAAATATACATATACACAACCTATATATACCAGAGGACAGATGCGTACCTACACAGTTAATACCAGGAAATGGGCCTGGCAGCCCAATGTAGCTTAAGCTTTCTAAGTAGGCTACCCCAACCCCTTTGTCTGTTTGCTATAATTCTAAGTGTAGATATAGGTTTCCTATGTTGATCTCTGATGGGCCGAGCCTAAAACTCCTATAATCCTTTGGGTTGGCTAAGTATTGAAACCTATAGACTATCTATCTCTCAAATGGCTGATATACACTTCTTATACAATTTATACACCCATATATATACACAGTATACCACTTGATATACACTTTGACATGTATATCAAGTGCATATACCTGATATACCCCTGTTAAGACTACATCTTTTATGAAGAACATCATGCATATCCTATGCATATCATTTTTCTAGCTTAAACAAATTCTTAAGAAAACCACTTCTAATCATTAGTTAAGCCTAATCCTTATTTTGATTGAACCGTACTAAGTTGGATTGAAATAAACTCCTACTCCTCTAGGCACAATCTTTTAATTACCCCTTTTGTCTATTGGTGACACTGTACCGGACCTGGTTGCAAGCAACTCTTAATCCCTCCAAGTGCTAACACTGTATCCGACCTGGTTGCAAGCAACTCTTAATACCTCTGAGTGCCACCTTAATCCTAAGGTTCAATTTTTAAACAGTCATTGATTTAAGTTGGCCGTACTGAACTGCGTTGCAAGAAACTCCAAGTCTTTCCAGGCTTCCCTTAAACCTTTGACTCTATTAACCTTTTAGTTATTTCTTTATTTTAGGCAAGGTGATTCTCAAGCTATCCTCAAACAGGTCTGATTCCCAATCTACTTAATAGATATCAAATATATGAAAACATTAGAGCAGGCTAGATTCAAATTAAAAAAGGTCCCAAACATACTTTAAAGTAGCTATAATCAAAGGACTACATTCTGTGAGACCTAGCAGTGCAAGAAAACCATATACTGCCATGTTCAAATATTCATCTTATACACAAAGGGATAGCTCAAGGGAAGTTCAGGAACTGAGAATCATTTCTAAGTTAAGTTGAACAATTCATGACCCGGAAATTAGATTTAGACTTGCCTAGACTAAAGGGGAGATTCATCAGAGTTATGCTCCACTCTATTCTTTTTTCAGATAACAGAAGACACAACCAACAAGCAGGCTAGCCTAAACCATCCCAACAGGTTCTTTTTTTAACCCGAAACAACCAATTTTGTGCAATACAAACTCAATTTTTAACCCACCATTTGATCCAATGATAAGAATTGAAGGCCAAATGTGCACATATGGCAAACATATACCCCATAGACTTATAGGGCATGCCATGGCCCTTTTTATTTGGAAGACATATATTATGAACTAAGTAAGACTTGGTTCATTTCTCAATCTTCTCTTTAAGGTGCCTTTAAAAGGCTTCCCTATGTCAAGTGATTCATAGGTTGCATATTCACACCTATGATCCTATAAACTCACCATTAAAACAATCCAAATATACTAAAGTGTGAGGAAACTGAGATTTCCATACAAAAAAAAACAGCTTAAGTTCTTATCTGAAATAGTTTCTAATCTCTTTGGTCACAATAAACTCCTATCAAATCTATATGTTCCAATCTGAGTTGATTTTATAGCATGATATATTTCAGAACAATATAGATGCAGACTTCAACTGATAACACAATTTAGGCATCAAGATAAATTGATTTTTTAACAGGTTAATTCAGGACAAAGACATAGCAAATTCCACTTGAACATCATTTCCAACACCTTACTTTGTAGTATTTGAATAACAACTTCACAAATGACATAGATAGTTTATGCAAAGCAATCTAGGCAGACTTAAGGACTTCACATCATAAACTAAATCTTTTGGCTTAAGTTATCCAGGATTGATAAGAACACATGCTGGGTTGGACGGAACAAGAGCAAAACATAGCTTCCCAGCATCCATACTCCTTAACCTCTTGACTTCAAATTAGCCACATAAGCTAACTTATCAAAAATAGACCAGGTTCAAAGCATAGGAAGGACTAGAGTGGACACATTAAGACTTATATATTCAAGTTAGCAGGCTTTATCAAAGGATTTAGACACTCATAATAATAACAGCCAGATCAGTTTCATTCTTTGAGCCAACTAGCTCATCTTAGTCAATATTGTAGGAAATCAATGTGATCAAGCTATGTATTCAAGGTCAGTACAGGTAAACCATGTTCTTGTGATTCTACATTTATAAGTCATTTTAAACCAATTTTGGTGATCAAAATGATGCAGACTCAACATATTATTTTTTTAGTTTCAAACTCAATTCACAACCTTCTGATTATCAAGTTACCTCATTCCACTTCTTATAACCAAAGCCAAGGGTTAAACCAAATGCCTATTTCCAGGTTCAAAACTCCACCCAAACCCCCTTAATTATATCATGTTTATTTCATTCAAGGTGATCAGTTATTAGGATCCAATTCAAACAAATCATAACAGATCTTGATTAAATCCTGCCATTAAGGCTTATACTCAAACAAAGATGAAAAAGTACATAGATAGTCTAGATGAACAACAACTAAAGCATAACTAGCATACTTAAGCTAAACAGAATACCATTTAACATTAAGCTGAGCAGATTATCTCTTTATTAATGTTTGACTAATCCGAATACTAAACTAAACAACACATCATACAAAAACAATAAAACTAAACAAAATATTACCAAAACCCTAATCAGACTAAGCAAGAACGAAATAAACAACAAGATAGCAAATTACCTTTTGTGAGTGCAGCCGACTTCAAGAATGAATTGGGAGCTCTTTTGTGCTTCCAAAACCAAGAACTCAGCCAAAAATAAAAACAAGCAGTTAAAATTTGAAACTGATGACTCAAACTTTGAAAGTCAAGTCAAAATTTTAAACTGAAACCCTAATTTTAAGTCTTAAATACTCAAAATCATGGTGTATGTGTATGTGTCGGTGTCAGTGTCTCTGTGTGTTCTGACTTTGGGGTTCTATTTATAGAACCCCAAATTTGGATGAAACCCTAGCAATTTTTGATGTGGGAGTTTGTAAAATTCTTGAAATTTATATGCTTGACTAAGATTAAACGGCTCAGATTGATGCAAAATAATAAAAAAGGGTTTGATTTTAACCTCATTTGGATTGATCCAACTCATATTGAACCAACCAATAGAAAACAGTATTCAAATTGGAAAAACAACAAAAGTAATTAAAAAAATAGTTCTTTGACCGTGATTCGCAGTGAAAGGGTGAAAAAGGGAGAAGAATATACTGTGTTTGGGGAGAGATAAGGTGGAAAAAGGGTGGTACTTCATGAAGCATTAAATGCTTTGCTTAAATCGACTATACAAAGCCTGAACGATGCTGATGCCTCTGTAGAATTGTAATTTTTGGCCTGAATGACTAGGAGAGAGAAAGAGGAGCGTGGGGCGGCGCAGCTAGGGTTACAAAACCCTAACGGAATCATGCAATTTTCCCCTTAAGGGGTCCGTTTGGCTGATTCCTTATGGTTGTATAGGAGGCTTTGTTGGGCTGGGTCAGTCCTCTAACGGACCAGACCCTGCTGAACTTAAAATAGGCGGCCCTAGTGTTACTATACCCATATATATATGTTATGTCTATCCTCGACGTATACCCATGTGTATATATTGTATATACACTGTAATTCCAAGCAAATAATTGAATGCCATAATTCTGAAAATAGGGGGCTTTTAACTAGTTCAAATTGTTTTAATTAAAACCAAGTTCAACTCCACGAAAATAATTAAACTCTATTCCACACACTTAATTACAAAAAATTAAAATACACTTATTGTTTTTTACTTAATTAATTGAAGTCCGATGACTTTGACGGAGTAGAATACTTAATGTCCAATTGCAATTGCTAAAAATAAATGATTCGTAATTGTTTTGCTCTTTCTGGGAAAATAAATGGACATTCTTGAATTTCTTGAAAATATATGAAAAATGTAAAAATGATATGTTATTGTATTCTTATTGGTGTTCTTGCCAAATGTAATGCATAAATGTCACCGGGATAATTTTTCCAAAATTATATTTGACTTAGATGATGCATATTTTACTCCGTCTGCGGTTTCGGGACTCCGAATAATTAAATAAAATTATCGAAGGTCAAAAATTAGGTGTCAACAAGTGCCCCTTCATAGTGCAGGAATGGCAAGGCCATCTGCGGGCAATGTAATTTGACAACCTTAATTTTTGGCCGACCAATTCATGTGATTTCTTTTTTTATGCAAATTTTCAAAGCGATGGCCGGAACCTAGTCTCTGGGTTTCCTACATATCTCAGGCTGTGCAAGAATTCAGGAAATTTGTAGTTAGACTCAACTAGACCTTTAAGTGATGTAGAGGAAAGTCCCAAGATTTTCAGCATTGTGACTGAGATATCTCAGGATGGCTTGTTAGAATGTGATTGACTCTCTGATTTTGAGCCCACCTACATATGCCTGGTTTCTAGGAATCAGGTCACATATAGTTTGACTCGCTGGGGAAAAGAGTATCCCTTATGCGAGAACGCCTTCTGATTTTCCCGGTGTGTATCCAATCGGTTGCAGGTTTTTATAAAGTAAAAAGACAAACTGTGGCTGAGTCTAAGATCGAATGACTTCCAAATCCTGGCCGGAGAGCTTGACTCTCATGGGTAACCTATCTCGATCGGCTGCGTAAGAAAAAGTTCCACTTTTGCTCCGCAAAGGTCTGGATCCGGTTTAGTGTGCCTACTCTTTCTTGGCGGCTCTGTACCTGCTTCCATATGTTGAAAACAATGCAGATGTATCACGTGATTTATGCATGATCTCTTTGATGAACGACCTTCTTGGTCTGCTTTTCTTGAATGAATGGCCCATTTGGCAAATCATGTTTCAATGAATGGCCCTTTTGGCAAAACCGTTTGAATGAGTGGCCCTTTTGGCAAAAGATTTTTGAATGAATATCCCTTTTGGAGAATGTTGTTTTTTTGAATGGCCCTCTTGGGAGTGCTTGTTTGTATGAATGAATGTCTTTCTCGGCAGTGGTCATTTGTATGAATGAATGGCCTTCTTAGCAGTGCTTGTTTATATAAATGAATGGCCCTCTCAGCATGTCTCTCTTAGCAGTGCTCGCTTGTATGAATGAATGGCCCTCTTAGTATGTCCCTCTTGGCAGTGCTTGTTTGTATGAATAAATGGTCCCCTCGACATGACCCTCTTGGCAGTGCTTGCTTGTATGAATAAATGGCCCCCTCGGCATGGCCCTCTTGGCAGTGCTTGTTCGTATGAATAAATGGCCCTCTCGGTATGGCCCTCTTAGCAATGCTTGTTATATGAATGAATGGACCTCTCGGCATGGCCATCTTGGCAGTGCTTGTTTGTATGAATGAATGGCCCTCTTGGCGTGCAGACGATAGATATGGCTCTTGTGGCTGGAAAATCTTTCTTTCATTCGTAGTGGTGGTTGTGACCCTTGTGGTCGGATATGCCCTTTTGTCCTTTGTCATGATCCTCTTGGTCGGATGTGTCCTTATGCTCATTCATTGTGACCTTCTTGGTCAGGTATGCCTTTATGCTAATTCATTATGACCTTCTTGGTCGGATATGTCTTTATACTCATTCATTGTGACCTCATTGGTCGGATATGTCTTTATGCTCACTCATTGTGACCTTTTTGGTCGGATAGGTCTTTACGCTCATTTGTTGTGACCTTCTTGGTCGGATATGTCTTTACGCTCGTTTGTTGTGACCTTCTTTGTCAGATGTATTCTTTCCATTCATTCCTCGTGACCCTCTTGGTCAGTCATGTCTTTCTCGTCCCTTCATTTTACGACCCTCTAGGTCAAATACGTCTTTTTCATTCATTATTTGTGACCCTGTCAGTCAAGTATGTCTTTTCCCTTTGTTCGTCTTGTGCCCCTCTTTGCCCAATGTTTCGTTGAGCTGCTTTTCCCTTTCAACACGAGCGAACACAGTTAATGATATAGCTGTCTTCTTGATGAAATTGGGGAAGCAGCATCCACAAAAAAAGGTTATTTTCCTAAGAGGCCGATTAGCGTCGTCTCTTCTCTCGGTTTCCTTCTCTTGACCGCTTCTCTGAATCCGCTCCTCTTGGACTCGGTATTTTGAGAGATGGTTTTTAGAATAAAATTATGCTAATCGTTGTTTCAAAAATATAAAGACAAAGTTATAAAATACGTATCATTTTCATTGAAAATCTTGTTTTAATTATAATGTCATGACATGTGTCTCCGAATGAGGTTCTCTGGTCTTTCGGGTAGTTCTGATGTTAAATTTTTGAACTGGTAGAATTTTTGAGATCCTTCTGAAATATTCTTTCCCAATTTCAGGTCTTGTGTTGCTTGACTCTTGCATCATCTTGACGCGACCATCAAACAATCCGCCCCAGTACGCGGCCCGTGTCTATCGTCTTCTTCTGTTGATTGTTTTGAAAGGACTTTTTGAGGTCCCCTAAAAAATTCTGCCCCAGTTTCTGGGTTGATGTTGGCTGACTCTTCTGTCGCTCCTTGTATTCTGATTTTGCTTCTACCTTCTGAATTCCATGTCTTTAAGGCTTCCTAAGGGTTTTTTTGTTTATTTTTGTGACGACCGAGCTCGAAAGTGCCTACGTATCCTATCACAACAGGAACCAGGTCGAAAGTTCGGAATAAAGCAATTGAGTTTTTGTTTTTTACTATTAATGTGACCGGGTCCGATGTGGACTGCCTACATATTCCACTGTGGGGAAGTCAGGTCATTGTGTAGTTCATATTACGTAGAGTCATTGTTTTTCCTATTCTATTACTGTTATATCCCGTATTTTGTACATTCAGATATTTCAAGATAATCGCGATAAGTTAAGGCCAAGGCTATTTTCCGGTTTTGTCTTAATGCACAAGTTGCTTATAAATATTATTGGTATGGAATATTAAGGGTTAAGTTGGAATTTGGAATTAATTAAGTCATGAACCACAAAAGCCACAAGTGGCCGTGTGGCATGTGTGGGCCCCACCCATGGCTTGGCCAATTAACTCAAGCCATGAGGGGGGGCATGTGTCCACTTGGTATTAGTAGGAGCCATGTATATATATATAGTTGAGAGATGACATAGCAAGACATATTCATCTTCTTCACACTTGAGAAACTTCAAGAAGAGAGTAGAACCATTCGGCCAAGCTAGCCGAATTTGGTGCCATGAAAAATTGATTAAAAAAAAAAATTCTACTAGCATTTCAACCAATTGGAAGGCCCTTATTAACGTGGAGTAGTTGTTGGAGCAAGCAAAGCGTTCATTTGAGCAATTTGCAAACGCTAGCCATTTTGAGAAGTTAAAGGGTAAATGTAAGATTTAATCTCCTTTTCTATGTGTTAGGGATGATTTGTGAGTGTTGTAGTATGTAGAAATGGATGAAATTCATGAAATATGTGTGTGTGGGTTGTGGCCGTATAGGGGCTTCCTTGGTAAGATGTGATGAATTGATTTTATTTAATATTTTTGGTTGTTGTTGTTGTGGATTCCATGATGAAAATGAAGGTTTGATGGCTTAAAAATGAAGTTGTAATTGTTGTGGGCTGTTGTAGGAGTTAATGTGACGTTAGTATGGTTTCTTATATTTGCATGAATAATGTTGTTAACTTGTGGTTGTTGGTATAATTCATGAACTTGGAAGCTAGGAATGTGTTGTTGGTGTTCTTATTGAGTTTGGAAGATTGTGAGTTGGGTTGTTGTTATTAATTCGAATGTAAGTGAAGTGCCGTCGAATTATGTAGAAAGGGTTGCTAACGTTAGAATGCATTTTGAATTAATTGTTGAAGTTGTTAATGTGGTCGTTGGTATTGTTGTGATTTTGCCGAGTTGAATTCTCGGGGTTTGTTGAATTTACAGGGGAAATGTTGCCCGAATTTCTGTAGGTGAATTGCTAGCTTAGAATCGGATTCCTAAATACTTATAGCTAATGGTTGCTATCTTCTGACGTTGTTGTAGATCTTGGGAAAGCCGAGACTTAAGTTCGGATTAGCTTAGGAAGCGGGCAAGGTATGTAAGGCTTACCCTTTCTTTCTTTTGGCATGTCCTAGAGCTAAGTAAGATATAACACGCACCTTGGGGTGACTCTATTCTTTAGTTCCGAGCTTGTTTACGATTCTTATTCACTTCTTGACACTAACATACTTAGTATGGTCGAGCCTTTTGTATGATTGAATAACGAGCAAAGCATAAAGAGTCCCTATTCCTAAAAGGGTTCTATAAGGATTAATGTTCCTAACTTCCATAGACGGTCTCGGATTGCTTTGAAACGTTCGTAAAGGTGTCTGTAGTGAATAATGTCCATAACTTTCTTACGCTAACTCAGATTGACTCGAAACGTGTTTATGATCCTTCAAGTGCCGATTAGTGTACTCATCTATTGAGTCCAAAGATTGATTTATATGCATATGGTTTCTCACTACTCTGGTCGTGCATGCTGTCATTTCTTCCTTCACTGAGTCCCGGACCAAGACACGTTCTCGTGCGTAATTCCACTGCATTGTTCACCGAGTCCTTCACTAGAGGGCCAGGACATGTTATACGTATATGTACATGATGATATGATGACATGATGATATGATGATACGGGGATGGCGGCCAGGACAGCATATGATGACTTTATTCATCGAGTCCCTCACTAGAGGGCCGGGACACGTTATATATATATATATATATGATATATGATTTTGATATGCATGATTTTCATTTCACAAGGTAAGTGTATTGATGTTTTTAAAAGTCATACTTGTTTCTGGTAAATCTCTATTCTAGTTATGATCCTCTTTATTGTATTTTATGCCTTACATACCTAGTACATTGCTCGTACTGACGTCCCTTCTTGTGGACGCTGCGTTTCATGCCACGCAGGTGTATACGAATGAGTGGAGGATATCTTAGTAGATGTTCCAGCTGGATTGGCGAGCTCCATTTCCTTCTGGAGTGTTGCCGAGTTAGAGTATCTACGTTATGGTATATTGATTTATGTTAGAGACTTTGCAGACAGAGTCACGTATATAGCATGTCAGTCTTGTAAGCGGCTCTGCAAGCCGACGTACCATTATGCATTATGTTACAAATCCCATATGATTACATATTCTACTTGATTTGAGAATGACGAAAGGAATGGTTTTGACAGGTTTTCATTATGCATTACATTTCGTGATTTAAAAGTCCAGTGAGGTTATGAACGTAACGAGAACCAGCGGGTTCGCTCGGCTGTGTGTAAGGGGTCGGGTGCCCATCATACCCTATCAGGATTGGGGTGTGACAAATTGGTATCAGAGCAGTTTGTCCTAGGGGTTGACTGCAAAGTCGTGTCCAGTAGGGTCCTGTTTATGGGTGTGAAGCCGGCCACACTTATAAACAGGAGGCTGCAGGGCATCTAGGAATTATTGACCTTCTTTCTGTCTTAGATCGTGCGATAGATCCAAGTCATAGGAAATGAGATTCCTTATACTAACCTTTGATCTCAGCGGAAGCACAGTATCGACGGGAGGAGGTGAGTGATGACATTTTTGTTCTTTTACCTGAAATTAGGGGCCCTGGGTGGCTGGGATATGTCGTATACATATGTATGCCCTGTAAGGAATTGTTGGTAATTGCTGCGTGCATATTTTTGAATAGTAGGAATTGTAAAGGAGACTCTGTCAGAATTTTTCAAAATCAGATCGTTTAGTTAGGTACACTTAACAGGAAGAAGCGTGGAAAGGAAATATCGTAAATAGACAATAAATGGGATGCGTTGTTTTAGAGGAGTTATGGATTTGGCATGGCATGAAGAACTATTGCGAGAAAGACGATTAGCAGCCCGAAGGATTAAAATGGGTTACATTCGAAGTTTAGTAGGAGCAAGGTCTATTGGACGATTCAAGGAAAGTCGACCAATGAGTTGTGCTGTAGATTATTATATAAGAGTGGCAAGCGGAAGTCCAAAGAGGTGGATAATCGAGTATTTATAAGTAATGGCGACGAAGGTGTGTTCGCTACCATCGGGAATCTAGAAATCTAGGACGAAAGGTAGTCATACACATAGGTGAAAGGTGAATATTGAGGATTGAAAAGGTTAAAATAGTAATCGTTAAAGGAGGGAGATGTGTTACGAGAATGTTTTGGAATCTATTAAGACTTCAACTTGTTCCAGATTATACGGTGAAGGTCATGCGGTGAGGTGGATGCGATTATATCAGCATCAATGCACCGGATTTCATCGGAGTTTCAAGGTTAAGCGTGCTAAGGTAAGAGAAATCTTAGGATGGGTGACCCCTGGGAAGTGTGCAAGAAATCCTATAAATCCAGACATGAGAGACAAATGAGAAGCTAGAATATCCTAAAGGAAGTTAGAGTATGCGGAGTGGTTAGAAGCCTTAAGGAGGTCGCGTAGGACGAGGCGGACTAGATCGGTGAAGAGAAGGAAGGTGCATCACGGCTCTAGAACTAAGATGAGGTTGAATAGCATTTGAAAATATTTTGTAAGCGAGATGGTAGTAAATATATATATATATATATATATATATATATATATATATATATATATGGTATACTATTTGTGACTGTATTGATGGGCATGTGTATCCCAGCAACCGGTGTTACGGTATGGAAGGCATCAATCGAACAGGGGTACCGAAGTTCAAGTGACAACAAAAAAATAAACGGTACAAGTGTTACAAGGTAAGCTGATGTTATTTTCGCTACGGGTTAAGATTGGAAAGTTCTAATACAACGATATTTGGAAAAGAAAGAGAGTGAGTAAATGGAAGGCAAGGAGATCAAAATGTCGAAAAAAGTGAAAAATAAGAAACATGATTGAGCAAAGCCTCCAAAAGAAACGACGGGCAAAGCACGAGACTATTTGGGTAAAAATTCAAAGGTAGGCATGTGAAAGGGATAGAGTATGGTAATATGGAACAAAAGAGGAATGTGTGGGGTTCGAAAACCGATTTCAATAAGTGGGGCTAAAAGAATAGTGACCACGACAAGGAATGTTAAGTAAGAGAAAGAATGATTAAGCCTCGCAACGATACTAAAAAAAATTCCAACTCTTGAAAAATATATATATTTTTTTTTAAAAAAAAAGGATAAATGTGTAACCATATTGATGTGGTAGCTTCGGGCATGGATAAGCTTTCCTAAAAAGATGACTTAGAAATGAAACGGATTTGCGCGTTTAAAGTAATATTTCACGGACTTCAGAACCGATACTACAAATAACAAGAGGAGAAAGGTGCTCGAGGAGGAAGAAACCCAAGGAAGGCTAAGGATGAAAGTAGGAAAGGTGTACCAATGGGCTGATTGAAGGAAAAGGAGAGTATATAGGAGGAAAGTAATTAAAAAACTCTAATCATGAGAGTAAGAAGGATACTTTAATAAGTTGGCGGCATAAAACTAATTACTCATCCAGGAAAGAACAAGGATGATGAGTCGGTACGATTGATTAGAAAATTAATGATACGAGGCAAGATCTTCCGTAAAGACCGAGAGGCTCAATTATAAAGGAAATAGAATGAAGTGTAAGGAACGTGCATGGAAGACCACTCGGCCGAAGCATCATAAAGATAGATAAAGGTTCGATGAACGAAGGTAGAGAGAGTGTAAACTGTAAGAATTCTATGCTAAGATCAAAAGTAGCAGGATGCTCGAAAAACATGGATGCACAGCTGCAACACAAATGCGTAGTTAAGAAGAATTACGAGTAAGTGAGCTAAATAGGTGAAAGGATTAATAGTGGACGGAAAGATATGGGAATATTGACAAGAATGACGATATAGGCGCAAATGAAAGAAAAACTTATGGTAAGAAGTTTTCAATCTGTTATGCGCAAAGTCGGAAAGAAAGACGAGGAGTAAGGTATAATCGAAGACTTCATAAAAGGACATAGTGAATCTCGATGTCCCCATGAACTTGTGAGTTCAGGACACCGTTAGTCATAAAAGACAGAGGTATGGAAACTGAAGACTCAAGTCAAAATTTTAAACTGAAACCCTAATTTTAAGTCTTAAATACTCAAAATCATGGTGTTTGTGTATGTGTCGGTGTCTCTGTGTGTTGTTACTTTAGGGTTCTATTTATAGAACCCCAAATTTGGATGAAACCCTAGCAATTTTTGATGTGGGAGTTTGTAAAATTCTTGAAATTTATATGCTTGACTAAGATTAAACGGCTCAGATTGATGCAAAATAATAACAAAGGGTTTGATTTTAACCTCATTTGGATTGATCCAACTCGTATTGAACCAACCAATAGAAAACAGTGATTCAAATTGGAAAACAACAAAAGTAATTAAAAAAAATAGTTCTTTGACCGTGATTCGCATTGAAAGGGTGAAAAAAGGAGAAGAATATACTGTGTTCGGGGCGAGATAAGGTGGAAAGAGGGTGGTACTTCATGAAGCATTAAATGCTTTGCTTAAATCGACTATACAAAGCCTGAACGATGCTGCTGCCTCTGTAGAATTGTCATTTTTGGCCTGAATGACTAGGAGAGAGAAAGAGGAGCGTGGGGTGGCGCAGCTAGGGTTACAAAACCCTAACTGAATCATGCAATTTTCCCCTTAAGGGGTTCGTTTGGCTGATTCCTTATGGTTGTATAGGCGGCTTTGTTGGGCTGGGTCAGTCCTCTAACGGACCAGACCCTGCTGAACTTAAAATAGGCGGCCCTAGTGTTACTATACCCATATATATATATATGTTATGTCTATCCTCGACGTATACCCATGTGTATATATTGTATATACACTGTAATTCCAAGCAAATAATTGAATGCCATAATTCTGAAAATAGGGGGCTTTTAACTAGTTCAAATTGTTTTTATTAAAACCAAGTTCAACTCCACGAAAATAATTAAACTCTATTCCACACACTTAATTACAAAAAATTAAAATACACTTATTGTTTTTTACTTAATTAATTGAAGTCCCATGACTTTGACGGAGTAGAATACTTAATGTCCAATTGCAATTGCTAAAAATAAATGATTCGTAATTGTTTTGCTCTTTCTGAGAAAATAAATGGACATTCTTGAATTTCTTGAAAATATATGAAAAATGTAAAAATGATATGTTATTGTATTCTTATTGGTGTTCTTGCCAAATGTAATGCATAAATGTCACCGGGATAACTTTTCCAAAATTATATTTGACTTAGATGATGGATATTTTACTCCGTCTACGGTTTCGGGACTCCGAATAATTAAATAAAATTATCGAAGGTCAAAAATTAGGTGTCAACAAGTGCCCCTTCATAGTACGGGAATGGCAAGGCCATCTGCGGGCAATGTAATTTGACAACCTTAATTTTTGGCCGACCAATTCATGTGATTTCTTTTTTTATACAAATTTTCAAAGCGATGGCCGGAACCTAGTCTCTGGGTTTCCTACATATCTCAGGTTGTGCAAGAATTCAGGAAATTTGTAGTTAGACTCAACTAGACCTTTAAGTGATGTAGAGGAAAGTCCCAAGATTTTCAGCATTGTGACTGAGATATCTCAGGATGGCTTGTTAGAATGTGATTGACTCTCTGGTTTTGAGCCCGCCTACATATGCCTGGTTTCTAGGAATCAGGTCACATATAGTTTGACTCGCTGGGGAAAAGAGTATCCCTTATGCGAGAACGCCTTCTGATTTTCCCGGTGTGTATCCAATCAGTTGCAGGTTTTTATAAAGTAAAAAGACAAACTGTGGCTCAGTCTGAGATCGAATGACTTCCAAATCCTGGCCGGAGAGCTTGACTCTCATGGGCAACCTATCTCGATCGGCTGCGTAAGAAAAAGTTCCACTTTTGCTCCGCAAAGGTCTGGATCCGGTTCAATGTGCCTACTATTTCCTGACGGCTCTGTACCTGCTTCCATATGTTGAAAACATTGCAGATGTATCACGTGATTTATGCATGATCTCTTTGATGAACGGCCTTCTTGGCCTGCTTTTCTTGATTGAATAGCCCTTTTGGAAAATCATGTTTCAATGAATGGCCCTTTTGGCAAAACCGTTTGAATGAGTGGCCCTTTTGGCAAAACATTTTTGAATGAATATCCCTTTTGGCGATGTTGTTTGTATGAATGGCCCTTTCAGAGAATGTTGTTTGTTTGAATGACCCTCTTGGGAGTGCTTGTTTGTATGAATGAATGGCTTTCTCGGCAGTGGTCGTTTGTATGAATGAATGGCCTTCTTAGCAGTGCTTGTTTATATAAATGAATGGCCCTCTCAGCATGTCTCTCTTAGCAGTGCTCGCTTGTATGAATGAATGGCCCTCTCAGTATGTCCCTCTTGGCAGTGCTTGTTTGTATGAATAAATGGTCCCCTCGACATGACCCTCTTGGCAGTGCTTGCTTGTATGAATAAATGGCCCCCTCGGCATGACCCTCTTGGCAGTGCTTGTTCGTATGAATAAATGGCCCTCTTGGTATGGCCCTCTTGGTATGGCCCTCTTATCAATGCTTGTTATATGAATGAATGGACCTCTCGGCATAGCCCTCTTGGCAGTGCTTGTTTGTATGAATGAATGGCCCTCTTGGCATGCAGATGTTTTGTTTGTATGAATGGCCCACTTGGCGTGCAGACGGCAGATATGGCTCTTGTGGCTGGAAAATCTTTCTTTCATTCGTAGTGTTGGTTGTGACCCTTGTGGTCGGATATGCCCTTTTGTCCTTTGTCATGATCCTCTTGGTCGGATGTGTCCTTATGCTCATTCATTGTGACCTTCTTGGTCAGGTATGCCTTTATGCTAATTCATTGTGACCTTCTTGGTCGGATATGTCTTTATACTCATTCATTGTGACCTCCTTGGTCGGATATGTCTTTGTGCTCACTCATTGTGACCTTCTTGGTCGGATAGGTCTTTACGCTCATTTGTTGTGACCTTCTTGGTCGGATATGTCTTTACGCTCGTTTACTGTGACCTTCTTGGTCAGCTGTATTCTTTCCATTCATTCCTCTTGACCCTCTTGGTCAGTCATGTCTTTCTCGTCCCTTCATTTTTCGATCCTCTTGGTCAAATACGTCTTTTTCATTCATTCTTTGTGACCCTGTCAATCAAGTATGTCTTTTCCCTTTGTTCGTCTTGTGCCCCTCTGTGCCCAATGTTTCGTTGAGCTGTTTTTCCCTTTCATCACGAGCAAACACAGTTAATGATATAGCTGTCTTCTTGATGACATTGGGGAAGCAGCATCCACAAAAAAAGGTTAGTTTCCTAAGAGGCCGATTAGTGTCGTCTCTTCTCCCGGTGTCCTTCTCTTGACTGCTTCTCTGAATCCGCTCCTCTGGGACTCAGTATTTTGAGAGATGGTTTTTAGAATAAAATTATGCTAATCGTTGTTTCGAAAATATAAAAACAAAGTTATAAAATACGTATCATTTTCATTGAAAATCTTGTTTTAATTTTAATGTCATGACATGTGTCTCCGAATGAGGTTCTCTGGTCTTTCGGGTAGTTCTGATGTTAAATTTTTGAACTGGTAGAATTTTTGAGATCCTTCTGAAATATTCTTTCCCAATTTCAGGTCTTGTGTTGCTTGACTCTTGCATCATCTTGACGCGACCATAAAACAATCCGCCCCAGTATGCGGCCCGTGTCGATCGTCATCTTCTGTTGATTGTTTTGAAAGGACTTTTTGAGGTCCCCTCAAAAATTCTGCCCCAGTTTCTGGGTTGATGTTGGCTGACTCTTGTGTCGCTCCTTGTATTCTGATTTTGCTTCTTCCTTCTGAATTCCATGTCTTTAAGGCTTCCTAAGGGGTTTTTTGTTTATTTTTGTGACGACCGAGCTCGAAAGTGCCTACGTATCCTATCACAACAGGAGTCAGGTCGAAAGTTCGAAATAAAGCAATTGAGTTTTTGGTTTTTACTATTAATGTGACCGGGTCCGATGTGGACTGCCTACATATTCCACTGTGGGGAAGTCAGGTCATTGTGTAGTTCATATTACGTAGAGTCATTGTTTTTCCTATTATATTACTGTTATATCCTGTATTTTGTACATTCGGATATTTCAAGATAATCGCGATAAGTTAAGGGCAAGGCTATTTTCCGGTTTTGTCTTAATGCACAAGTTACTTATAAATATTATTGGTATGGAATATTAAGGGTTAAGTTGGAATTTGGAATTAATTAAGTCATGAACCACAAAAGCCACAAGTGGCCGTGTGGCATGTGTGGGCCCCACCCATGGCTTGGCCAATTAACTCAAGCCATGAGTGGGGGCATATGTCCACTTGGTATTAGTAGGAGCCATGTATATATATATAGTTGAGAGATGACATAGCAAGACATATTCATCTTCTTCACACTTGAGAAACTTCAAGAAGAGAGGAGAACCATTCGGCCAAGCTAGCCGAATTTGGTGCCATGAAAAATTGATTAAAAAAAAAAAAAATCTTCTGGCATTTCAACCAATTGGAAGGCCCTTATTAACGTGGAGTAGTTGTTGGAGCAAGCAAAGCGTTCATTTGAGCAATTTGCAAACCCTAGCCATGTTAAGAAGTTAAAGGGTAAAGGTAAGATTTAATCTCCTTTTCTATGTGTTAGGGATGATTTGTGAGTGTTGTAGTATGTAAGAATGGATGAAATTCATGAAATATGTGTGTGTGGGTTGTGGCCGTATAGGGGCTTCCTTGGTAAGATGTGATGAATTGATTTTATTTAATATTTTTGGTTGTTGTTGTTGTGGATTCCATGATGAAAATGAAGGTTTGATGGCTTAAAAATGAAGTTGTAATCGTTGTGGGCTGTTGTAGGAGTTAATGTGACGTTTGTATGGTTTTTTATATTTGCATGAATAATGTTGTTAACGTGTGGTTGTTGGTATAATTCATGAACTTGGAAGCGAGAAATGTGTTGTTGGTGTTCTTATTGAGTTTGGAAGATTGTGAGTTGGGTTGTTGTGATTAATTCGAATGTAAGTGAAGTGCCGTCGAATTATGTAGAAAGGGTTGCTAACTTTAGAATGCATTTTAATTAATTGTTGAAGTTGTTAATGTGGTCGTTGGTATTGTTGTCGATGATTTTGCCGAGTTGAATTCTCGGGGTTTGTTGAATTTACAGGGGAAATGCTGCCCGAATTTCTGTAGGTGAATTGCTAGCTTAGAATCGGATTCCTAAATACTTATAGCTAATGGTTGCTATCTTCTGACGTTGTTGTAGATCTTGGGAAAGCCGAGACTTAAGTTCGGATTAGCTTAGGAAGCGGGCAAGGTATGTAAGGCTTACTCTTTCTTTCTTTTGGCATGTCCTAGAGCTAAGTAAGATATAACACGCACCTTGGGGTGACTCTATTCTTTAGTTTCGAGCTTGTTTACGATTCTTATTCACTTCTTGACACTAACATACTTAGTATGGTCGAGCCTTTTGTATGATTGAATAACGAGCAAAGCATAAAGAGTCCCTATTCCTAAAAGGGTTCTATAAGGATTAATGTTCCTAACTTCCATAGACGGTCTCGGATTGCTTTGAAACGTTCGTAAAGGTGTCTGTAGTGAATAATGTCCATAACTTTCTTACGCTAACTCAGATTGACTCGAAACGTGTTTATGATATTTCAAGTGTCGATTAGTGTACTCATCTATTGAGTCCAAAGATTGATTTATATTCATATGGTTTCTCACTACTCTGGTCGTGCATGCTGTCATTACTTCCTTCACTGAGTCCCGGGCCAAGACACGTTCTCGTGCGTAATTCCACTGCATTGTTCACCGAGTCCTTCACTAGAGGGTCGGGACATGTTATTCGTATATGTACATGACGATATGATGACATGATGATATGATGATACGGGGATGGCGGCCAGGACAGCATATGATGACTTTATTCACCGAGTCCCTCACTAGAGGGCCAGGACACGTTATATATATATATATATATATATATATATATATATATATATATATATATATATATATATATATATATGATATATGATGTTGATATGCATGATTTTCATTTCACAGGGTAAGTGTATTGATGTTTTTAAAAGTCATACTTGTTTCTGGTAAATCTCTATTCTAGTTATGATCCTCTTTATTGTATTTTATGCCTTACATACCTAGTACATTGCTCGTACTAACGTCCCTTCTTGTGGACGCTGCGTTTCATGCCACGTAGGTGTATACAGATAAGTGGAGGATATCTTAGTAGATGTTCCAGCTGGATTGGCGAGCTCCATTTCCTTCTGGAGTGTTGCCGAGTTAGAGTATCTACGTTATGGTATATTGATTTATGTTAGAGACTTTGCAGACAGAGTCGCGTATATAGCATGTCAGTCATGTAAGCGGCTCTGCAAGACGACGTACCATTATGCATTATGTTACAAATCCCATATGATTACAAATTCTACTTGATTTGAGAACGACGAAAGGAATGGTTTTGACAGGTTTTCATTATGCATTACATTTCGTGATTTAAGAGTCCAGTGAGGTTATGAACGTAACGAGAACCAGCGGGTTCGCTCGGCTCTGTGTAAGGGGTCGGGTGCCCATCATACCCTATCAGGATTGAGGTGTGACAAATTGGTATCAGAGCAGTTTGTCCTAGGGGTTGTCTGTAAAGTCGTGTCCAGTAGAGTCCTGTTTATGGGTGTGAAGCCGGCCACACTTATAAACAGGAGGTTGCAGGGCATCTAGGAATTATTGACCTTCTTTCTGTCTTAGATCGTGCGATAGATCCAAGTCATAGGAAATGAGATTCATTATACTAACCTTTGATCTCAGCGGAAGCACAGTATCGACGGGAGGAGGTGAGTGATGATATGGGAAGTCACAGAGGTAGGTTATGATATTTTTGTTCTTTTACCTGAAATTGGGGGCCCTGGGTGGCTGGGATATGTCGTATACATATGTATGCCCTGTAAGGAATTGTTGGTAATTGTTGCGTGCATATTTTTGAATAGTAAGAATTGTAAAGGAGACTCTGTCAGAATTTTTCAAAATCAGGTCGTTTAGTTAGGTACACTTAACAGGAAGAAGCGTGGAAAGGAAATATCGTAAATAGACAATAAATGGGATGCGTTGTTTTAGAGGAGTTATGGATTTGGCATGGCATGAAGAACGATTGCGAGAAAGACGATTAGCAGCCCGAAGGATTAAAATGGGTTACATTCGAAGTTTAGTAGGAGCAAGGTCTATTGGACGATTCAAGGAAAGTCGACCAATGAGTTCTGCTATAGATTATTATATAAGAGTGGCAAGCGGAAGTCCAAAGAGGTGGATAATTGAGTATTTATAAGTAACGGCGACGAAGGTGTGTTCGCTACCATCGGGAATCTAGAAATCTAGGACGAAAGGTAGTCATACACATAGGTGAAAGGTGAATATTGAGGATTGAAAAGGTTAAAATAGTAATCGTTAAAGGAGGGAGATGTGTTATGAGAATGTTTTGGAATCTGTTAAGACTTCAACTTGTTCCAGATTATGTGGTGAAGGTCATGCGGTGAGGTGGATGCGATTATATCAGCATCCATGCACCGGATTTCATCGGAGTTTCAAGGTTAAGCTTGCTAAGGTAAGAGAAATCTTAGGATGGGTGACCCCTGGGAAGTGTGCAAGAAATCCTATAAATCCAGACATGAGAGACAAATGAGAAGCTAGAATATCCTAAAGGAAGTTAGAGTATGCGGAGTGGTTAGAAACCTTAAGGAGGTCGCGTAGGACGAGGCGGACTAGATCGGTGAAGAGAAGGAAGGTGCATCACGGCTCTAGAACTAGGATGAGGTTGAATAGCATTTGAAAATATTTTGTAAGCGAGATGGTAGTAAATATATATATATATATATATATATATATATATATATATATATATGTATGCATATGGTATCCTATTTTGACTGTATCGATGGGCATGTGTATCCCAGCAACCGGTGTTACGGTATGGAAGGCATCAATCGAACAGGGGTACCGAAGTTCAAGTGACAACAAAAAAATAAACGGTACAAGTGTTACAAGGTAAGCTGATGTTATTTTCGCTACGGGTTAAGATTGGAAAGTTCTAATACAACGATATTTTGAAAAGAAAGAGAGTGAGTAAATGGAAGGCAAGGACATCAAAATGTCGAAAAAAGTGAAAAATAAGAAACATGATTGACCAAAGACTCCAAAAGAAACGACGGGCAAAGCACGAGACTATTTGGCTAAAAATTCAAAGGTAGGCATGTGAAAGGGATAGAGTATGGTAATATGGAACAAAAGAGGAATGTGTGGGGTTTGAAAACCGATTTCAATAAGTGGGGCTAAAAGAATAGTGACCATGACAAGGAATGTGAAGTAAGAGAAAGAATGATTAAGCCTCGCAACGATACAAAAAAAAATTCCAACTCTTGAAAAATATATTTATTTATTTTTTAAAAAAGGGATAAATGTGTAACCATATTGATGTGGTAGCTTCGGGCATTGAGAAGCTTTCCTAAAAAGATGACTTAGAAATGAAACGGATTTGCGCGTTTAAAGTAATATTTCACGGACTTCAGAACCGATACTACAAATAACAAGAGGAGAAAGGTGCTCGAGGAGGAAGAAACCCAAGGAAGTCTAAGGATGAAAGTAGGAAAGGTGTACCAATGGGCTGATTGAAGGAAAAAGAGTGTATATAGGAGGAAAGTAATTAAAAAACTCTAATCATGAGAGTAAGAAGGATACTTTAATAAGTTGGCGGCAGAAAACTAATTACTCATCTAGGAAAGAACAAGGATAATGAGTCGGTACGACTGATTAGAAAATTAATGATACGAGGCAAGATCTTCCGTAAAGACCTAGAGGCTCGATTATAAAGGAAATATAATGAAGTGTAAGGAACGTGCATGGAAGACCACTCGGCCGAAGCATCATAAAGATAGATAAAGGTTCGATGAACGAAGGTAGAGAGAGTGTAAACTGTAAGAATTCTATGCTAAGATCAAAAGTAGCAGGATGCTCGAAAAACATGGATGCACAGCTGCAACACAAATGCGTAGTTAAGAAGAATTACGAGTAAGTGAGCTAAATGGGTGAAAGGATTAATAGTGGATGGAAAGATATGGGAATATTGGCAAGAATGACGATATAGGCGCAAATGAAAGAAAAACTTATGGTAAGAAGTTTTCAATCTGTTATGCGCAGAGTCGGAAAGAAAGACGAGGAGTAAGGTATAATCGAAGACTACATAAAAGGACGTAGTGAATCTCGACGTCCCCATGAACTTGTGAGTTCAGGACACCGTTAGTCATAAAAGACAGAGGTATGGAAAGACGAAAAAGAAGGCATCAGAATTGGATACCCTTATGAGTATTCTAGTTAAATACGAGAGTGTAAGCAGCAAGAAGATAGACAAGTCAGACCATACGATGGCAGGACCCCGGCCTTAAGAAGATAGTGAAGGGCGGTAGACAATTATCGGAGACGGGGGTACTCGAAGACTATTGGCGTATAAGGATCTCCTTAATGAGGGGGGAAGAACATATTATATTAGACTTAAAAGGAATCACGACATTTTCAAGGTCTAGAGGAGGAAAATTTATTAGTTCGGGGCCAGAGTTCAAAACATATCGGCATATCAGGAGGATACCTGAAAGAAGTGGAAACTAATTGACAATAAGTGTACCATGAGGCAGATATTCCAAAGACCGCATTTAGGACCCGATACGGGCACTACGAGTTTAGGCTGATGTATTTTGGGTTGACCAACGCCCCAGCAGTGTTTATGGACCTGATGAACCGAGTATTCAAGTCGTTCCTAGATATGTTCGTGATTGTATTTATTGATGATATCCTTGTCTATACACGACCAGAAGAGGAGCTTGCAGATCATCTGAAGGTGGTACTTGGGGTACTCCGGCACCAGAAATTGTATGCTAAATTCTCTAAATGTGAATTCTTGCTGACTTCAGTGGCATTTTTGGGGCATATCATTGGAGCTGATGGCCTTCGGGTGGGTACACAAAAAATTAAGGCCGTAAAGGCTTGGCCGAGACCGACGACACCTACTGAGGTACGTAGTTTTATGGGATTGGCAGGATATTATAGGAGATTTTTGGAGAAGTTTACTTCGATTGCAGCGCCATTAACGAAGCTGACTCAGAAGGCAGCTAATTTCCAGTGGACTGATGCTTGTGAACGAAGCTTCCAGTTGCTAAAAGAAAAGTTGACTACAGCTCCAGTTCTGACTCTCCCTGAGGGACCAGACGGTTATGCCATTTATTGTGATGCTTCCGGTGTTGGGATAGGTTGTGTATTAATGCAACATGGCAGGGTTATAGCCTACGCCTCCCGGCAGCTCAAAAAGCACGAAAGAAATTATCCTATTCATGATCTGGAGCTAGCAGCAGTAATTCATGCTTTAAAAATACGGAGACATTTTCTATATGGCGTCCATGTGGATATTTATACGGACCACAAGAGCCTTCAGTACATCTTTAAGCAGAAGGAGCTGAATTTGCGGCAAAGGAGGTGGTTAGAGTTGCTGAAATACTATGATGTCGATATTCTATATCACCGTGGAAAAGCCAACGTAGTAGCAGATGCGCTTAGCCGTAAGTCCATGGGCAGCCTGACGGACGTGCAGCCCGAAAGGAAAGAAAGGGTTCGTGAGATTTACCAGCTAGCTAGTCTTGGAGTCCGTTTGGCTGATTCTGGAGATCATTTCAAGAAGGATTGGGGACCCAGGTAAGCCTTAGTACCGCGTTCCACCCGCAGTCTGATGGACAGGCTGAGCGTACTATTCAGACGCTAGAAGATATGCAGCGGGCCTGTGTTATTGACTTCAAGGGTAGCTGGGATGATCATTTTCCACTTATTGAGTTTGCTTACAATAATAGTTACCATTTTAGCATCCATATGGAGCCGTATGAGGCCCTGTATGGCAGGAAGTGCAGGTCACCGATCGGTTGGTTCAATGTTGGCGAAACTAAGTTAATCGGCCTAGATATAATTCAGCAGGCAGTTGATAAAGTGAAACTCATTCAGGAACGGTTACTGGCAGCCCAGAGTTGACAGAAATCATATGCCGATAATTGACGTCGACACTTAGAGTTCCAGGTTGACGATTGGGTATTTCTGAAAGTGTCACCCATGAAGGGTATAATGAGATTCGGCAGGAAGGGAAAGCTCAGTCCGAGGTATATTGGACCTTATCAAATTGTCCGTAGGGTTGTCAAGGTCGCCTATGAATTAGAGTTACCATCTGATTTAGAAGCAGTGCATCCAGTCTTCCGCGTGTCCATGCTTCGTAAATACATTGGTGTCCCTTCTAGAGTGTTTCCCATAGATGATATCCAGGTGACAGAGGAGCTATCCTACGAGGAACATCCTATAGCCATACTGGATCGTCAGGTAAGAAGATTACGCACCGAGATGTGGCTACTGTTAAGGTATTGTGGCGAAACAATAACAGAGAGGAGATGACCTGGGAAGCCGAGGAAGAGATGAAAAAGAAGTACCCCTATTTATTTCCTACGCCTACAGGTAATCTAAATTTCTAAAGCAGATATGTTGATTGATGAATGAACTGTATGTGATAGCTATAAAAGAGATCTCCCCGAAGTACTATAAGACCCCATAAGACCAGTTCAACATTCGAGGACGAATGTTCTAAAGGGGGGGAGGATGTTATATCCCGTATTTTGTACATTCAGATATTTCAAGATAATCGCGATAAGTTAAGGGCAAGGCTAGTTTCTGGTTTTGTCTTAATGCACAAGTTCCTTATAAATATTATTGGTATGGAATATTAAGGGCAAAGTTGGAATTTGGAATTAATTAAGTCATGAACCACAAAAGCCACAAGTGGCTGTGTGGCATGTGTGGGTCCCACCCATGGCTTGGCCAATTAACTCAAGCCATGAGTGGGGGCATGTGTCCACTTGGTATTAGTAGGAGCCATGTATATATATATAGTTGAGAGATGACATAGCAAGACATATTCATCTTCGTCACACTGGAGAAACTTCAAGAAGAGAGGAGAACCATTCGGCCAAGCTAGCCGAATTTGGTACCATGAAAAATTGATTAAAAAAAAAATTCTTCTAGCATTTCAACCAATTGGAAGTCCCTTATTAACGTGGAGTAGTTGTTGGAGCAAGCAAAGCGTTCATTTGTGCAATTTGCAAACCCTAGCCAAGTTGAGAAGTTAAAGGGTAAAGGTAAGATTTAATCTCCTTTTCTATGTGTTAGGGATGATTTGTGAGTGTTGTAGTATGTAGAAATGGATGAAATTCATGAAATATGTGTGTCTGGGTTGTGGCCTTATAAGGGCTGCCTTGGTAAGATGTGATGAATTGATTTTATTTAATATTTTTGGTTGTTGCTGTTGTGGATTCCATGATGAAAATAAAGGTTTGATGGCTTAAAAATGAAGTTGTAATTGTTGTGGGCTGTTGTAGGAGTTAATGTGACGTTAGTATAGTTTCTTATATTTGCATGAATAATGTTGTTAACGTGTGGTTGTTGGTATAATTCATGAAATTGGAAGCGAGGAATGTGTTGTTGGTGTTCTTATTGAGTTTGGAAGATTGTGAGTTGGGTTGTTGTGATTAATTCGAATGTAAGTGGTGTGCCGTCGAATTATGTAGAAAGGGTTGCTAACATTAGAATGCATTTTGAATTAATTGTTGAAGTTGTTAATGTGGTCGTTGGTATTGTTGTTGATGATTTGGCCGAGTTGAATTCTCGGGGTTTGTTGAATTTACAAGGGAAATGTTGCCCGAATTTCTGTAGGTGAATTGCTAGCTTAGAATCAGATTCCTAAATACTTATAGCTAATGGTTGCTATCTTCTGACGTTGTTGTAGATCTTGGGAAAGCCGAGACTTAAGTTGGATTAGCTTAGGAAGCGGGCAAGGTATGTAAGGCTTACCCTTTCTTTCTTTTGGCATGTCCTAGAGCAAAGTAAGATATGACACGCACCTTGGGGTGACTCTATTCTTTAGTTCCGAGCTTGTTTACTATTCTTATTCACTTCTTGACACTAGCCTACTTAGTATGGTCGAGCCTTTTGTAAGATTGAATAGTGAGCAAAGCATAAAGAGTCCCTATTCCTAAAAGGGTTCTATAAGGAACATTTATAAGGATTAATGTTCCTAACTTTCATAGACGGTCTCAGATTGCTTTGAAACGTTCGTAAAGGTGTCTGTAGTGAATAATGTCCATAACTTTCTTACGCTAACTCAGATTGACTCGAAACGTGTTTATGATCCTTCAAGTGTCGATTAGTGTACTCATCTATTGAGTCCAAAGATTGATTTATATGCATATGGTTTCTCACTACTCTGCTCGTGCATGCTGTCATTACTTTCTTCACTGACTCCCGGGCCAGGACACGTTCTCGTGCGTAATTCCATTGCATTGTTCACCGAGTCCCTCACTAGAGGGCCGGGACACGTTATATGTATATGTACATGATGATATGATGACATGATGATACGGGGATGGCGGCCAGGACGGCATATGATGACTTTATTCACCGAGTCCCTCCCTAGAGGGCCGGGACACATTTTTATATATATATATATATGATGTTGATATGCATGATTTTTGTCACACCCTGATCTTACTAGGGTGTGATGGGCACCCGACCCCATATTCGGTGCCGAGCGAACCCGCTGACTCTTATTACATACATAATCTCTTTGGACCTTTAAATCGAATAAGAATGAAATACACAGTACAGCCTTCAGAAACTTTTCTTTCATCGTACTCAAATCAAGTATAATCTGTAATCATAATGGATCTGTAACATAATACTATAAGACACATCGGTTGATGGAGCCGCTTACAAACTGACATTCTATGCCCACGACTCTGTCTGCAAAGTCTCTAACTTCAACCAAGACATCATAGCATAATACTCTGACCCGGCAACACTCCAGGGCCAAATGGAGCTTGCCAACTTCGCTGGAATATCTTCTACAATGGCTTATACTCATCTGGGTGTACCTGCGCGGCATGAAATGCAGCGTCCACAAGAAGGGACGTCAGTACGAGTAATGTACCGAGTATGTAAGGCATGAATAGTAACATACGAGGGATACATAGCATGAATAATGACATAAAGGAAACATAGAGCATATCATGAGATAACAGAGCAACCTGTACATATGAGTGCCTTTTGGCGGGTACCATGCATGCTTAGTGCTGCGGAACGTACAGCCCGATCCATATATATATTATATTGCTGCGGAACGTGCAGCCCGATCCATTTATATATATACTATATTGCTGCGGAACGTGTAGTCCGATCCATTTATATATCATATTGCTGCGGAACGTGCAGCCCGATCCATATATATATTATATTGCTGCGGAACGTGCAACCCGATCCATTTATCCATATATCCCGCGTCCGGGACGATATCATATTATACCAACTGATTAGGTGGCTATGCGTCTATAGCGCCTCACCTTTCCCCTTATCCCATATACTTATACATATATCATATTCATGTATCATATGCATATATCATATACTCATATCATGTAAGCAGCATGCAGGAGAGCCCAAAGAATGGTATGTCCCTATCGGAGTGACGTAAGGTCGGTAACCTCCGATTATATTATCGAATAATCATCATAGCTTTGTCTCACCTTGAAGGAACAATTATTATAAGATGAGACTAGCAACGAATAACAGCGTTAAGAGAACATGGAATAAGATCGTAGATCTCATAAGGCGTCGCTTCATATACATATGCACATAGAACAAATTTTCAAGACTCGATGGGTACGTACATAAACCGACACCTAAAGGCTCAGAAAGAAGTTACGGGTCAATCCGACTTAGTATAAGAAAGTTATGAGCGTTTGAAGTACAGAACCTTCTACGAACGTTTCAGAAGCCATTTTTGGAAAATCAAAGCAACAATCATATCAAGTACCTTTCGGATATCGTTATGGACCAAATCAAATAGAGCTTTTGGAACCATATATACGTATCAAAATATATCAAAGGCTCAATTGAATAATCTAATGTATTATCATTTGAAAATCAAAACTTTAGGCATATCAATTATCTTTTGAATACCATTCGGAAACATATCAACAGAACTTCGGACATCATAGATACGCATCAAAACCATATAAAACCGCTTATGGAAATCAAGAACGTTAGCCATCCTAGTGGCTCTAAGAATGGGAGTTTCTTTGAAATCATACATATACTTTGTCTTGTTGGTTTCACAAAGATCATGACAAAATAAAGAAAGGGTAAGCCTTACATACCTGTTCCACGTCCTATTAGCTACGCTCAATTGCCCAAGCTCGCTATCGCTAGTCTACATTCAAGAGAATTGACATAATCATTAGACTCATCGACATATACTTGTCTTAGTCTTTCAAATCAATTCGTTTATAATCTGCCGAAATTTCGGCAGCATTTCCCCTGTAAATACACCATCCCCGAGAATCTAACTCGGCCAATTTATCAACAACAATCCGAGAATTCAACTCGGCCAAATTATCAACAACAATACCAACAATCATATCTCCAACTTCAACAATCAATCCAAAATACATTCTAACGTTAACAACCCTTGTCGCACAATTCATCGGCGTTTCATTTATATTCAATTTCAACTACATATAATCAAGCTAACATCAATGATCTCACATTCAAGTATTTATCCGAAATCATTCTAACATGATTCAAGAATACTTCAAACAATTCACATAATATTCCAAACAACCCAATCAACATACTACTTCGAAACCTTCCAAATTCAACAAGAACAATGACAACTCATTTCCTTCCTTCAATTCATGAACTATACCAATGATTCACACACTAACAACATTATTCTTATAATTACAAGAAACCATATTAGAGTCACATTAATTCCTCCAATAATTTCTCAACGATTACAACTTCATTTCAATTCATCCAACCTTCATTTTCATCATGGAATTCACAACCACAACAATCAAATTACTAAATAAAATCAATTCATTTGTTCTACACAACACAACTATATTCGGCCACCACCAACATACCCATATTTCATGAATTTCATCCTTTTCTACATACTACAATACTCACAATCATCCATAACATATGAAAAGAAGATTAAATCTTACCTTTTCCACTTCACTTCTCCCTCGGCTAGAATTGCAACTTGCAAGAACAAATGGTTTATTTGTTGCAACAACTACTCCATGTTAAAGAGGACATTTCAATTGGTTGGAATGCTAGAAGAAAATATTTTTTTGATAAGTTTTCCATGGGGCCAAATTTGGCTAGCCATGGCCGAATGCCTTCAACTTGTTTTTTCTTGAAGTCTCTTGAATTGTAAAAGAAGATGAAAGTGTCTTACTATGTAAGCTCTTGGTCCATATATATAATTAACCTCATCAAATAGAATGTGGACACATGTCCTCTTTCTTGAAGTTTCTTAAATTAAATTAAGGATGACTAATTTATCTCATTAACCTCTTTCATTTTGTCTAATTTATCTCATTTTGCGAAATTCCCGTTTTGCCCCTAGCCTTTCCACAATATTACCATGAACTACTTTGTGAATTTCGCTTTCTACCCTTAGCCTTTCTCAATATTTCCATACTAATAAACAACTTGTACATTAAAATAACATGGAAAATAGTCTTGCCCTTAACGTCTCGCAATTATCTTGAATTATCCGAACGTACAAAATACGGGCTATAACAATTTTCATTTCACAAGGCAAGTGTATTGATGTTTTTAAAAGTCATACTTGTTTCTGGTAAATCTCTATTCTAGTTATGATCCTCTTTATTGTATTTTATGTCTTACATACTCAGTACATTGCTCGTACTGACGTCCCTTCTTGTGGACGCTGCGTTTCATGCCACGCAGGTGTATACAAATGAGTGGAGGATATCTTAGTAGATGTTCTAGATGGATTGGCGAGCTCCATTTCCTTCCGGAGTGTTTCCGAGTCAAAGTATCTACGTTATGGTATATTGATTTATGTTAGAGACTTTGCAGACAGAGTCACGTATATAGCATGTCAGTCTTGTAAGCGGCTCTGCAAGCCGACATACCATTATGCATTATGTTACAAATCCCATATGATTACAGATTCTACTTGATTTGAGAACGACGAAAAGAATGGTTTTGACAGGTTTTCATTATGCATTACATTTCGTGATTTAAGAGTCCAGTGAGGTTATGAACGTAACGAGAACCAGCGGGTTCGCTCGGCTCTGTGTAAGGGGTCGGGTGCCCATCATACCCTATCGGGATTGGGGGTGTGACAATTACAAAAGTGCGATTACAAGAAAAATTACGGTTACAAGGAAAATATAATAATGCGATCACAAGCAAATAAAAGTCCTAAATGTAATATCTCTCGAGGGCATCTGCGTTGATGGCTTTGAGCCACTCTTGTCCATTCATCTCGGCTAGGACTACGACTTCTCCGGAGAGTACTTTTTGGACCATGTATGGTCCGTGGCAATTTGGTGCGAATTTCCCTTTGTGTTCATCTTGACGTGGGAAGACTTGTTTGAGAACGGGCTGTCTTATTTGTGTCACGACCCAAACCGATGAGCCGTGATGGGAGTCTGACCTCTAGCGACCAAACACCCCTAAAAACTTATCTGAAACATGCTGAACATCAATAGCCCATAAATGGCACAAACTAATTTCATAAAGAGGAAACATCCGAACTCTGTACAATCTGCATATATATAAACACAACATGCGGAAGAATAGTGCAAGCCGGCTAGGCTGATACATATACTGTACACAAAAGAATATAAGCCGACCAGGCTACATAGTCTGGCTGCTACATACAACTGTCTACAGACCTCTACTGGAATAAAGCTGTAGAAACGACGGGACAGGGCCCCGTCATACCCATCTATATACATCTCAAAAGAATGGCCTACCAAAATAGACTGCAACTCCGGATCGAATGGAGTGCACTGATCTCTGCGGGCTAAGGGTCCTACTAAGCTGAATCACCTCCCTATCTACCTATACCTGCGGGCATGAACGCAGCCCGCCGAGTAACGGGGTGTCAGTACGGATAATGTACTGAATATGTAAGGAATAAGACAACATGTGTATATATCTATATCTATATATATATATATATATATATATATATATATATATATATCCCAACATCATAGGCCACACCTTCACCCCCTGTCAAGCGTGCCTTTCACATGTACAACGTAATATCACAGGTCACACCCTCACCCCCTGTCAAGTGTACCTTTCACTGTACCCCTGAGAACTGAAAGTGAATGCATAGTGCAAGTAGAACTGAACGACAGGATTCTTAAAACAATAATATGATAGTTTGCCTCTCATGGGCATTATTGGACTCATACTACTAGGATAAGAAATCACAAGGTCTGAATATGGGGAAATACCATAGCCGGGATACGGGAACATCAAAACTGTATTTCTCTTAGTACTTATAAGAATAGAGTAATATGGAAACTCTCTTACTCGGTTATCGGTTCATATCATAGGATCATGCCAAAAAAAGGAAGGAATAACCTTAACATACCTGGAGATATATTCAATCGTCCAACTCTTATTCCTTGAACTCGTAAGTCTACAATTAAGATAACATAGGCCTTAATTAGGCTATTCACATTACTCACTAATCATTATAATTACAAAAGAGCTTAACAACTATGGACAACATATCCCTTGAAAACGTAGAAAACCCTCAACTCCTAATTCCACCCAATCTCAACTACAATATCAAGGATAACATTAATGGCAACACTCTCACAACAAGATATACCCAAACACATCCTTCAATCATCTCTTGAAATAACCCCGAAATCACTATTTAACCTTTCATTGACTTATCACTTTCATAGCCATCTTCTCTTCACATGAACCACCAAAACTCTTAGTAACTAACTTTAATACAAGGGTAGAAATAATTTACATACCTTTAGGGGTCAAGAATCCCAAGAATCACTTTAACTTCAACTTCCTAAGCTTCCCATTCTTGGAGAAACCTAGAACCAACCTTCTTCTTCACAAGCTCGTGTTTACGGGGTCCGGGTCTTGTCAAATCTTCACTACTATGCCATAAATGTTGGGAGAGCAAAATATTAGGGTTTTCTGGTCTGGGAATGAGAAGAATATGAAATAAAGTCGTGGACCACGTATTTATACTTGGAGAATTAACTGCTTCAGTGGTCCGGTTCGACGAGCGGGTCGACGACCAGTCAACGTGCTCGTCGACCTGCGCCTGCAGAATGTAGGGCTGCAGAACCCTGTCGACGTCGCACAATGACGGCCCATCGATAGGTTCGATGACCCGTCGAGCTTGACTAGTGTTTGTAGACTTTTCCAATTCAGTTCAGACCACGTCGATTCGATTCGTTCAACTTCTAAACCTAAAAATCACCAGGAATTCCTGCTGGTACCATTGCACACGGGGTAGGACACTTTCTATCTCCAAAACTCGGGCTCGGGTCTCGATTCCCAAGGCATACCCAACTAGGAAATCATAAGTTTTACCACTACGAAAACGAGGGGTGTAACATTCTTTCCCCCTTAGGAACATTCATCCTCGAATGTTCGAACAATCATGGTTTATAAAAATTTCAGCATAGTTTCCCTTGTACTTATACCAATCCGTCTTGTACACAACAACCCAAAATAATGCCTCACAGGGACACACACTATAACATACAATACTATGGCCTCACACGACCAATCACGATTACTGAAATAAAATAATACCTGAGAAAAGTGATGCCTCCGACTGCACCTCCTGTACTGCTGGGAAAAATTGCGGGTACTTAACCTTCATCGCTTCTTCCGCTTCCCAAGTCATTTCATCAACATTCTTATTCTTCCACAAGACGTTAACAGAGGCTACATCTTTGGTTCGCAACCGACGGACCTGCCTATCCAATATAGCCACCGGAACCTCTTTGTACGATAACTGCTCTGTCACCTGGATATCACTCACTGGTACAAATCTTGAATGATATCCAATACACTTACGAAGCATAGATACATGAAATACTGGATGCACCGTCTCTAATTCCGAAGGAAATTCCAGCTCATATGCCACTGTACCCACTATACGAATGACCTCATATGGCCTAATATATCGAGGGCTCAGCCTACCCTTCTTACAAAACCTCATCACTCCTTTCATAGGAGAAACTTTCAAGAACACCTAGTCGCCCATCTTGAACTCTAGCTTACGTCGTCGATTATCCGCATAGGATTTCTATCGGCTCTGAGCTGTTAGCAACCTCTCTTTAATCACTTTCACCTTATCAACTGCTTGTTGTATTATGTCTGGGCCTAGTAACTGATTCTCCCTAAAATCAAACCATTGTATGGGCGATCTACACCTCCGCCTATATAAGGCCTCATAAGGAGCCATTTGAATACTGGAATGGTAACTGTTATTATATGCAAACTCGATAAGAGGCAAATGATCCTCCCAATTGCCCTGAAGTCAAGCACACAAGCTCTAAGCATATCCTCAAGGGTCTGTCTAGTACGCCCTCATGTCCATCTGTCTGTAGGTGGAATGCGGTGCTAAGACTCACCTGAGTCCCCAATCCCTGCTGGAAAGACTTCCAGAATCTGGCTGTGAACTGTGCTCCCCTATCTGAAATGTTGGCAGAAGGAATACCATGGAGTCATACAATCTCCCTAAGATAAAGCCTCGCATAATCCTCGGCTGGATAAGTAGTCCTGACAGACAGAAAATAAGCTGAGTACGGGGTAACCCTGTAATGAAGTCCATATTAATTACCTCCCACTTTCATGTCGGAATCTCCATAGCCTGCAATAGACCTCCACTCTTCTGGTGCTCTATTTTGACTTGCTAACAATTTGGACGCTGAGCGACAAATTCTGCTATATCTCTTTTCATACGATCCCACTAATAAACCTCCGTAAGATCATGGTACATCTTTGTTGACCTGGATGTATAGAGTAGCGAGAGTAATGGGCCTCTCCCATACTCTGCTGATGATGTCCTGCAACACTAGGGACACACAATCTACCTCGATATCTGAGTACCCCATCACCTGTGATCACAAAGGGTGTCTTTTCTTTCTGAGGTTCTGTATCTCGGTAATGAACTAGTATAGGATCCTCATACTGACGCTCTTTTATCTCAACTACCAAGGATGATACAACTGTGTCTTGAACAGTAACTCCTTCATCACCTGAGTCTAGCAATCGAACTCCGAGGCTAGCCAATCGACGAACCTCGCGGACCATTTCTTTTCTCTCTGGCGATACGTGAGACAAGCTACCCATAGATTTGCGACTAAGGGCATCAGCTACCACATTAGCCTTCCCGGTATGATATAGAATGTCCACATCATAATATTTTAACCTCTCCAACTATCGCCTCTGACGCAAGTTCAAATCCTTCTACGTAAAGATGTACTGGAGACTTTTATGATCAATATAGATATCAACATGGACACTGTATAAGTAGTGTCTCCCTATCTTCAAGGCGTGAATCACTACCGCTAACTCAAGATCATGGGTTGGATAACTCTTCTCGTGCTTCTTCAACTGTCTGGAAGAATAAGCGACAACCTTACCATGCTGCATCAATACACAGCCCAATCCAACACCTGAAGCATCACAATATACCAAATAGCCACCTGCTCCTTCTGGAAGAGTCAAAACTGGTGTTGAAGTCTCACGACCCAACCAGAGGGCCATGACAGGTACCCAGTATTGGCTACCGAGCACCCCTTATCATACTATCTATCATTCAACCTGTACTGTCACGACTCAACTAGATGGACACTTATCATACTTGCGTTTAGCATATTAAGAGCTTTTATAAATGCAAGACAAAATGCTGTATAAAACTGTCACGTATGATGTCACACACAAGCCGGTCTGGCTATCATAATGTAGGGAATTGCCAAAACGTAATCCATACTGACATAACTGAACGATAACCACCCATGACGCACATACATGTCTATAGGCCTCTAAGAAGAACAACAGTGTCATATGGTGGGACAGGGCCCCACCGTACCCTTAGATAGACATATATATATATATATATATACATATTCACAACAGAATGATCTGTACCAAAAGTATAGGCTCCGGAACGAGGGAGCACTTCAAAATAGCAGAACGGATGTCCTAAGCTGGCGGGTCACCACCACGAGCGTCTGTACCTGCGGGCATGAAACGCAGCCCCCGAAGAAAAGGGGGTTAGTACGGAATATGTAATGAGCATGTAAGGCATGAAATGCAATTAGGTAGATCATAACTGAAATAGAGATTCCAGGAGACAAGTATGATAATCAAGAAATCGCTGTACCTGTGCATTGCGAAACAAAATCATGCATATCATTATCATATATCGTACTCGGCCCATTATGGGACTCGGTGGATAAAATCATGTCAGCATACTATCATATTATCACGTATATATATATACCGTACCCGGCCCTCTAGTGAGGGACTCGGTGAATAAAATCATGTCATCATGTCAGCATACTATCATATCATCACGTATATATATATATACCGTACCAGGCCCTCTAGTGAGGGACTCGGTGAATAAAGTCATCATATGCCCTCCTGGCCACCATAACATATCATCATGTCATCATATATATATATATATACCGTACCCGGCCCTCTAGAGAGGGACTCGGTGAATAATGCAGTGACACTGTGCACGATAACATACCCGGCCCGGGACTCGGTGAAAGATGTAACAACAGTATGCACGAGCAGAGTAGTGAGAAACCATATGCATATAAATCAATTTTTTGGGACTCAATAGGTAAGTACACTAATCGACACTTAAAGGACCATAAACACGTTTCGAGTCAATCCGAGTTTGCATAAGAAAGTTATGGACATTATTCATTACAGAAACCTCTACGAACGTTTCAAAGCAATCCGAGACCGTCTATGAAAGTTAGGGACATTAATCCTTATAGAACCCTTTTTGGAACAGGGACTCTTTATGCTTTGCTCGTTATTCAATCAAACAATAAGGTCGACCATACTAAGCATGCTCATGTCAAGAAGTGAATAAGAATCATAAACGAGCTCGGAATTAAAGAATAGAGTTACCCCAAGGTGCGTGTCATACCTTACTTAGCTCTAGGACATGCCAAAAGAAAGAAAGGGTAAGCCTTACATACCTTGCCCGCTTCCTAAGCTAATCCGAACTTAAGTCTCGACTTTCGCAAGATCTACAACAACGTCAAAAGATATCAAACATTAGCTATAGGTATTTAGGAATCCGGTACTAAGCTAGCAATTCACCTACAGAAATTTGGGCAGCATTTCCCCTATAATTTCCACCAACCCCGAGAATTCAAATCGGACAAATCATCAACAACAATACCAACAACCACATTAACAACTTCAACAATTAATTCAAAATGCATTCTAACGTTAGCAACCCTTTTCTACATAATTCGACGGCATTTCATTTACATTCCAATTAACCACAACAACCCAACTTACAATCTTTCAAACTCAATAAGGACAACAACAACACATTCCTCGCTTTCAAGTTCATGAATTATACCAACAACCACACGTTAACAACATAATTCATACAAATATAAGAAACCATGCTAATGTCACATTAACTTATTCAACAATCCCACAACGATTACAACTTCATTTCAAGCCATCAAACCTTCATTTTTGTCATGGAATCCACAACAACAACAATCAATATACTAAATAACATCAATTCATCACATCTTACCAACACAACCCTTATTCGGCCATAACCTACACACACATATTTCATGAATTTCATCCATTTCTACATACTACAACACTCACAAATCATCCCTAACACATAGAAAAAGAGATTAAATCTTACCTTTACCCTTTAACTTCTCAACTTGGCTAGGGTTCACAACTTGCACAATGAATGCTTTGCTTGCTCCAACAACTACTCCACGATAATAAGGGCCTTCCAATTGGTTGAAATACTAGAGGAAAATTGTTTTTTTTGATCAACTTCTGTGGCATCAATTTTCCTAGCCATGGCCGAATACTACTATGTTTCTTTCTTGAAGTTTCTTGAATTGTGAAGATAAAGAATGAGTCTTGCTTTGTCATCGCTCATCTATATATATAGATAAATAGCCCATAAAAGGTGGACACATACCCCCCACTCATGGCTCAAGGAAATTGGCCAAGCCATGGGTGGGACCCACTTGAGCCACACGGCCATGGTGGCTTTCATGACCATATTATTTTTTTTGAATTTTTCCCTTTTTACCCCTAGCCTCTCTCAATATTTCCATACCACTAATAACTAACTTGTATATTAAAATAAAATTGGAAGAAAAATAATAGCCTTGCCCTTAACTTATCGCGATTATCTTGAAACATCCGAATGTACAAAATACGGGATATAACATCCTCCCCCCCTTTAGAACATTCATCCTCGAATGTTGAACTGGTCTTATGGGGTCTTATAACACTTCGGGGAGATCTCTTTTACAGCTATCACATGCAGTTCATTCATCAATCAACATAGCCACTTTAGAAATTTAGATTACCTGTAGACATAGGAAATAAGTAGGGATACTTCTTCTTTATCTCTTCCTTGGCTTCCCAGGTCATCTCCTCTCTGTTATTGTTTCGCCACAATACCTTAACGGAAGCTACGTCTTTCGTACGTAATCTTCTCACCTGACGATCCAGTATGGCTATAGGCTGCTCTTCGTAGGATAACTCCTCTGTCACTTGGATATCCTCTAGGGTAAATATTCTGGAAGGATCGTCTATACATTTGCGAAACATTGACACGTGGAAGACTGGATGCACTGCTCCCAAATCAGATGGTAGGTCCAATTCATAGGCAACCTTGCCTACCTTACGGATGATCTGATAAGGTCCAATATACCTTGGATTGAGCTTTCCCTTCCTGCCGAATCTCATTATACCTTTCATGGGTGACACTTTCAGAAATACCCAATCACCAACCTGGAACTCTAAGTGTCGACGTCGATTATCGGCATATGATTTCTGTCGACTCTGGGCTGACAGTAACCGTTCCTGAATGAGTTTCACTTTATCAACTGCCTGCTGAATTATATCTGGGCCGATTAGCTTAGTTTCGCCAACATCGAACTAACCGATCGGTGACCTGCACTTCCTGCCATACAGGGCCTCATACGACGCCATCTGGATGCTAGTATGGTAACTATTATTATAAGAAAACTGAATGAGTGGTAAATGATCATCCCAGCTGCCCTTGAAGTCAATAATACAGGCCCGCAGCATATCTTCTAGCGTCTGAATAGTACGCTCGGCCTGTCTATCAGACTGCGGGTGGAATGCGGTACTAAGACTTACCTGGGTCCCTAATCCTTCTTGAAATGATCTCCAAAAGTTAGCTGTAACTGAGCACCTCTATCGGATACAATAGATATGGGAACTCCGTGAAGTCCTACTATCTCCTTAATATATAACCTTGCATAGTCTTCACCTGAGTAGGTAGTCCTGACTGGAAGACAATGAGCTGATTTCGTCAGCCTATCAATAATAACCCATATGGAGTCATACTTTCGCGGAGTGCGTGGTAAACCTGTGCTGAAATCCATGTTAATTGCTTCCCACTTCCAAGTCGAAATCTCCATTTCCTGTAACAACCCACCAGGCTTCTGATGCTCGATCTTAACCTGCTGGCAATTTGGGCACTGAGCAACAAACTCTGCTATGTCCCTTTTCATACCATCCCACCAATATAAGCATCTGAGGTCATGATATATCTTTGTTGATCCCAGATGGATGGAATAACGGGCATAATGTGCTTCTCCCAAAACTTGTCGTCGCAGCCCCGCAACCTCAGGTACACATATTCTGCCTTTATGTAGTAGCACCCCATCAGGTGTAATCTCGAATGGAGTCTTCTCCTTTTCAAGGGTTGTGTCTCTATACTGTGCTAGAACAGGATCCTCATATTGGCGTCGCTTTATTTCTTCCATAATAGAGGATTCAGCAACTTCTCGGACAGAAACCCCAGTGTCTCCAGAATCAGCTAAACGGACTCCAAGACTAGCTAGCTGGTAAATCTCACGAACCATTTCTTTTCTTCCGGGCTACACGTCCGTCAGGCTGCCTATAGACTTACGGCTGAGTGCATCCGCTACTACGATGGATTTTCCAGGGTGATATAGAATATCAACATCGTTGTCCTTCAGCAACTCTAGCCACCTCCTTTGCCGCAAATTCAGCTCCTTCTACTTAAAGATATACTGAAGGCTTTTGTGGTCCGTATAAATATCGACATGAATGCCATATAGATAATGTCTCCATATTTTTAAAGCATGAATTACTGCAGCTAGTCCAGATCATGAGTAGGATAATTTCTGTCGTGCTTTTTGAGATGCCGGGAGGCGTAGGCTATAACCCTACCATGCTGTATTAATACACAACCGATCCCAACACCGGAAGCATCGCAATAAATGGCATAACCGTCTGGTCCCTCAGGGAGAGTCAGGACTGGAGCTGTAGTCAACATTTCTTTCTGCGTCTGGAAGCTTCGTTCACAGGCATCAGTCTACTGGAACTTAGCTGTCTTCTGAGTCAGCTTCGTTAATGGCGCTGCAATCGAAGCAAACTTCTCCACAAATCTTCTATAATATTCTGCCAATCCCAGAAAACTACGTACCTCAGTAGGTGTCGTCGGTCTCGGCCAAGCCTTTACGGCCTCAATTTTCTGTGTATCCACCCGAAGGCCATCAGCTCCAATGATATGCCCCAAAAATGCCACTGAAGTCAACCAGAATTCCCATTTAGAGAATTTAGCATACAATTTCTGGTGCCGGAGTACCCCAAGTACCGCCCTCAGATGATCTGCATGCTCCTTTTCTGATCGTGAATAGAGCAGGATATCATCAATAAATACAATTACGAACATATCTAAGAACGGCTTGAATACTCGGTTCATCAGATCCATAAACACTACTGGGGCATTGGTCAACCCAAAAGACATTACCCTGAACTCGTAGTGCCCGTATCGGGTCCTGAATGCGGTCTTTGGAATATCTGCCTCTCTTATCCGCACCTGATGGTAGCCTGACCGCAGGTCTATCTTCGAGAAACACTTAGCGCCCTGCAATTGGTCAAATAAATCGTCGATCCTAGGGAGGGGATATTTATTCTTTGTAGTCAACTTGTTCAGCTGCCTATAATCAATACACATCCGTAGCGATCCATCTTTCTTTCTCACAAACAATACCGGTGCTCCCCAAGGTGATGTATTGGGCCTGATGAATCCCTTCTCTAACAAATCTCTCAGCTGCTCCTTCAATTCTTTCAGTTCTGCAGGTGTCATTCTGTAGGGAGGAATAGATATAGGCTGAGTATCTGGCAGCACATCTATCGTGAACTCTATTTCCTGCTCAGGTGGAAGACTTGGAAGCTCGTCTGGGAATACATCCGGAAATTCATTGACTACCGGGACTGACTGAAGAGTGGGTGCCTCTACTTTCGTGTCATGCACACGAACCAGATGATAAATATACCCCTTCTTAATCATCTTTCTAGCCTTGAGGTATGAAATAAACTTACCCCTCGGCGATGCTATACTTCCCGTCCACTCTAAAATGGGTTCTCCCGGAAACTGGAAGCGAACTACTTTCTTCTGGCAGTCGACGTTGGCATAACAAGAAGCTAACTAGTCCATACCCATAATAACATCAAATTCAGTCATATCTAGCTCTATCAGATCCGCTTTGGTGTGACGGCCACATATATCTACAGTACAATCTCGATATACTCGCCTTGCTATAACGGAATCTTCCACTGGTGTAGCTACCTCGAACGGTTCTATCGGTTCGGGTTCTATTCCAATTCTACTAGCAACCAGGGGGGGAAATATATGATAAAGTAGAGCCTGGATCTATCAATGCATATACATCTCGGGAGAAGATCAATAATATACCTGTAACCACATTTGGTGACGCCTCCTGGTCCTGTCGGCCGGCCAAGGCATATATGCGGTTCGAAGGACCGCTAGAACTGGGAGCTCTGCCTTAGCCTACGCGACCTCTTCAAGGTTTTTAACCACTCCGCATACTCTAATTTCCTTTAGACTTCCCTAACTTCTTATTTGTCTCTTATGTTTACACTTATGGAACCTTTAGTACACTTCTCAGGGGGTCACCCATCCTGAAATATCCCTCACCCCAGCACGCTTAACTTCAAAATTCTGATGAAATTCGGTGCGTTAATGCTGGTATGATTGCATCCACCTCGCCACATGACCTTCATCACGTAATCTGGAGCAAGTCGGTGTCTTAACAACCTCCAAAATATTCTCGTAACGTGTCTCCCTCCGAACTAGAGAGGGTCTTTTACTTTTCTGACTATACAATTATCGCGTTAGCCTTTTAAATCCTCAATATTCAGTTTTCATCTGTATGTATGACTACCTTTCATCTGGGGTTTCCAGATTCCCACTAGTGGTGGAGACACCTTAGTCGCCGTTACTTATAAATAATGGGTCATCGGCCTCTTTGGGTTTCAGCTCACTACCATTAAATAATACTCTACAGAAGTTACACATAAATAAAAATTTCCAAAGAGGACTCATATACCTGTAGCCGACCGGTCTCTAGTCTGATCTGGTGGGCTGGAATGTGAAGTGTGCTCCTCATCATCGTCTACCCTCCATCTGCTCGTCTGACTTTCGTCATCGCTCGTATCTGAATCTGAGGAGTATAGATAACCGGGCAATTCCTGGTTTACTGACGGCCAGGATAGGGGACTGGAGTAGTCCGTAACACTCACCGGGGAGGCTTGTCTAACGTAGTGCTCCACCACAGGGGCAGCTGGCATGGCCCCGGAAATCATCTCCTCCGGTGTCCCAGAAGAATACTCGGATGGATCTGTATCGTAACTGTCCTCTGCGGGGTCCTCCTCCCTGGGAGTCAGAAACTCTGGAGGAATCGTCGCCAGATCCTCCGAAGGATCAGTCACAATAGAATAGCTGAGGCTCCTCTTACTCGGTCCTGAAGATACTCTAGGGGCCTTCTTAGTACCCCCACTATATGAAGCTGACCTTTTCATCTTTCGTCAATCTACAATCACCTGCAGGAAAAAGAATCGGAAGCGATCTTTCTAGACATTGATGGTATCACTCTCTTTGGGGCATCGCTGTAAACACAGCGATTCGTTAGAGAGGAACCATCTTGATAATATAGCTCTATCGCACGATCTAGAGTAAGAAAGAAAGATAACATCCTAAATGTCTCGTAGCTTCCTGTTTATAGATGTGGTGCACCACACCGATAAACAAGACTCTACTAGACACGGCCTGTAGACATTCCGAGGATGAACCGCTCTGATACCACTTCTGTCAAGACCCAACCAGAGGGTCATGACAGGTACCCAGTATTGGCTACCGAGCACTCCTTATCATACTATCTATCATTCAACCTGTACTGTCACGACTCAACCAGATGGACACTTATCATACTTCCGTTTGGATTATTAAGAGCTTTTATAAATGCAAGACAAAATGTTGAATAAAACTGTCACGTATGATGTCACACACAAGCCGGTCAGGCTATCGTAATGTAGGGAATTGCCAAAACGTAATCCGTACTGACATAACTGAACGATAACCACCCATGACCCACATACATGTCTATAGGCCTCAAAGACGAACAACAGTGTCATATGGCGGGACAGGGCCCCACTGTACCCTCAGATAGACATGTCACGCCCCGAACCATGGCCTGGGAGTAACACGGCACTCGGGCCTTGCTTGCATGTGTCCGAGCGAACCTCATGGCTTGCTTGTCAACATGGGCATCAAAACAACATAATCTATATGATGCAATTTAAATGAATCAAGAAAATGTAATTTGCGGAATAAAGTCTTGAAATTTTCTCATAGCATGAAATATCATGAAAACATAATAGTCTGCAAACATGAAAGCACAACTGACTCTGTGAACTAACATCTGTCTATGAAACCTCTAAAACATGTCTGAATACTAACTATCAGGACATGGCCCTGGACTACCATAAACTGAATACTAATGCAGACTCCATGTTGAACCCCGAGAGGAGTGGGGCTCATTAATAAGCTGATAACTGAGGTGATCCTACTGTGCAGATGTATGCTCCTAAAAATCGGTATCTGCACCGTGAAGGGCAGGCCCCGGGCAAAAGGGACGTTAGTACATGGTAAATAGTACTAGTATGTAAAACCTGCTGAAATGAAGAACATGGCACAGTATAGTTATAAGACATGAACTGAAACTGAATGTAACTTGGACATGAGCATAAAACGTGAGTAAAGTCTGAAAACAGTAAATCAATGGAAATACATGTATGTAAAACTGCTTGTAACGTGGGGAATGCTATAGTATAACCGACAACATGGTCTGGTACTTGCGTCCTACCAGCAGAACACTCACAACCTTGCTAGGGATATGAGATTTAAGTAATAATAAGCATGTAAGGATCCGAACTGCATAATGAAGGTGTTGCCTCCTTGCTGACAACCCTTATCCTACGGTGGCTACGTAGTTTCAGGCTATCTGAGCCTTCTCGGTTAACTAAGCAATTCCCAAAATATGAACATAATATAGTTGGCTAAGAAGCCCATGATTTTCGTGAAATAACTTGTAAATACCTTGTAATCATGATTTCACGAAACAACTTGTAAACGTGGTTTTATGAAATATCTTGTAATATGGTTTCATGAGATAACTTGTCATAGTCTTGCAAACATGTTCTTGATTCATGAGTAATAACAATAGTTCATAATTATATATATATAATTGACTTGAAAACATGCTTGTAACTTACTACATAAAATCATAAAGTTTCATATAAACATAATGAGAATACATGAGGAAGAATTCATGATTCATGGATTAAGCTAGGGTTCCTAATAACCGTAATGGAAGATTAGGAATACAATAACGAATATAGATACAAAATTCATGTACATAAATACATAAATACGGGCTACCAATATGTTGGGTTTAATGCTCTAGGGTTTGAACTTCATGGATATCAAGAAACGGAGCATGGGGAAGAACGTAGAGATTCCCACATGTGGATGGAAGTTCTACATACCTTAATTGCTCCAAAACTTGAATTAAAGACTTGAGCTTTGAAGAAGATTTCCAAAATCTTGAATTCTTGAACCTTGAGATGGGTTTTCTTGAAAACCCTAGTTTAGGAATGATAATTTCTTGTTTAGATTACAAGGATAGGTATTAGAATTGATTTGGAATAATTAGAGTAGGCTTACCTTGGTGTTCTTGATGATGCAAGAGGGTAGGAAGTCGTTCTAGGGGTTGAAGGAATGAAAAATAATGATTTGAACTGATATGGACGAATATATACTGTTCTGGAAAAATTCATTTTTCGGCCCAGTTAAATACTGGCCGTATTTCAAAATACGGGCCGTATTTTGAAATACTGGCCGTATTTTGAAATACGGACAGCACTGCCTCTCTTCAGTAAAATGGCCATAACCCTTTGCACAAACATCCGTTTGACCCCTATAATATACCGTTGGAAAGATATTTCAAAGCTCTACAACCATCATGAAGGAAGTTTTCCCAAATTCCAAATACATTTTGAAATACGGGCCGTATTTTGAAATGCGGTCCGTATTTAACCATTTGACATCAAATTGCCAAATTCTAGAATGCTCAGAAATCCTTGGTTTCAGTTTACGATTTGAAATACGGGTCGTATTGTGAAATACGGTCCGTATTTAACCATATGACATTCAACTACCAGTTTACGATTTGATTTACGGCCCGTAAACTGAAATACGGTCACTGTTCATGGGCGTAAACCACCATCTTACAGCTGAAGAGGAAATTTCAAATTCCGACATTCTTTATCTGGTTTTCTAAGTCTAGGATCATGGTCAAAGCTTAGGTTAAAGGTATGGGGTGTTACAATATCTCCCCCTTGCGATCATTCGTCCTCGAATGATGGGTCATGGTTAAGAACATGGCTGGACATGGCTTGAATTCATGAACATGAAAGAAACATGACGTAAAACATAAGAGCTTGACATGGTTACGTGGGAACACGGTCATGGATCATGAGAACTGAGTACGTGATTACATGGAAACATGTACATGGGGAACATGAAACTGAGTAGCGCCTACATGAATGAGAATCATGAAACATTTGTCCTCGATTTATGGCTAGTGGTTAAGAATCGCTACTAACTCTGGAATCTACAAAATTTATGGTAGGACTTCCTTCATAATCTGGACCCTCACGACATTTCTCAAACGCCTGCCAACTAACTAAAGTACCAACACACAACTCACACGGTATCTTAATACGCATGATGTGATATAACGTGATTACTGGATCTTGAATGTAGCTAACATATATGCTGAGCTGGCTTGAACACACGGATATTGGCTGAATGATTATATGATTACTATGCATAGGGTTTGGAAGAAAATCCGTAGGCATGAATGACAGAAGTACTGGAAATAGGCACGAACATGACATGATTACCTGGGCATGAGACGCATGACGTGGGACATAAATACATGAAACTGGATGACATGAATACATGAGTGCTAAACTGTCATGAGATACGAATACGTGTGAAAATGGATATCGTAACATGAGATCTGAATATTGAAAACACGATTGTTACAACACGTGGGTTGAATACTAAGCGCGTGTAGGATTTGGATACTTATAGACTTAATCACAGACGTTCGTATGTCACCATGGTAATATGAGATAGGAGTATGACTTAGGCTTAGAATGTAAGCGCAACTCGATGCGAATGCAACAGACTTGAATTGTATAACAAGAATATGATCCTAACATAGGTATTCATAAATCTCTAGCATAGGCATGACATGAATACATCGAATCTATGTAGCATACTCTTGAGATAAGTACCACAGGTTATATGAAAAGTTATCTATTTGAATATAGGAATGCATCTTACTTCTGCTAATCTTGTTTGCTGTTAATCATGATTATGAATTCCTTAGCTCATCTTGCTCATTCTCATGAGCGAATTATAGAGGACTGAGAGAAAAAGAATTATTGGTACTATTCACATGAGATACTTTGCTCTAGAGAACAGACATGGCATGGTGCATTATACATGGAGGATGTAACATGGAACATGCGTATATGGGAACGTGATTCATATGGCATGAAACGTGAATAGGATGACATGGGGCATGAGACCATGAAAAATATGGCGTTTATATGAGTACCTACATACCATGGCGTATGGACTTGAGTTCATGAGTATTGAAGTAAGACTAAGGCGTTAGTCTGACTTGCATAGAGCACAAGTTGTAGGCTAACTCTTGGGTACTCAGAGACTAAGGCATGGATAAAACATTACCTTTAGAATTTAGATATACTGAAAAAAATAGGACATGGTTCAACATAGCTTACTCTTATCACCGTGAGTAAACGCCCGTGTTATAAATAAGGCACATGAAAGAATGGATTATAGGCATGTATAACTCGTTCCTCGAGCATCTAAGACATGGATAGAAAGTCACCTTGAACATAACGAGACCTAGATACTTAGCGAAAGGAAAAAAGGAATCATGTCGTCATGATCGTAAAACATTAGCTAAAGGAACATAAACATGAATTACATAGAAGCATGGGTAGGACATCCATCTTGGTTCGCCTTCATTATTATCTCACAAAATCATTGTTACAATACCGTTAAAAATGGAATGCATAGCGAAATGAATTGGGGCACGAGTATGTGGTAACATGGATAACATAATCATAGGGGTCAAGATCATCATCAGATTTGAAAAGCACTTAGATGCTAAAACATGGACATGAGTATAAAAGCATGACAGATACGTCAGACCTGAATGCGTTTTTTTTTTTTTTAACTTTAGACACGAGCACACCTGATGTGCGAAACATGAAAGGACATTCCCTTGCATACCTTACTATCGTATGAAGTCTTAATTCTTGTATCTTAAACGCAGAGTATCAATCTCTAACATGGGCATGATATGGGTACGAAAGGCACGAGTAGAGTACGTCTGGGCATTAGTACCACATAGTACATGAATTACTCTGGAATTGGAACCGTTATACCCTTAAAACCCACTATTCGCTCTAGAACTTTATCTTATAACATAATTACCTAGTACTTGATCTCAACAATATGATAAAAATCACATTTTATGCATCTTATTTTGGGTTCATAAAACTGTGATGCTCTAACATAATCTCCTCAACACCTATCAACTTACGAAACACATAATCTATATCGGTACCTTATCACACAATCTCCCCCTTAGTTCAAAACTTAACATTTAAAGCCTGTGGATCTCTCGAGTTAGCGATAAGTGGTCATCTAGTGGCTCTGCTAATCTCCTCAAAAATACTGACGACTCATTTCTTCCGCTTACTTCAAGCAAGTCTTACTTACAGGGAAAAATGGATTACTTAAATGAACGGGTTTCTAATGTACATAACTCGCATGCTAGCTTTGTCAGTCTTGGGGAAAACTCTTTTCTGATAACTCTTAAAGACTCTTCTTCTGTAGCTTGCTCTCTTACTGCTTAGATGATTTTGTTCTTTCACCAATTTCTATACCTCAAATTTATCTTAAACCCTTTGGGTTCTAACATGCCTTCGGTGTATTCAGGCAGTTACCTTAGTAGTGCTAACTTGACTAAGTAACTCAAATCGTACTTCTACTTACTCTGCTGAAATTTTCTAATTCACTGTGTCTATTCAAACTTACTCAGTATGCTTCTGTTGACCACTTACTAGCATCATAATCTCTAATTCTCCTCTGAGTACTAAAGTGAAGCATAAGGTTATTTCTAACTTTTCCTCCTTATCTGACTCTATTATGGAGTTGTATACTATCTTTCTAAACTATAGACATGGATCACACTTAGGGAAATTTCATTTGTCTTAAACAAGGAATTGGATCGACTAACCCCAAACTCTCTATACACTTTCAAAATTTATATCATACTATACACCAGGGATAAATATTTAATCACATAACCTAAGAGAGAATTGTCATATCTTTTATCTCGTAGTAATATCTGCTTCTTTTAGTAGCTTACTAACGTCATACTCTCTAGGTCTGATCTGAATAAGCTGAAATAATTTAAAACTAACCCTACAAATATTTATATCGTCTGCTCGTGGTTTTCTTATCGCATCAGTCCCTTCTTAGTCATGTGCATAGATCATATGACAAAAATATATATATCCTTAAAAAAAAGTCGATACTTTCTAGTATTACAGGTGATTGGATCTTAGGCTATTTCCTACTTAAAACTACCGTGGACAATTTATGCCTACTGCGGTTAACTTCATAACATCCTACCTCGTGGGGTCTTAAATATGAACCATCACCCTTATATGGTAGCTCCATGGTTAGATAATCCAAATAAACTTATTCTGTAAGGTATATAACCTATGTATACTGCCATGCCGAAACATGTTTTTAAAAGGGTATTATCACCTGATAAACACACCATGCACTATTTGGTAAGTCTTGGGTCTCGAATTTTCCTTCTCGCCGCTTACGCATTCGATACGTTTAGAATTCGATGGAAAGAGAATGTTACTTACTGCTCTAAGCTTCATGACACGAGTTAGAATAATTCCTGATGCCTCTATCGGAGAGAAACACATCGATAACGACTAGCTTTACATCTTCCTCATCCATTGAGACTAGGCGTATTCGGTAGAATGGGAAACAAACATGAGTTCGAGTGATTTCTGAGAACACAGCTCTATTGCACGATCTAGAGTTGAAAGAAGTGAGACAATCTTAAATGTCTTGGTGGTCAACTGTTTATATGTGTGGGCGCCACACACATATAAAAGTGGCCCCACTGGACACGGTTTCATAGACTCCCTAAGACACTTGAACCTAGGGCTCTGATACCAAGCTTTGTCACGCCCCGAACCATGGCCTGGGAGTAACACGGCACTCGGGCCTTGCTTGCATGTGTCCGAGCGAACCTCATGGCTTGCTTGTCAACATGGGCATCAAAACAACATAATCTATATGATGCAATTTAAATGAATCAAGAAAATGTAATTTGCGGAATAAAGTCTTGAAATTTTCTCATAGCATGAAATATCATGAAAACATAATATTCTGCAAACATGAAAGCACAACTGACTCTGTGAACTAACATCTGTCTATGAAACCTCTAAAACATGTCTGAATACTAACTATCAGGACATGGCCCTGGACTACCATAAACTGAATACTAATGCAGACTCCATGTTGAACCCCGAGAGGAGTGGGGCTCATTAATAAGCTGATAACTGAGGTGATCCTACTGTGCAGATGTATGCTCCTGAAAATCGGTATCTGCACCACGAAGTGCAGGCCCCGGGCAAAAGGGACGTTAGTACATGGTAAATAGTACTAGTATGTAAAACCTGCTGAAATGAAGAACATGGCACAGTATAGTTATAAGACATGAACTGAAACTGAATGTAACTTGGACATGAGCATAAAACGTGAGTAAAGTCTGAAAACAGTAAATCAATGGAAATACATGTATGTAAAACTGCTTGTAACGTGGGGAATGCTATAGTATAACCGACAACATGGTCTGGTACTTGCGTCCTACCAGCAGAACACTCACAACCTTGCCAGGGATATGAGATTTAAGTAATAATAAGCATGTAAGGATCCGAACTGCATAATGAAGGTGTTGCCTCCTTGCTGACAACCCTTATCCTACGGTGGCTACGTAGTTTCAGGCTATCTGAGCCTTCTCGGTTAACTAAGCAATTCCCAAAATATGAACATAATATAGTTGGCTAAGAAGCCCATGATTTTCGTGAAATAACTTGTAAATACCTTGTAATCATGATTTCACGAAACAACTTGTAAACGTGGTTTTATGAAATATCTTGTAATAAATACATAAATACGGGCTACCAATATGTTGGGTTTAATGCCCTAGGGTTTGAACTTTATGGATATCAAGAAACGGAGCATGGGGAAGAACGTAGAGATTCCCACATGTGGATGGAAGTTCTATATACCTTAATTGCTCCAAAACTTGAATTAAAGACTTGAGCTTTGAAGAAGATTTCCAAAATCTTGAATTCTTGAACCTTGAGATGGGTTTTCTTGAAAACCCTAGTTTAGGAATGATAATTTCTTGTTTAGATTACAAGGATAGGTATTAGAATTGATTTGGAATAATTAAAGTAGGCTTACCTTGGTGTTCTTGATGATGCAAGAGGGTAGGAAGTCGTTCTACGGGTTGAAGGAATGAAAAATAATGATTTGAACTGATATGGACGAATATATACTGTTCTGGAAAAATTCATTTTTCGGCCCAGTTAAATATTGGCCGTATTTCAAAATACGGGCCGTATTTTGAAATACTGGCCGTATTTTGAAATACGGACAGCACTGCCTCTCTTCAGTAATATGGCCATAACCCTTTCCCAGATGGCCGTTTGACCCCCATAATATACCGTTTGAAAGGTATTTCAAAGCTCTACAACTTTCATGAAGGAAGTTTTCCCAAATTCCAAATACATTTTGAAATACGGGCCGTATTTTGAAATACGGTCCGTATTTAACCATTTGACATCAAATTGCCAAATTCCAGAATGCTCAGAAATCCTTGGTTTCAGTTTACGATTTGAAATACGAGCCGTATTGTGAAATACGGTCCGTATTTAATCATATGACATTCAACTAACAGTTTGCTATTTGATTTACGGCCCGTCACTGTTCATGGGCGTAAACCACCATCTTACAGCTGAAGAGGAAATTTCCAATTCCCACATTCTTTATCTAGTTTTCTAAGTCTAGGATCATGGTCAAAGCTTAGGTTAAAGGTACGGGGTGTTACAAGACATATATATATACATATTCACAACAGAATGATCTGTACCAAAAGTATAGGCTCCGGAACGAGGGAGCACTTCAAAATAGCAGAATGGATGTCCTAAGCTGGCGGGTCACCACCACGAGCGTCTGTACCGAAGAAAAGGGGGTCAGTACGGAATATGTACTGAGCATGTAAGGCATGCAATGCAATTATGTAGATCATAACTGAAATAGAGATTCCAGGAGACAAGTATGATAATCAAGAAATCGTTGTACCTGTGCATTACGAAACAAAATCATGCATATCATTATCATATATCGTACCCGACCCATTATGGGACTCGGTGGATAAAATCATGTCATCATGTTAGCATACTATCATATTATCACGTATATATATATATATATATATACCGTACCCGGCCCTCTAGTGAGGGACTCGGTGAATAAAATCATGTCATCATGTCAGCATACTATCATATCATCACGTATATATATAGACCGTACCCGACCCTCTAGTGAGGGACTCGGTGAATAAAGTCATCATATGCCCTCCTGGCCACCATAACATATCATCATGTCATCATATCATCATGTCATCATATATATATATATATATATATATATCGTACCCGGCCCTCTAGTGAGGGACTCGGTGAATAATGCAGTGACACTGTGAACGATAACATACCCGGCCCGGGACTCGGTGAAAGATCTAACAACAGTATGCACGAGCAGAGTAGTGAGAAACCATATGCATACAAATCAATTTTTTGGGACTCAATTGGTAAGTACACTAATCGACACTTGAAAGATCATAAACACGTTTCGGGTCAATCCGAGTTTGCATAAGAAAGTTATGGACATTATTCATTACAGAAACCTCTACGAACGTTTCAAAGCAATCCGAGACCGTCTATGAAAGTTAGGGACATTAATCCTTATAGAATCCTTTTTGGAACAGGGACTCTTTATGCTTTGCTCGTTATTCAATCATACAATAAGCTCGACCATACAAAGCATGCTCATGTCAAGAAGTGAATAAGAATCATAAACGAGCTTGGAAATAAAGAATAGAGTTACCCCAAGGTGCGTGTCATACCTTACTTAGCTCTAGGACATGCCAAAAGAAAGAAAGGGTAAGCCTTACATACCTTGCCCGCTTCCTAAGCTAATCCGAATTTAAGTCTCGGCTTTCGCAAGATCTACAACAACGTCAAAAGATATCAAACATTAGCTATAGGTATTTAGGAATCCGGTTCTAAGCTAGCAATTCACCTACAGAAATTTGGGCAGCATTTCCTCTATAATTTCCACCAACCCCGAGAATTCAACTAGGCTAAATCATCAACAACAATACCAAAAACCACATTAACAACTTCAACAATTAATTCAAAATGCATTCTAACGTTAGCAACCCTTTTCTACATAATTCGACGGCATTTCATTTACATTCCAATTAACCACAACAACCCAACTTACAATCTTCCAAACTCAATAAGAACAACAACACATTCCTCACTTCCAAGTTCATGAATTATACCAACAACCACACGTTAACAACATAATTCATACAAATATAAGAAACCATGCTAAAGTCACGTTAACTTCTTCAACAATCCCACAACGATTACAACTTCATTTCAAGCCATCAAACCTTCAATTTTGTCATGGAATCCACAACAACAACAATCAACATACTAAATAACATCAATTCATCACATTTTACCAACACAACCCTTATTCGGCCATAACCTACACACACATATTTCATGAATTTCATCCATTTCTACATACTACAACACTCACAAATCATCCCTACCACATAGAAAAGGAGATTAAATCTTACCTTTACCCTTTAACTTCTCAACTTGGCTAGGGTTCACAACTTGCACAATGAATTCTTTGCTTGCTCCAATAACTACTCCACGATAATAAGGGCCTTCCAATTGGTTGAAATACTAGAGGAAATTTATTTTTTTGATCAATTTTCCTTGCCATAGCCGAATACTACTATGTTTCTTTCTTGAAGTTTCTTGAATTGTGAAGATGAAGAATGAGTCTTGCTTTGTCATCACTCATCTATATATATAGATACATAGCCCATAAAAGGTGGACACATGCCCCCCACTCATGGCTCAAGGCAATTGTCCAAGCCATGGGTGGGACCCACTTGAGCCACACGGCCATGGTGGCTTTCATGACCATATTTTTTTTTTTTTATTTTTCCCTTTTTACCCCTAGCCTCTCTCAATATTTCCATACCACTAATAACCAACTTGTATATTGAAATAAAATTGGAAGGAAAATAATAGCCTTGCCCTTAACTTATCGCTATTATCTTGAAACATCCGAATGCACAAAATACGGGATATAACATGAAGTTACCTTATCCTTCAACGTCTGAAAGCTCTGCTCACAAGCGTCTGTCCATTAGAACTTAGCTGATTTCTGAGTCAATTTGGTCAATGAGGAAAATCCTTCTACAAACCTTCTATAGTAATCCACAAAGCCTAAGAAACTACGTATATCTTTTGGTGCCGTGGGCCTTGGCCAATTCTTCACAGCCTCAATCTTCTGGGCATCCACTCTAATGACTTATTCTGAAATAATGTGACCCAGAAAAGCCACAGAATTCAACCAGAACTCACACTTAAAAAACTTGGCATACCACTCTTTACCTCGAAGAATTCCAAGCACTATCCGTAGATATTCTGTATGATCGGCCTCTCACGGCGAATAAACCAGAATATCATCTATGAACACAATCACGAACAAATCTAGAAAGGGCCTGAATACACGATTCATCAAATCCATGAATACAGTCGGGGCATTAGTTAGCCCGAACGACATAACACGGAACTTATAGTGGCCATATCTAGTCCGGAATGCCGTCTTCGGAATGTCTTCTTCCTTCACCCTAACCTGGTGGTATCCTGACCTTAAGTTTATCTTCGAGAAAAACTTGGCGCCTTGCAACTGATCAAATAAATCATTAATCCTCCGGAGCGGATACTTATTCTTTAGAGGCACTTTATTCAATTGCCTATAATCAATACATATTCGCAAAGAGGCATCCTTCTTTCTTACAAATAACACTGGGGCTCCCCACGGTGATGTAGTAGGCCTAATAAAGCCCTTCTTAAGTAAATCTTTCAATTGCTCCTTCAATTCCTTCAACTCCACAGGTGCCATCCTATATGGAGGAATAGATATTGGCTGAGTGCCTGGCAATAGGTCAATGGAAAAATCGATCTCCCTCTCTAGGGGAATGCCTGGAAGCTCATCTGGAAACACCTCTGGAAACTCATTAACCACAGGGACAGACTGAAAAGTCGGCGAATCTGCTTGCACATCTTGAACTCGAACTAGGTGAAAAATATACCCTTTTCTCATCATCTTCTCCGCCTTAAGGTAAGAAATAAACCTACCCCTTGGCGAAGCAGCATTACCCTTCCACTTTAGGACTGGCTCGCCGGGAAACTGAAATCGAACTATCTTTGTTCTGCAATCATCATTAGCATAACAGGAAGCCAACCAATCCATTCCCATAATAACGTCGAAGTCAATCATATCTAGCTCGATCAAATCTGCTACAGTGTGGCGATCATAAACTATAACAACACAGTCCCGGTATACTCGCCTAGCTATAACCGGATCACTGACTGGCGTGGACACCTCGAAAGGTTTGATCAACTCAGGCTCTACCCTAAACTTGCCAGCAACAAATGGTGTAACATATGATAAAGTAGATCCTGGATCGATCAATGCATACACATCATAGGAGGAAACTGATAATATACCTGTAACAACATCAGGAGACGACTCACGATCCTGCCTACTAGCTAATGCATATACGCGGTGCTGAGGATCGCTCGAGCTGGACGCTCCACGCGTCCCCCCTACCTCGTCCTGTCAGTGACTGAAAGGCTTGCCCCGAAGGGCGCACTGTAGAAAAAAAAGAACCAACTATAGACCCTGTAGGCTGAATAGTGCCCATGCCACCTCCTAATGGATAATTCCTCATCATATGACCTGGTCGGCCACAAGAATAACAGGCATTCGATCACAATCGGCACTGCCCGATATGTAACCTACAACACTGGTCACACCGTGGTAAGGGTGGTCTTATCTGTCCTGACTCTGGTCTATACTGGGATCCTGATGCTCTATAACTCTGGGTCACTCCGGAATAAGAAGACCGATCAAACCTCGGGCCTGAAAATCGTGGAGGTGCACTCCCTACCGAATGATATGAATACTGGGAATGCTGCTGGCTCTGTCCTCCCCTGGATTCACTTCCAATGTCGAAAGATCTATCCCTCTTACCATGGCCTCGAGCACGATCACGCTCTGACCCCTCTGACGCTTGCGATCTTCCAAATTTTTTGCATATGCCTGTATATGGGAGATATCCATGCCTGGCTATAATGCAGTAGTCGTACAAGCATCTATCAAATGTGGCCCTAAACCATCCACAAAATGGTGAACTCTGTCCTCCATCTCAGCCACCATGGCTGGGGCATATCTAGCCATAGAATCAAAATACACACGATACTCTTGGACACTCATGCTGCCCTGCTCAATAGGTAGAAATTTGTCTGCTCGGGCTCGCCTGACCTCAAGAGGCAAATAATGGCGGATAAAAGCATCTGCCAACTCTTGCCAAACAGTTGGAGGAGCATTCTCCCCTATAGATAACTCCCATGTCTGATACCACTGTACTGCAATATCACGAAGCCTATACGAAGCTAACTCTACCGACTCAACCTCACTTGCATGCACAACCCTCAAAGTCCTCTGCATACCATCAATGAAATCCTGGGGATCCATATTTTACTTTATCACTGAAAATTCTGGAGGATCTAACTCAAGGAAGGTCTTAACCCTCGAACTACCAGCTCCCTGCCGCTGAGCCTGAGCGGCTACTAATCTAGTCAATAACTGTATAGCATCCCGCACATCCTGGCCTGGTGCATCTGGCTGAGGAACTGGGACGGGTGCTGGAGACGGTGTATGCGATGTCTCAGACGGGCTCTCACTCCGAATCTCACCCTGAGCCCTGGTGGCCTGTTGAGTACGGCTAGTGGCCTCTTCTGTGGCTTTCTTGTCTTTCTAGCCAGCTGTAGCTTTCTTGGGAGGCATTACTGAAATCACAACAATTCATCAGAAAGCGAACGCCTAACACATGGCTCTATCGCACAATATAGGAGAGAAAGAATGACATCATCCTAAATGTCCTGTAGCCTCCTATTTATAAGTGTGGTGCACAACACGCCCATAAACAAGACTCTACTAGACACGGTTTGTAGACAACCCTAGGACGGAACAGTTCTGATACCACTTCTGTCATGACCCAAACTGATGAGCCGTGATGGGAGTCTGACCTCTAGCGACCAAACACCCCTAAACACTTATCTAAAACATGTTGAACATCAATAGCCCATAAATGGCACAAACTAATCTCATAAAGAGGAAACATTTGAACTCTGTACAATCTGCAACTCTGTCGTACCCATCTATATACATCTCAAAAGAACGGCCTACTAAAATAGTCTGCAACTCCGGATCGAATGGAGTGCACTGATCTCTGCTGGATAAGGTTCCTACTAAGCTGAACCACATCCCTGTCTACCTGTACCTGCGAGCCTGAACGCAGTCCCCCAAGCAATGGGGAGTAAGTACGGATAATGTACTGAATATGTAAGGAATAAGACAACATGTATATATATATATAGAAATCATGGATAAGATCTGAACTAATAAGCTGAAATAACTATCTGCATGAATCTGTATAAATTATTATCTGTCTGCATCTCACTGAATCTGTATGTCAGAACACATGGACATGCATATATATATATATATATATATATATCTAGTAGGTACACACCTCATTGTTACATCACAGGCCACACCTTTACCCCCAGTCAAGCGTGCCTTTCTCATGTATATATATATATATCCCAATATCATAGGCCACACCTTCACCCCCTGTCAAGCATGCCTTTCACATGTACAACGTAATATCACAGGTCACACCCTCACCCCCTGTCAAGCGTGCCTTTCACTGTACCCCTGAGAACTGAAAGTGAATGCATAGTGTAAGTAGAACTGAACGACATGATTCTTAAAACAATAATATGACAGTTTGCCTCTCATGGGCATTATTGGACTCATACTACTAGGACAAGAAATTACAAGGTCTGAATATGGGGCAATACCATAGCCGGGATACGGGAACATCAAAACTGTATTTCTCTTAGTACTTATAAGAATAGAGTAATATGGAAACTCTCTTACTCGTTTATCGGTTCATATCATAGGATCATGCCGAAAAAAGGAAGGAATAACCTTAACATACCTGGAGATATATTCAATCGTCCAACTCTTATTCATTGAACTCGTAAGTCTACAATTAAGATAACATAGGCCTTAATTAGGTTATTCATCTTACTCACTAATCATTATAATTACAAAAGAGCTTAACAACTATGGACAACATATCCCTTGAAAACGTAGAAAACCCTCAACTCCTAATTCCACCCAATCTCAACTACAATATCAAGGATAACATTAATGGCAACACTCTCATAACTAGATATACCCAAACACATCCTTCAATCATCTCTTGACATAACCCTGAAAGCACTATTTAACCTTTCATTGACTTATCACTTTCATAGCCATTTTCTCTTCACATAAACCACCAAAACTCTTAGTAACTAACTTAAATACAAGGGTAGAAATCATTTACATACCTTGAGGGGTCAAGAATCCCAAGAATCACTTTAACTTCAACTTCCTAAGCTTCCCATTCTTGGAGAAACCCTAGAACCAACCTTCTTCTTCACAAGCTCGGGTTTACGGGGTCTGGGTCTTGACAAATCTTCACTACTATGCCATAAATGTTAGGAGAACAAAATATTAAGGTTTTCTGGTCTGGGAATGAGAATAATATGAAATAAAGTCGTGGACCACGTATTTATACTTGGAGAATTAACTGCTTCAGTGGTCCAGTTCGACGAGCGGGTCGACGACCCGTCGACGTGCTTGTCGACTTGCGCCTGCTGAATGCAGGGCTGCAGAACCCTATCGACATCGCACAACGATGTCCCGTCGACAGGTTTGATGACCTGTCGATCTTGACTGGTGTCTGCAGACTTTTCCAATTCGGTTCAGACCGCATCGATTCGATTCGTTCAACTTCTAACCCTGAAAATCACCAAGAATTCCTGGTGGTACCATTGTACATGGGGTAGGACACTTTCTATCTCCAAAACTCGGGCTCGGGTCTTGATTCCCAAGGCATACCCAACTAGGAAATCATAAGTTCTACCACTACGAAAACAAGGGGTGTGACAATTTGGAAGAGTCCGGTTCTGACTCGTTTGTTAAAAGTACGAGACATTCTTTGACGATACAACTGTCTATGACATACTGCGACCGTTCTCTTTTCATCTATCATGGCTAGCTACTCGTATCGGCTTCTAACCCATTCTGCATCATCTAGCTCGACTTCTTGAATGATTCTTATCTAGGGAATTTCCACCTCTACTGGTATGACCGCTTCGGTGCTGTAAATAAACAAGTATGGAGTTGCTCTGATAGACGTCCGGGTTGTAGTTCTGTATCCTAACAAAGCATAAACAAGAGAATTTTTTGGAAAATGATTGACAACTATAAGAATCAATACGAGCAGTTGCTTGTTGGTAGCCTCTACAGCTCTATTCATATGTGGTCGATAGGCAGTAGAGTTCCGATGAGTTATCTTGAATTATTCGCAGGTGTCTTTCATCAGATAACTGTTCAGATTAGATCCATTGTCTGTAATGATGGACTCTGGCACATCGAAGTGGCATATAAGGTTGTTCTTCACAAAGTCAGCCACGACCTTTTTGGTTACTGACTTGTGATAGGTGGCTTTTACCCATTTGGTCAAATAGTCGATGGCGACTAGAATGAAACGATGTCCGTTGGATACCGTGGCTCGATCGGTCTGATGATGTCCATCCCCCATTCCATGAGCGGCCAAGGTGAGCTCATTGCGTGTAGCTGTGTTGGGGGAACCTTGATCAGGTCTCCATGAATCGGGCATTGATAACACTTTTAGGTGAATTTGCAGTAGTCATGCTCCACGGTCATCCAGTAATATCTTGTTCTCAAGATCTTCATGGCTAGGATGAATCCATACATGTGAGGTCTGCATGTCCCTGTATGTACCTCTTTCAGCAGCTTCGTGGCCTCTCCGGCATCCACACATCTGAGTAACCCAAGGTCGGGTGTCCTTTTGTGCAGTACTTCTTTGTTCAGGAAGAATCCATTCGCCAACCTCCTGATGGTCTTCTTCTGATTTCCTGAACTATCAGGTGGGTATTCTTCTTTCTCCAGGTATGCCTTGATGCCTGCGTACCAGGGTTCACCATTCCGTCCCTGCCTCAACGTGAGCGCAATGAGCCTGTTCTTCTTTAAAAGTGATCTCCAGTGGAACGATGTGACTGCTTTCGGGGTGCTGAATTATCAATGCTATGGTAGCCAAAGCATCGGCGAACTCGTTCTGAGCCCTCGGAGTGTGTTTGAAATTAATATTCTTGAATCTTCCTCACAACCTTTGTACTAGATTCACATATGGAAGAATCTTGTCATTCTTGGTAGCCCAATCTTCTTTCACTTGACGGATGAGTAAATTGAAATCTCCGATTAATAACAACTCTAGTACGTTCATGTCTAATGCCATTCTGAGGCCGAGAATACATGCTTCGTATTCGACCATGTTGTTACAACATCGGAAACTGAGTTTTGTAGCCATTGGGTAGTGCTGTCCTGTTTCTTATACCATTACTACTCCTATTCTTGACTTGGTCACCTCTTCTTGTACGACCATTACTTCTTCGTCCGTGAAGAAGATTCATAGTGGTTCCATTTTGTTATCGACAGGACTTTCTGCTAACATATTAGCTCGTGCTTGTCCTTTGATTGCCTTCTGTGCATGTGTACAATATCAAATTCACTCAGTAGTATCTTCCATTTGCCTAACTTTCCAATGGGCATTGGCTGCCGGAAGATTTATCTCAGGGGATCCATCCTAGAGATAAGGTGAGTAGTGTATACTGACAGTAAATAAATGGCACACAAAAACCAAAGGAATAGTTGAATCAACTGTTCCACCGTTAGAAGAAATTTATATTCCAGTAGGAAAAGAAGTAATTACTGCTTCTCCTTTCAAACGAGAAGGAACCAACACTGATAGTGATCCTAAAGCAAAGTATATCAACAAATTAATTCAACAAAATAATTATACAAACCAATTATTACATATAGTATCCAACCAACTGGTAAGAGATATTAATAGACAAATAGCCCCAACAAAAGCTAGTACTAGCACTAGTACTAGTATGGAAAAACATCCTACTATCAAATTACCAGACTTCTTTTACTGAAGGAAGATTGGGATTAACTGCTTGTGCAAAGGTCTCTGGGGCCTTCATCTTGTAACTCTTACTGGTCTGGACTTCCGGTTCATTGGATGATGAGCCTTGGTCCTTTTTAAATGGAGATGGTGGTTCTGTCTTGGGGATAGAACCGAGCATGGTTAAATTTGGTCTGATATTTGGTAGTGTAGGCCTCATGGGCCTAAGTGATGGGTTAGGATACTCAGCTAAGGCTGAATACCTATTTGGCTGATTGGGCCGTATTTGGTTGGGCTTTTTCTGGAAGGGTAAGTTTGGGCCTCCTTGCCTCATGGTTTCCCAGTAGAAATTCCCTTGTAAGAAATGATTCCTTGTTAGGAGTTTTGCAAAGTAACCTAGCTAATGGCCCGGTTTACTTTAATTGTTATCCAAATTATTCGGTTGACATCAATGACCAGAATATATTGGATACCTTAACTCTTAATATTAAAACAAGAAACATGAATAGCAAAGTTAATACCAAAGAAATAGTTGTCATATACAGAGTATATTACAGACTAATGATAACAACTTTAGCCCTCAGAGCTAAGAATATGAGTCATTTAAGGATCTTTGGAAAGCTAAAATAATAAGTAAAATAATTGCGGAATTTAAAGGAAATAACTTACAAGAACTTGAAGACTTTATTCAAACATTTGAAAGGTACATTGGGAATATTACAGAGAGGGAAAGGGAAAGGCTTATTCAGAAATGGGGGGAATTTTCTGATGCCTTAACTGATACCACTTGAGAGCCTTATATAGGCCTCTGATAAATGATTAACATTTAAGATGTTTACATGTGGACGGCTGATCTTGAAGATGCCTTTTGCTTTTTCTTTTCTGAAAAGTTGGACGGCTACTTTTGTAAAGTTGTCGGCCATTTGTCTTTTACCTGAAGGGTAAATACCTTTTTGAAAAGTTGGACGGCTGCTTTTGTAAAGTTGTCGGCCACCTTTCTTCTCTTTGACTCTTGCCTTCTACTTTTCTGAAGAGGCAATTTTATCTCAAATCATAGTCAAGATATGGTTGAGCTGTTCCTAGTGGGTCCAACATATCTCCATTGTCACTGGTTGATGATGAAGTTGTATCTAGTAATTCCTGGATTTCCAGGGGATCTGCTTCGTCTAACTTGTTCAGAGCTTGAAGAAGCTTTTTCTTTAAATCTGCTTTGGATTCTGTTGATCCAGTCTTGTTGCTTGTTGAGGGCTGGCTTGATCTTTGTTTTTTATCTTTAGGAATCCATCCTTTAATTTTTATAGTTTTGCTAAGATGTTTAATCCTATGCACCTCAGTGATATCAAAGGACCAGCTGAGTATGTAGGATATTCTCTTATTAACGAAGTATTTGCATAATTTAATATGGTCTGGTAGAGTTGAGATTTCTTGTTCAATCTGGAAAGCTTCATAATTTTTTCTGAAGCTTTTGGGCATGGTGAACTCATTGCCTCCAAACCTTTTCCACCAATCATAAAACCATCTGGGAATGATGGACCTGGAAAATTGTTCGCTATACTATACGAACCATGTGTGGGTGTTGGGACGTACATACATGAAGTTGTACCATGCTTGTTCATAGTTGTAGTAATTATAGACTTGGGGTCTATGTTCTTGTGATAAAATCATAGGAGTGTGGAGATGACTCACATTCCATTGGAAAGGACTAATTACTTTGTTAATGGTAAATTTGGAATATTCAATACTATCTGGATCATTTTTGTTTTTTAATTTATGTTCAATAGTTAGTGATCCTGTGTCTGTCAGGATGAATTCAAAATATCTTTTGGTTTTGATGGGATCATCCGTATCAATATACTGAAAATTAGTGTAGCATGGCTTTAGCAAATCTGCCACCTTCCAATTTTCATACTGTTTATCAAGTGCCAAGATTGGTATCTCGATCTTTCTGATGATGTCAAACTCTTCTGGAGGTTGCTGTTCTTCTTCTTTTACTGAAAAAAGATTGGGATTAACTGCTTGTGCAAAGGTCTCTGGGGCCTTCATTTTGTAACTCGCACTGGTTTGGACTTCTGGTTCATTGGATGATGAGCCTTGGTCCTTTTTGAATGGTGATGGTGGTTCTGTTGTGGGGATAGAACCGAGTATGGTTAAATTTGGTCTGATATTTGGTAATGTAGGCCTCATGGGCCTAAGTGATGGGTTAGGATATTCAGCTAGGGCTGAATACCTATTTGGCTGATTGGGCCGTATCTGGATGGGTTTTTTCTAGAAGGGTGAGTTCGGGCCTCCTAGCCTCATGGCTTCCCTATAGAAATTCCCTTGTAAGAAAATCTGGTAAAGAATTTAAATCACCTTTTATAAATTCGATTTCAAAATCAAAGCTTGATAATAGTGCTTGCCATCTGGCAAAAATCTATTTATAAACAAGATTTTTAACATCTTTTTGTAAAATGTCTTTTGCTGATTTGCAATCAACTCTTAATAAAAATTCTTTGTTTATTAAATCATCTTGAAACTTTGTAATACATAGTACTATAGACAAAATTTCTTTTTTGACAGTACTATAATTCTTTTGAGCAGGATTCCAGATCCCTGATGTAAAACGAACTAATTGTTCTGAAGAAACTGAGGAGAGTCTTTGTTTAGGAATTCCACCGTATCCTTCATCAGAAGCATCGGTTTCGACTATCATAAAAGCATCTGGATTTGGAATACCTAGACATGGGAGCTTTTGGACAACAGTCTTTATTTTCTGGACTGTCTTAGTTTGCTCTAGACTCCCTGGAACTGGGTTTTTCCTGAGACGCTTGTAGAGTGGTTCACAAATTTTCCTAATATTAGGAATGAAGTCTGCAACATAATTAAGACTTCCTAAAAACCTCTGTAACTGGGTTTTGTCAGGAATTTCATCTGGAAATTTAGAAGAGAACTCAATGGCTCTACAAATAGGTTTATAAGTACCTTGGTAGAGATCATGTCCTAAAAACCTAATTGTTGTTTGAAACAATTTAATATTTTTAGCACTGACCACTAAACCATTATGTTTAACAATTTTAAAGAAAATGTTTAAATGTTTAAAGTGAGAATCAATGTCCTCAGAAAATATTAATGCATCATCTATATAGACAATAGACATATTGCTATAAGGATTGAAAATATTATTCATAATATTTTGGAATTCAGATGGGGCGTTTTTAAACCCGAAAGGCATGACGTTCCATTCATATTGTCCAAAAGGGACATTGAATGCAGTTTTATATTTATCCTTTTCAGCAACTTGAATTTGCCAAAATCCTGATTTCATATCAAACTTACTATAGACATTTTCCTTATTAGTTCTTTTTAATAAATCTCTTTTATTAGGTATCGGGTACCTAATCCATTGTAATACATTGTTTAGAGGTTTGTAATTAATAACTAACCTGGGACATCCTCTTTCCTTTTCTGCATTTTTATTTACATAAAACGCTGAACAACTCCAAGGGGATCTAGAAGGTCTTATTATCTTCTTTTGTAGAAGATCATTGATTTCATTTTTACAAGTTTCCATTAATTCATGGTTCATCTGAATAGGCCTTGCCTTTGTAGGGATATCCTGTTCGTTGAATCCATCAATATATGGTAACTCAACAATGTGTCGCTTTCTTTCCCAAAAAGCACTGGGTAATTCTGAACAAACTTCTTGTTCAAGTTTTTCTTGAAAACTTGTTATTTTTCCTTCTATCACCGGGTTTTTTTAAGTTTGTTCAATCTTTTTAATCTTAATTTCATCTTTTAAGTATGAAATTTGATTGGTTAACAAACCTATTTTGAAAATAGTTTTTGATTTGACAAAATCACTTTCTTCTTGAGAAATTGTATGTATATAAGGAAATTTAATTTCCTTTCCTAATACCCTGGTATAGATAGCATCTAAACCGGCTACATATGGTTTTATCTGGGTTATAAATGGGGTTCCCAAAATAACTTGTTCATTTATATCTCTGGTGATTACAAAATTATTAATGAAACAAACTCCATCATTGCAAATGTGGGCTTGGATAATTTGTAATTGATTTTATGTTTTTCTCCAGTAGCGGAGTATAACTTATAAGTACTTTTTTCTAAATACTTTGTAGGTATTAATCCTTCAATTATGCAGTTTTTACCTGCACCTGAATCAATTAAAGCTAATTTATTAAGGGTCATGTTTCCTACTTTTAGGGTGATAGGGACATGCCAACTTTGTGATTTAATAATTGCAACCGTTTTTCCTGTTGTCTGATTATTATCAGAAGCCTCAGGGGTTTCTATAATTTCAGATTGGTTATCTTCACTATCTTCTCCAAGAGTTTCTATTACTCTTTTGTGAGACAGAACCTGATCAGTTAGATAATCCATTTCAACTTTATTAAGTCTTGACTTAATATCCTTTACTTCCTTTTTTACAGAGATTAATTCTCCTTGTAGTTCTTAGATAGTGGGTTTCTCATCTTGTGAAGAAAACCTGTTCATAACATTTTTCATGTTAAAGGGTTCAATAAAAGATTTTTCTTCTGTTTGTTTGAGGAGGATATCTTTTAATTCGATTAAATATTTTCTCCTGGTTTCTTCACCGGGTAAGTCATTAATAAGATCTAAAAGGAATCCTTTTGATTTTTTAGAAATAACTCTAATTGAATTCTGACTGCAGGTACAAATAGTTCCTGTACATTCACAATCTTCTGATTCAGAAGAATTCGAACTGTCGTCTGATCCAATATCAATGTCACTAATTTCACTAGAAGAGGATGATGTATTGTCATTTTCTTCTAGAATAGTGTAGAGTTCACGTTTTATCTTATCATCAACTTCAAGAAGATTAATCTTCTTTTTCTTTTTTAAATTAACATGACACTCATTGGATCTATGGCCTTTTTTGCCACATGTCCAACATGTATCACCAGCACTTTGTTTTGGTGATCTTTTACGGGGTTTTGTTTTATAAGATTTATCTACAGTTTTCTTCTTCCTATGAATAGGTTTGGAATTAGTAGATTTCTTAGCTTTTAATCTATTTGATTTGGATGGGGTAGAAATCTTTTTAACATTATAATTTGGATAGGCTGTTAATTTCTGTATTTCTTTATCATTAGTACTCAAAGTTTTTACTGTTTTAGTAGTAGTATTTTTTGTTGGTTTGGGCTTGCTTAAAGCAGCGTCAACAATTTTTAATTTTTTATTGATTTTTTCTAGGAGATCCTCGTCATCCACATTAAATTTTTCAGATAATTGAGGGAATTTTTCTTTAGAAAATTCTGGTAATTTGATAGTAGGATGTTTTTCCATACTAGTACTAGTGCTAGTAATAGCTTTTGTTGGGGCTTTTTGTCTATTAGTATCTCTTACCAGTTGGTTGGATACTACATGTAATAATTGGTTTGTATAATTATTTTGTTGAATTAATTTGTTGATATCCTTTGCTTTAGGATCACTATCAGTGTTGGTTCCTTGTCGTTTGAAAGGAGAAGCAGTAATTACTTCTTTTCCTACTGGAATATAAATTTCTTCTAACGGTGGAACAGTTGATTCAACTATTCCTTTGGATTTTGTTTGCCATTTATTTACTATCATGGACAGGGACTCCTTTTGGTTTGGAATTTGTCCTGTTATAACTAACCATTTGAAAAAAATTATATTATTTTTACATCTTTTTACATCCTCAATCCATTGTTCTTGATGATCAATCCTGGTTATAAAGTCAAATGTTTCTTTATACCATTCTAATTTATTTTTATTTTTTGGGCTTCTCATATCTTCATTTAAAGCCTTAAGATCTGGTTTAAAGTCATTACACCTAATCATATCTAGTGAATCTTTTATTTCTTCCTCTTCCTGCTGTAGATTCATATTACTAGCAGTTGGGTTTTCTGAGTTTACTTCAGAATGTTGTGAATGATAATAAACTTTGGGGATTTGTTCTGTTAAAATCTACTCCTTTAAGTTTTTTATTGATTTCTTTCACAAAAGGTTCTAGGTTTTCACCTACTTCCTCCGGGGGTTTAAAAGAAGAAGGTCTTGAAAAAGACATTCTTTGACTAGTCGAAGGTCGAGAATACGACATGCGACTGCCAGAAGATGATTCATTGGCTGAGTTAGATCTAAGGAACTTTAGGTCTATAGATCCATCTGGATATTGAATAACTTGCTCAATATTAGAACTCTCTGGTTCTACTTTTGGTCTGAGTTATGGAATTAAAATGCCATTCATCTTTGGATAAAATTTCATTCCATTTTATCATTCTTGGTACAAAAGTACTACTATGTTCTGGGTTTGATTCCATGAGCATAGTTACTCCTTTTGAACTCATATTTTTAGCTCTGGGCGCTAAAGTTGTTTTCATTAGCCTGTAATATACTCTGTATATGACAGCTATTTCTTTGGTATTAACTTTGCTATTCATGTTTCTTGTTTTAATATTAAGAGTTAAGGTATCCAATATATTGTGGTCATTGATGTCAACCGAATAATTTGGATAACAATTAAAGTAAACCGGGCCATTAGCTAGGTTACTTTGCAAAACTCCTAACAAGGAATAATCAAAGTTTAATAACCTATCATCTCTTAGTAAGAGAAATAAAGGGGTATCTAAACCTAATCTGTAAAGAGGTTTGACAGCAACTTGGACAAGTCCTATATGAAGAAAATTATAATTTTTCTTATATCTATTTATATCATGAATTGACAATAACTTAATAGTTTCTGCTGAACTATTGATGGCAATTGTAGATTAACAAGCTTTGATATTATAATTTGTTATAAAATCAAACTTGCCTGTCATATAAATCTGACGGAGTGGTTCCTTTGGAATATTCCAATTTTGTAAATCATTTTCAACTTTAGCTATCGTAGTAGCTTCTGTTGACATGTTAACATTGTTTAATACATTAGTAAAACTCATGATTAATAAGAAGCAGAAGTATTATCAATTTGGTTTTGACACCATTTGATACTATATTTAATTATTGTTAACCTATCCCTGCAGGTTACAAGTAACCTTTTTGAAATTTCTATTTCATTTAATATACTTCTTAAGGTAGGATTATCAAGAACTCGATGGTTCTTTAAAGAATTATAGAGTTTTATTTCTTTTTCAAAAAATCTTACGCATCTCTATTCTAGTTATGATCCTCTTTATTGTATTTTATGCCTTACATACTCAGTACATTGCTCGTACTGACGTCCCTTCTTGTGGACGCTGCGTTTCATGCCACGCAGGTGTATACAGATGAGTGGAGGATATCTTAGTAGATGTTCCAGCTGGATTGGCGAGCTCCATTTCCTTCCGGAGTGTTGCCGAGTCAGAGTATCTACGTTATGGTATATTGATTTATGTTAGAGACTTTGCAGACAGAGTGACGTATATAGCATGTCAGTCTTGTAAGCGGCTCTGCAAGCCGACGTACCATTATGCATTATGTTACAAATCCCATATGATTACAGATTCTACTTGATTTGAGAACGACGAAAAGAATGGTTTTGACAGGTTTTTATTATGCATTACATTTCGTGATTTAAGAGTCCAGTGAGGTTATGAACGTAACGAGAACCAGCGGGTTCGCTCGGCTCTGTGTAAAGGGTCGGGTGCCCATCATACCCTATCAGGATTGGGGGTGTGACAATTACAAAAGTGTGATTACATGAAAAAGTACGGTTACAAGGAAAATATAATAATGCGATCATAAGCAAATGAAAGTCCTAAATGTAATATCTCTCGAGGGCATCTGCGTTGATGGCTTTGGGCCACTCTTGTCCATTCATCTCGGCTAGGACTACGACTTCTCCAGAGAGTACTTTTTGGACCATGTATGGTCCGTGGCAATTTGTGCGAATTTCCCTTTGTATTCATCTTGACGTGGGAAGACTTGTTTGAGGACGGGCTGTCTTATTTGTGTCACGACCCAAACCGATGAGCCGTGACGGGAGTCTGACCTATAGCGACCAAACACCCCTAAAAACTTATCTGAAACATGCTGACTTCAATAGCCCATAAATGGCACAAACTAATGTCATAAAGAGGAAACATCCGAACTTTGTACAATCTGCATATATATAAACACAACATGCGGAAGAACAGTGCAAGCCGGCTAGGCTGCTATATATACTGTACACAAAAGAATATAAGCCGACCAGGCTATATAGTATGGCTACTACATACAACTGTCTACAGACCTCTACTGGAATAAAGTTGTAGAAACGACGGGACAGGGCCCCGTCATACCCATCTATATACATCTCAAAAGAATGGCCTACCAAAATAGACTGCAACTCCAGATCGAATGGAGTGCACTGATCTCTGCTGGCTAAGGGTCCTACTAAGCTGAATCACCTCCCTGTCTACCTATACCTGCGGACATGAACGCAGCCCGCCGAGTAACGGGGAGTCAGTACGGATAATGTACTGAATATGTAAGGAATAAGACAACATATATATATATATAGAAATCATGGATAAGATCTAAACTCATAAGCTGAAATAACTATCTGCATGAATCTGTATAAACTAGTATCTGTCTATATCTGACTGAATCTGTATGTCGAAACACATGGACATGCATATATATATGTATATCTAGTAGGTACACACCTCATTATTACATCACATGCCACACCTTTACCCCCAGTCAAGCGTGCCTTTCTCATGTATATATATCCCAACATCATAGGCCACACCTTCACCCCCTGTCAAGCGTGCCTTTCACATGTACAACGTAATATCACAGGTCACACCCTCACCCCCTGTCAAGTTTGCCTTTCACTGTACCCCTGAGAACTGAAAGTGAATGCATAGTGCAAGTAGAACTGAACGACAGGATTCTTAAAACAATAATATGACAGTTTGCCTCTCATGGGCATTATTGGACTCATACTACTAGGACAAGAAATCACAAGGTCTGAATATGGGGAAATACCATAGCCGGGATACAGGAACATCAAAACTGTATTTCTCTTAGTACTTATAAGAATAGAGTAATATGGAAACTCTCTTACTCGTTTATCGGTTCATATCATAGGATCATGCCAAAAAAAGGAAGGAATAACCTTAACATACCGGGAGATATATTCAATCGTCCAACTCTTATTCCTTGAACTCGTAAGTCTACAATTAAGATAACATAGGCCTTAATTAGGCTATTCACCTTACTCACTAATCATTATAATTACAAAAGAGCTTAACAACTATGGACAACATATCCCTTGAAAACGTAGAAAACCCTCAACTCCTAATTCCACCCAATCTCAACTACAATATCAAGGATAACATTAATGGCAACACTCTCATAACAAGATATACCCAAACACATCCTTCAATCATCTCTTAACATAACCCCGAAAGCACTATTTAACCTTTCATTGACTTATCACTTTCATAGCCATCTTCTCTTCATATGAACCACCAAAACTCTTAGTAACTAACTTAAATACAAGGGTAGAAATAATTTACATACCTTTAGGGGTCAAGAATCCCAGGAATCACTTTAACTTCAACTTCCTAAGCTTCACATTCTTGGAGAAACCTAGAACTAACCTTCTTCTTCACAAGCTTGTGTTTACGGGGTCCGGGTCTTGTCAAATCTTCACTACTATGCCATAAATATTGGGAGAGCAAAATATTAGGGTTTTCTGGTCTGGGAATGAGAAGAATATGAAATAAAGTCATGGACCAAGTATTTATACTTGGAGAATTAACTGCTTCAATAGTCCGGTTCGACGAGCGGGTCGACGACCAGTCGACGTGCTCGTCGACCTGCGCCTGCAGAACGTAGGGTTGCAGAACCCTGTCGACGTCGCACAACGACGGCCCATCGACAGGTTCGATGACCCGTCGATCTTGACTGGTGTCTGTAGACTTTTCCAATTCGGTTCAGACCGCGTCGATTCGATTCGTTCAACTTCTAAACCTAAAAATCCCCAGGAATTCCTACTGGTACCATTGCACACGGGGTAGGACACTGTCTATCTCCAAAACTCGGGCTCGGGTCTCGATTCCCAAGGCATACCCAACTAGGAAATCATAAGTTCTACCACTACGAAAACGAGGGGTGTAACATTCTTTCCCCCTTAGGAACATTCGTCCTCGAATGTTCGAACAATCATGGTTTATAAAAATTTCAGCATAGTTTCCCTTGTACTTATACCAATCCGTCTTGTACACAACAACCCAAAATAATGCCTCATAGGGACACACACTATAACATACAATACTATGGCCTCACACGACCAGTCACGATTACTGAAATAAAATAATACCTGAGAAAAGTGATGCCTCCGACTGCACCTCCTGTACTGCTGGGAAAAATTGCGGGTACTTAACCTTCATCGCTTCTTCCGCTTCCCAAGTCATTTCTTCAACATTCTTATTCTTCCACAAGACTTTAACAGAGGCTACATCTTTGGTTCGCAACCGACGGACCTGCCTATCCAATATAGCCACCGGAACCTCTTTGTACGATAACTGCTCTGTCACCTGGATATCACTCACTGGTACAAATCTTGAATGATCTCCAATACACTTACGAAGCATAGATACATGAAATACTGGATGCACCGACTCTAATTCCGAAGGCAATTCCAGCTCATATGCCACTGTACCCACTATACGAATGATCTCATATGGCCGAATATATCGAGGGCTCATCCTACCCTTCTTACAAAACCTCATCACTCCTTTCATAGGAGAAACTTTCAGGAACACCCAATCGCCCATCTTGAACTCTAGCTTACGTCGTCGATTATCCGCATAGGATTTCTATCGGCTCTGAGCTGTTAGCAACCTCTCTCTAATCACTTTCACCTTATCAACTGCTTGTTGTATTAAGTCTGGGCCTAGTAACTGATTCTCCCTAAAATCAAACCATCCTATGGGCGATCTACACCTCCGCCTATGCCTCATAAAGAGCCATTTGAATACTGGAATGGTAACTGTTATTATATGCGAACTCGATAAGAGGCAAATGATCCTCCCAATTGCCCTGAAGTCAAGCACACAAGCTCTAAGCATATCCTCAAGGGTCTGTCTAGTACGCCCTCATGTCCATCTATCTGTAGGTGGAATGCGGTGCTAAGACTCACCTGAGTCCCCAATCCCTGCTGGAAAGACTTCCAGAATCTGGCAGTGAACTATGCTCCCCTATCTGAAATGATGGCAGAAGTAATAACATGGAGTCGTAAAATCTCCCCAAGATAAAGCCTCGCATAATCCTCGGCTGGATAAGTAGTCCTGACAGGCAGAAAATGAGCTTACTTTGTGAGCCTATCAACTATGACCCATATCGAATCACACTTCTGCTGAGTACGAGGTAACCCTGTAATGAAGTCCATATTAACTACCTCCCACTTTCATGTCGGAATCTCCATAGCCTGCAATAGACCTCCAGTTTTCTGGTGCTCTATTTTGACTTGCTAACAATTTGGACGCTGAGCGACAAATTCTGCTATATCTCTTTTCATACGATCCCACTAATAAACCTCCTTAAGATCATGGTACATATTTGTTGAGACTGGATGAATAGAGTAGCGAGTGTAATGGGCCTCTCCCATACTCTGCTGATGATGTCCTGCAACACTAGGGACACACAATCTACCTCGATATCTGAGTACCCCATCACCTGTGATCACAAAGGGTGTCTTTTCTTTTTGAGGTTCTGTATCTCGGTAATGAACTAGAATAGGATCCTCGTAATGACGCTCTTTTATCTCAACTACCAAGGATGATACAACTGTGTCTTGAACAGTAACTCCTGCATCACCTGAGTCTAGCAATCGAACTCCGAGGCTAGCCAATCGATGAACCTCGCGGACCATTTCTCTTCTCTCTGGTGATATGTGAGACAAGCTACCCATAGATTTGCGACTGAGGGCATCATAGCCTTCCCGGGTATGATATAGAATGTCCACATCATAATCTTTTAACCTCTCCAACTATCGCCTCTGACGCAAGTTCAAATGCTTCTGCGTAAAGATGTACTGGAGACTTTTATGATCAGTATAGACATCAACATGGACACTGTATAAGTAGTGTCTCCATATCTTCAAGGCGTGAATCACTGCCGCTAACTCAAGCTCATAGGTTGGATAACTCTTCACATGCTTCTTCAACTGTCTGGAAGCATAAGCGACAACCTTACCATGCTGCATCAATACACAGCCCAATCCAACACCTGAAGCATCACAATATACCACATAGCCACCTGCTCCTTCTGGAAGAGTCAAAACTGGTGTTGAAGTGTCACGACCCAACCAGAGGGCCATGACAGGTACCCAGTATTGGCTACCGAGCACCCCTTATCATACTATCTATCGTTCAACCTGTACTGTCACGACTCAACCAGATGGAAACTTATCATACTTGCGTTTGGCATATTAAGAGCTTTTATAAATGCAAGACAAAATGTTGTATAAAACTGTCACGTATGATGTCACACACAAGCCGGTCAGGCTATCGTAATGTAAGGAATTGCCAAAACGTAATACGTACTGACATAACTGAACGATAACCACCCATGACCCACATACATGTCTATAGGCCTCTAAGAAGAACAACAGTGTCATATGGCGGGACAGGGCCCCACTGTATCCTTAGATAGACATATATATATATATATATATATATATATTCACAACAGAATGATCTGTACCAAAAGTATAGGCTCCGGAACGAGGGAGCACTTCAAAATAGCAGAATGGATGTCCTAAGCTGGCGGGTCACCACCACGAGCGTCTATACAGAAGAAAAGGGAGTCAGTACGGAATATGTACTGAGCATGTAAGGCATGAAATGCAATTAGGTAGATCATAACTGAAATAGAGATTCTAGGAGACAAGTATGATAATCAAGAAATCGCTGTACCTGTGCATTACGAAACAAAATCATGCATATCATTATCATATATCGTACCCGGCCCATTATGGGACTCGGTGGATAAAATCATGTAACAACAGTATGCACGAGCAGAGGGACTCGGTGAATAATGCAGTGACACTGTGCACGATAACATACCCATCCCGGGACTCGGTGAAAGATGTAACAACAGTATGCACGAGCAGAGTAGTGAGAAACCATATGCATATAAATCAATTTTTTGGGACTCAATAGGTAAGTACACTAATCGACACTTGAAGGATCATAAACACGTTTCGAGTCAATCCGAGTTTGCATAAGGAAGTTATGGACATTATTCATTACAGAAACCTCTACGAACGTTTCAAAGCAATCCGAGACCGTCTATGAAAGTTAGGGCTATTAATCCTTATAGAACCCTTTTTGGAACAGGGACTCTTTATGCTTTGCTCGTTATTCAATCATACAATAAGCTCGACCATACTAAGCATGCTCATGTCAAGAAGTGAATAAGAATCATAAACGAGCTCGGAATTAAAGAATAGAGTTACCCCAAGGTGCGTGTCATACCTTACTTAGCTCTAGGACATGCCAAAAGAAAGAAAGGGTAAGCCTTACATACCTTGCCCGCTTCCTAAGCTAATCCGAACTTAAGTCTCGGCTTTCGCAAGATCTACAACAACGTCAAAAGATATCAAACATTAGCTATAGGTATTTAGGAATCCGGTTCTAAGCTAGCAATTCACCTACAGAAATTTGGGCAGCATTTCCCCTATAATTTCCACCAACCCCGAGAATTCAACTAGGCCAAATCATCAACAACAATACCAACAACCACATTAACAACTTCAAAAATTAATTCAAAATGCATTCTAACGTTAGCAATCCTTTTCTACATAATTCGACGATATTTCATTTACATTCCAATTAACCACAACAACCCAACTTACAATCTTCCAAACTCAATAAGAACAACAACAACACATTCCCCGCTTCCAAGTTCATGAATTATACCAACAACCACACGTTAACAACATAATTCATACAAATATAAGAAACCATGCTAATGTCACATTAACTTCTTCAACAATCCCACAACGATTACAACTTCATTTCAAGCCATCAAACCTTCATTTTTGTCATGGAATCCACAACAACAACAATCAACATACTAAATAACATCAATTCATCACATCTTACCAACACAACCCTTATTCGGCCATAACCTACACACACATATTTCATGAATTTCATCCATTTCTACATACTACAACACTCACAAATCATCCCTAACACATAGAAAAGGCGATTAAATCTTACCTTTACCCTTTAACTTCTCAACTTGGCTAGGGTTCACAACTTGCACAATGAATGCTTTGCTTGCTCCAACATCTACTCCTCGATAATAAGGGCCTTCCAATTGGATGAAACACTAGAGGAAAATTATTTTTTTTGATCAATTTCTATAGCATCAATTTTCCTAGCCATGGCCGAATACTACTATGTTTCTTTCTTGAAGTTTCTTGAATTGTGAAGATGAAGAATGAGTCTTGCTTTGTCATAACTCATCTATATATATAGATACAAAGCCCATAAAAGGTGGACACATGCCCCCAACTCATGGCTCAAGGAAATTGGCCAAGCCATGGGTGGTAGTGGCTTTCATGACCATATTTTTTTTTTGAATTTTTCCCTTTTTACCCCTAGCCTCTCTCAATATTTCCATAGCACTAATAACCAACTTGTATATTAAAATAAAATTGGAAGGAAAATAATAGCCTTGCCCTTAACTTATCGCGATTATCTTGAAACATCTGAATGCACAAAATACGGGATATAACATCCTCCCCCCCTTTAGAACATTCGTCCTCGAATGTTGAACTGGTCTTATGGGGTCTTATAACACTTCGGCAAGATCTCTTTTACAGCTATCACATGCAGTTCATTCATCAATCAACATAGCCACTTTAGAAATTTAGATTACCTGTAGACATAGGAAATAAATAGGGATACTTTTTCTTTATCTCTTCCTTGGCTTCCCAGGTCATCTCCTCTCTGTTATTGTTTCGCCACAATACCTTAACGGAAGCTACGTCTTTCGTACGTAATCTTCTCACCTGACGATCCAGTATGGCTATAGGCTGCTCTTCGTAGGATAACACCTCTGTCACTTGGATATCCTCTAGGGGAAATATTCTGGAAGGATCGCCTATACATTTGCGAAGCATTGACACGTGAAAGACTGGATGCACTGCTCCCAAATCAGATGGTAGGTTCAATTCATAGGCAACCTTACCTACCTTACGGATGATCTGATAAGGTCCAATATACCTTGGACTGAGCTTTCCCTTCCTGGTGAATCTCATTATACCTTTCATGGGTGACACTTTCAGAAATACCTAATCACCAACCTGGAACTCTAAGTGTCGACGTCGATTACCGGCATATGATTTCTGTCGACTCTGGGCTGCCAGTAACCGTTCCTGAATGAGTTTCACTTTATCAACTGCCTACTGAATTATATCTGGGCCGATTAGCTTAGTTTCGCCAACATCGAACCAACCGATCGGTGACCTGCACTTCCTGCCATACAGGGCCTCATACGGCGCCATCTGATGCTAGTATGGTAACTATTATTATAAGAAAACTGAATGACTGGTAAATGATCATCCCAGCTGCCCTTGAAGTCAATAACACAGGTCCGCAGCATATCTTCTAGCGTCTGAATAGTACGCTCGGCCTGTCCATCAGACTGCGGGTGGAATGCGGTACTAAGACATACCTGGGTCCCCAATCCTTCTTGAAATGATCTCCAGAAGTTAGCTGTAACTAAGCACCTCTGTCGGATATAATAGATGTGGGAACTCCGTGAAGTCCTACTATCTCCTTAATATATAACCTTGCATAGTCTTCAGCTGAGTAGGTAGTCCTGACTGGAAGAAAATGGGCTGATTTCGTCAGCCTATCAACAATAACCCATATGGAGTCATACTTCCGCGGAGTACGTGGTAAACCTGTGATGAAATCCATGTTAATTGCTTTCCACTTCCAAGTCGAAATCTCCATCTCTTGTAACAACCCACCAGGCTTCTGATGCTCGATCTTAACCTGCTGGCAATTTGGGCACTGAGCAACAAACTCTGCTATGTCCCTTTTCATACCATCCCACCAATATAAGCATCTGAGGTCATGATACATCTTTGTTGATCCCGGATGGACGGAATAACGGGCATAATGTGCTTCTCCCATAACTTGTCGCCGCAGCCCCGCAACCTCAGGTACACATATTCTGCCTTTATGTAGTAGCACCCCATCAGGTGTAATCTCGAATGGAGTCTTCTCCTTTTTAAGGGTTGTGTCTCTACACTGTGCTAGAACAGGATCCTCATATTGGCGTCGCTTTATTTCTTCCATAATAGAGGATTCAGCAACTTCTCGGACAGAAACCCCAGTGTCTCCAGAATTAGCTAAACGGACTCCAAGACTATCTAGCTGGTAAATCTCACGAACCACTTCTTTTCTTCCGGGCTACACGTCCGTCAGGCTGCCTATAGACTTACGGCTGAGTGCATCCGCTACTACGTTGGCTTTTCCAGGGTGATATAGAATATCAACATCGTAGTCCTTCAGCAGCTCTAGCCACCTCCTTTGCCGCAAATTCAGCTCCTTCTGCTTAAAGATATACTGAAGGCTTTTGTGGTCCGTATAAATATTGACATGAATGTCGTATAGATAATGTCTCCATATTTTTAAAGCATGAATTACTGCTGCTAGTCCAGATCATAAGTAGGATAATTTCTTTCATGCTTTTTGAGCTGCCGGGAAGCGTAGGCTATAACCCTACCATGCTGCATTAATACACAACCTATCCCAACACCGGAAGCATCGCAATAAATGGCATAACCGTCTGGTCCCTCAGGGAGATTCAGGACTGGAGCTGTAGTCAACTTTTCTTTCGGCGTCTGGAACCTTCGTTCATAGGCATCAGTCTACTGGAACTTAGCTGCCTTCTGAGTCAGCTTCGTTAATGGCGCTGCAATCGAAGCAAACTTCTCCAAAAATTTTCTATAATATCCTGCTAATCCCATAAAACTACGTACCTCAGTAGGTGTCGTCGGTCTCGGCCAAGCCTTTACGGCCTCAATTTTCTGTGAATCCACCCGAAGGCCATCAGCTCCAATGATATGCCCCAAAAATGCCACTGAAGTCAACCAGAATTCACATTTAGAGAATTTAGCATAGAATTTCTGGTGCCGGAGTACCCCAAGTACCGCCCTCAGATGATCTGCATGCTCCTCTTCTGATCGTGAATAGACCAGGATATCATCAATAAATACAATTACGAACATATCTAAGAACGTCTTGAATACTCGGTTCATCAGATCCATAAACACTTCTGGGGCGTTGGTCAACCCAAAAGACATTACACTAAACTCGTAGTGCCCGTATCGGGTCCTGAATGCGGTCTTCGGAATATCTGCCTCTCTTTTCCGCACCTGATGGTAGCCTGACCGCAGGTCTATCTTCGAGAAACACTTAGCGCCCTGCAATTGGTCAAATAAATCGTCGATCCTGGGGAGGGGATATTTATTCTTTATAGTCACCTTTTTCAGCTGCCTATAATCAATACACATCCGTAGCGATCCATCTTTCTTTCTCACAAACAATACCGGTGCTCCACAAGGTGATGTACTGTGCCTGATGAAGCCCTTCTCTAACAAATCCCTCAGCTGCTCCTTCAATTCTTTCAGTTCTGCAGGTGCCATTCTGTAGGGAGGAATAGATATAGGCTGAGTATCTGGCAGCACATCTATCGTGAACTCTATTTCCCGCTCAGGTGGAAGACTTGGAAGCTCGTCTGGGAATACATCAAGAAATTCATTGACTACCGGGACTGACTGAAGAGTGGGTGCCTCTGCTTTCGTGTCATGCACACGAACCAGATGATAAATATACCCCTTCTTAATCATCTTTCTGGCCTTGAGGTATGAAATAAACTTACCCCTCGGCGATGCTGTACTTCCCGTCCACTATAAAATGGGTTCTCCCGGAAACTGGAAGCGAACTACTTTCTTCTGACAGTCGACGTTGGCATAACAAGAAGCTAACCAGTCCATACCCATAATAACATCAAATTCAGTCATATCTAGCTCTATCATATCCGCTTTGGTGTAACGGCCACATATATCTACAGTACAATCTCGATATACTCGCCTTGCTATAACGGAATCTCCCACCGGTGTAGCTACTTCGAACGGTTCTATCGGTTCGGGTTCTATTCCAATTCTACTAGCAACCAGGGGGGGAAATATATGATAAAGTAGAACCTGGATCTATCAATGCATATACATCTCGGGAGAAGATCAATAATATACCTGTAACCACATTTGGTGACGCCTCCTGGTCCTGTCGGCCGGCCAAGGCATATATGCGGTTCGAATGACCACTAGAACCAGGAGCTCCGCCTTAGCCTACGCGACCTCTTCAAGGTTTTTAACCACTCCGCATACTCTAATTTCCTTTAGACTTCCCTAACTTCTTATTTGTCTCTTATGTTTACACTTATGGAACCTTTAGTACACTTCTCAGGGGGTCACCCATCCTGAAATTTCCCTCACCCTAGCACGCTTAACTTCAAAATTCTGATGAAATTCGGTGCGTTAATGCTGGTATGATTGCATCCACCTCGCCACATGACCTTCATCACGTAATCTGGAGCAAGTCGGTGTCTTAACAACTTCCAAAATATTCTCGTAACGTGTCTCCCTCCGAACTAGAGAGGGTCTTTTACTTTTTTGACTATACAATTATCGCGTTAGCCTTTTAAATCCTCAATATTCACTTTTCATCTATATGTATGACTACCTTTCATCCGGGGTTTCCAGATTCCCACTAGTGGCGGAGACACCTTAGTCGCCGTTACTTATAAATACTCGGTCATCAGCCTCTTTGGGTTTCAGCTCGCTACCATTAAAAAATACTCTACAGAAGTTACACATAAATAAAAATTTCCAAAGAGGACTCATATACCTGTAGCCGACCGGTCTCTAGTCTGATCTGGTGGGCTGGAATGTGAAGTGTGCTCCTCATCATCGTCTACCCTCTATCTGCTCGTCTGACTTTCGTCATCGCTCGTATCTGAATCTGAGGAGTATAGATAACCGGGCAATTCCTAGTTTACTGACGGCCAGGATAGGGGACTGGAGTAGTCCGTAACACTCACCGGGGAGGCCTGTCTAACGTAGTGCTCCACCACAGGGGCAGCTGGCATGGCCCCGGAAATCTCCACCTCCGGTGTCCCAGAAGAATATTCGGATGGATCTGTATCGTAACTGTCCTCTGCGGGGTCCTCCTCCCTGGGAGTCAGAAACTCTGGAGGAATCGTCGCCGGATCCTCCGAAGGATCAGTCTCAATAGAATAGCTGGGGCTCCTCTTACTCGGTCCTGAAGATACTCTAGGGGCCTTCTTAGCACCCCCACTATCTGAAGCTGACCTTTTCATCTTTCGTCAATCTACAACCACCTGCAGGAAAAAGAATCGGAAGCGATCTTTCTAGACATTGACGCTATCACTCTCTTTGGGGCATCGCTGTAGACGCAGCGATTCGTTAGAGAGGAACCATCCTGATAATATAGCTCTATCGCACGATCTAGAGTAAGGAAGAAAGATAACATCATTAATGTCTCGTAGCTTCCTGTTTATAGATGTGGTGCACCACACACCGATAAATAGGACTCTACTAGACACGGCCTGCAGACATTCCGAGGATGAATCGCTCTGATACCACTTCTGTCACGACCCAACCAGAGGGCCATGACAGGTACCCAGTATTGGCTACCGAGCACCCCTTATCATACTATCTATCATTCAACCTGTATTGTCACGACTCAACCAGATGGACACTTATCATACTTGCGTTTAGCATATTAAGAGCTTTTATAAATGCAAGACAAAATGTTGTATAAACCTGTCACGTATGATGTCACACACAAGCCGGTCAGGCTATCGTAATGTAGGGAATTGCCAAAACGTAATCCATACTGACATAACTGAACGATAACCACCCATGACCCACATACATGTCTATAGGCCTCTAAGAAGAACAACAGTGTCATATGGCGGGACAGGGCCCCACTGTAACCTTAGATAGACATATATATATATATACATATTCAAATCAGAAGGATCTGTACCAAAAGTATAGGCTCCGGAACGAGGGAGCACTTCAAAATAGCAGAATGGATATCCTAAGCTGGCGGGTCACCACCACGAGCGTCTGTACCTGCGGGACTCGGTGAATAAAATCATGTCATCATGTCAGCATACTATCATATCATCACGTATATATATATACCTTACCCGGCCCTCTAGTGAGGGACTCGGTGAATAAAATCATGTCATCATGTCAGCATACTATCATATCATCACGTATATATATATACCTTACCCGGCCCTCTAGTGAGGGACTCGGTGAATAAAGTCATCATATGCCCTCCTGGCCACCATAACATATCATCATGTCATCATAACATCATGTCATCATATATATATATATATATATATATATATATATATATATATATATATACCGTACCCGGCACTCTAGTGAGGGAGTCGGTGAATAATGCAGTGACACTGTGCACGATAACATACCCGGCCCGGGACTTGGTGAAAGATGTAACAATAGTATGCACGAGCAGAGTAGTGAGAAACCATATGCATATAAATCAATTTTTTGGGACTCAATAGGTAAGTACACTAATCGACACTTGAAAGATCATAAACACATTTCTAGTCAATCCGAGTTTGCATAAGAAAGTTATGGACATTATTCATTACAGAAACCTCTACGAACGTTTCAAAGCAATCCGAGACCGTCTATGAAAGTTAGGGATATTAATCCTTATAGAACCCTTTTTGGAACAGGGACTCTTTATGCTTTGCTCGTTATTCAATCATACAATAAGCTCGACCATACTAATCATGCTCATGTCAAGAAGTGAATAAGAATCATAAACGAGCTCGGAATTAAAGAATAGAGTTACCCCAAGGTGCGTGTCATACCTTACTTAGCTCTAGGACATGCCAAAAGAAAGAAAGGGTAAGCCTTACATACCTTGCCCGCTTCCTAAGCTAATCCGAACTTAAGTCTCGGCTTTCGCAAGATCTACAACAACGTCAAAAGATATCAAACATTAGCTATAGGTATTTAGGAATCCGGTTCTAAGCTAGCAATTCACCTACATAAATTTGGGCAGCATTTCCCCTATAATTTCCACCAACCCCGAGAATTCAACTAGGCCAAATCATCAACAACAATACCAACAACCACATTAACAACTTCAACAATTAATTCAAAATGCATTCTAACGTTAGCAACCCTTTTCTACATAATTCGGCGGCATTTCATTTACATTCCAATTAACCACAACAACCCAACTTACAATCTTCGAAACTCAATAAGAACAACAACAACACATTCCTCGCTTCCAAGTTCATGAATTATACCAACAACACGTTAACAACATAATTCATACAAATATAAGAAACCATGCTAATGTCACATTAACTTCTTCAACAATCCCACAACAATTACAACTTCATTTCAAGCCATCAAACCTTCATTTTTGTCATGGAATCCACAACAACAACAATCAACATACTAAATAACATCAATTCATCACATCTTACCAACACAACCCTTATTCGGCCATAACCTACACACACATATTTCAAGAATTTCATCTATTTTTACATACTACAACACTCACAAATCATCCCTAACACATAGAAAAGGAGATTAAATCTTACCTTTACCCTTTAACTTCTCAACTTGGCTAGGGTTCACAACTTGCACAATGAATGCTTTGCTTGCTGCAACAACTACTGCACGATAATAAGGGCCTTCCAATTGGTTGAAATACTAGAGTAAAATTTTTTTTTTTGATCAATTTCTATGGAATCAATTTTTTCCTAGCCATGGTCGAATACTACTATGTTTCTTTCTTGAAGTTTCTTGAATTGTGAAGATGAAGAATGAGTCTTGCTTTGTCATCACTCATCTATATATATAGATACATAGCCCATAAAAGGTGGACACATGCCCCCCACTCATGGCTCAAGGCAATTGGCCAAGCCATGGGTGGGACCCACTTGAGCCACACGGCCATGGTGGCTTTCATGACCATATTTTTTTTTTTTTGAATTTTTCCCTTTTTACCTCCAGCCTCTCTCAATATTTTCATACCACTAATAACCAACTTGTATATTGAAATAAAATTGGAAGGAAAATAATAGCCTTGCCCTTAACTTATCACTATTATCTTGAAACATCCGAATGCACAAAATACGGGATATAACATGAAGTTAGCCTATCCTTCAACGTCTGAAAGCTCTGCTCATAAGCGTCTGTCCATTAGAACTTAGCTGATTTCTGAGTCAATTTGGTCAATGGGGCTGAAAGAGAGGAAAATCCTTCTACAAACCTTCTATAGTAACCCACCAAGCCTAAGAAACTACGTATATCCTTTGGTGCCATGGGCCTTGGCCAATTGTTCATAGCCTCAATCTTCTGGGCATCCACTCTAATGACTTCTTTTGAAATAATGTGACCCAGAAAAGCCACAGAATTCAACCAGAACTCACACTTAGAAAACTTGGCATACCACTCTTTACCTCGAAGAATTCCAAGCACTATCCGTAGATATTCTGTATGATCGGCCTCTGACGGCGAATAAACCAGAATATCATCTATGAACACAATCACGAACAAATCTAGAAAGGGCCTGAATACACGATTCATCAAATCCATGAATACAGTCGGGGCATTAGTTAGCCCGAACGAAATAACACGGAACTTATAGTGGCCATATCTAGTCCGGAATGTTGTCTTCGGAATGTCTTCTTCCTTCACCCTAACCTGGTGGTATCCTGACCTTAAGTTTATCTTCGAGAAAAACTTGGCGCCTTGCAACTGATCAAATAAATCATTAATCCTCCGGAGCGGATACTTATTCTTTGGAGTCACTTTATTCAATTGCCTATAATCAATACACATTCGCAAAGAGCCATCCTTCTTTCTTACAAATAACACTGGGGCTCCCCACGGTGATGTATTAGGCCTAATAAAGCCCTTCTTAAGTAAATCTTTCAACTGCTCCTTCAATTCCTACAACTCCGCAGGTGCCATCCTATATGGAGGAATAGATATTGGCTGAGTGCCTGGCAATAGGTCAAGGGAAAAATCGACCTCCCTTTCTAGGGGAATGCCTGGAAGCTCATCTGGAAACTCATTAACCACAGGGACAGACTGAAAAGTCGGCGACTCTGCTTGCACATCTTGAACTCGAACTAGGTGAATAATATACCCTTTTCTGATCATCTTCTCCGCCTTAAGGTAAGAAATAAACCTGCCCCTTGGCGAAGTAGCATTACCCTTCCACTTTAGGACTGGCTCGCCGGGAAACTGAAATCGAACTATCTTTGTTCTGCAATCAACATTAGCATAACACAAAGCCAACCAATCCATTCCCATAATAACGTCGAAGTCAATCATATCTAGCTCGATCAAATCTGCTACAGTGTGGCGATCATAAACTATAACAACACAATCCCGATATACTCGCCTAGCTATAACCGGATCACTGACTGGCGTGGACACCTCGAAAGGTTTGATCAACTCAGGCTCTACCCTAAACTTTCCAGCAACAAATGGTGTAACATATGATAAAGTAGATCCTGGATCGATCAATGCATACACATCATAGGAGGAAACTGATAATATACCTGTAACAACATCAGGAGACGATTCATGATCCTGCCTACCAGCTAATGCATATACGCGGTGCTGAGGATCGCTCGAGCTGGACGCTCCACGCGTCCCCCCTACCTCGTCCTGTCAGTGACTGAAAGGCTTGCGCCGAAGGGCGCACTGTAGAAGAAGAAGAACCAACTATAGACCCTGTAGGCTGAATAGTGCCCATGCCACCTCCTAACGGATAATTCCTCATCATATGACCTGGTCGGCCACAAGAATAACAGGCATTCGATCACAATCGGCACTGCCCGATATGTAACCTACAACACTGGTCACACCGTGGTAAGGGTGGTCTCATCTGTCCTGACTCTGGTCTATACTGGGATCCTGATGCTCTATAACTCTGGGTCGCTCCAGAATAAGAAGACCGATCAAACCTCGGGCCTAAAAATCGTGGAGGTGCACTCCCTACTAAATGATATGAATACTGGGAATGCTGCTGGCTCTGTCCTCCCCTGGATTCACTTCCAATGTCGAAAGATCTATTCCTCTTACCATGGCCTCGATCACGATCACGCTCTGCCCCCCTCTGACGCTTGCAATCTTCTAGATTTTTTGCATATGCCTGTATATGGGAGATATCCATGCCTGGCTGTAATGCAGCAGTCGTACAAGCATCTATCAAATGTGGCCCTAAACCAGCCACAAAACGGTGAACTCTGTCCTCCATCTCAGCCACCACGGCTGGGGCATATCTAGCCATAGAATCAAAATACATACGATACTCTTGGACACTCATGCTGCCCTGCTCAATACGTAGAAATTTGTCTGCTCGGGCTCGCCTGAACTCAGGAGGCAAATAATGGCGGATAAAAGCATCTGCCAACTCTTGCCAAACAGCTGGAGGAGCATTCTCCCCTCTAGATAACTCCCAAGTCTGATACCACTGTACTGCAATATCATGAAGCCTATACGAAGCTAACTCCACCGACTCAACCTCACTTGCATGCACAACCCTCAAAGTCCTCTGCATACCATCAATGAAATCTTGGGGATCCATATTTTACTTTATCACTGAAAATTCTGGAGGATCTAACTCAAGGAAGGTCTTAACCCTCGAACTACCAGCTTCCTGCCGCTGAGCCTGAGCGGCTACTAATCTGGTCAATAACTGTATAGTATCCCGCACATCCTGGCCTGGTGCATCTGGCTGAGGAACTGGGACGGGTGCTGGAGAGGGTGTATGCGATGTCTCAGACGGGCTCTCACTCCGAATATCACCCTGAGCCCTGGTGGCCTGTTGAGTACGGCTAGTGGCCTCTTCTGTGGCTTTCTTATCTTTCTAGCCAGTTGTAGCTTTCTTGGGAGGCATTGCTGAAATCACAACAATTCATCAGAAAGCGAACGCCTAACACATGGCTCTATCACACAATCTAGGAGAGAGAATGACATCATCCTAAATGTCCTGTAGCCTCCTATTTATAAGTGTGGTGCACAACACGCCCATAAACAAGACTCTACCAGACACGGTTTGTAGACAACCCTAGGACGGAACAGCTCTGATACCACTTCTGTCATGACCCAAACCGATGAGCCGTGACGGGAGTCTGACCTCTAGCGACCAAACACCCCCAGTCAAGCGTGCCTTTCTCATGATATATATATATATATATCCCAATATCATAGGCCACACCTTCACCCCCTGTCAAGCATGCCTTTCACATGTACAACGTAATATCACAGGTCACACCCTCACCCCCTGTCAAGTGTGCCTTTCACTGTACCCCTGAGAACTGAAAGTGAATGCATAGTGCAAGTAGAACTGAACGACAGGATTCTTAAAACAATAAAATGACAGTTTGCCTCTCATGGGCCTTACTGGACTCATACTACTAGGACAAGAAATCACATGGTCTGAATATGGGGGAATACCATAGCCGGGATACGGGAACATCAAAACTGTATTTCTCTTAGTACTTATAAGAATAGAGTAATATGAAAACTCTCTTACTCGTTTATCGGTTCATATCATAGGATCATGCCAAAAAAAGGAACGAATAACCTTAACATACCTGGAGATATATTCAATTGTCCGACTCTTATTCATTGAAATCGTAAGTCTACAATTAAGATAACATAGGCCTTAATTAGGTTATTCATCTTACTCACTAATCATTATAATTACAAAAGAGCTTAACAACTATGGACAACATATCCCTTGAAAACGTAGAAAACCCTCAACTCCTAATTCCACCCAATCTCAACTACAATATCAAGGATAACATTAATGGCAACACTCTCATAACTAGATATACCCAAACACATCCTTCAATCATCTCTTGACATAACCCCGAAAGCACTATTTAACCTTTCATTGACTTATCACTTTCATAGCCATCTTTTCTTCACATGAACCACCAAAACTCTTAGTAAATAACTTAAATACAAGGGTAGAAATCATTTACATACCTTGAGGGGTCAAGAATCCCAAGAATCACTTTAACTTTAACTTCCTAAGCTTCCCATTCTTGGAGAAACCCTAGAACCAACCTTCCTCTTCACAAGCTCGGGTTTACGGGGTCTGGGTCCTGACAAATCTTCACTACTATGCCATAAATGTTAGGAGAACAAAATATTAAGGTTTTCTGGTCTGGGAATGAGAATAATATGACATAAAGTCGTGACCACGTATTTATACTTGGAGAATTAACTGCTTCAGTGGTCCAGTTCGACGAGCGGGTCGACGACCCATCGACGTGCTTGTCGACTTGCGCTTGTAGAATGCAGGGCTGCAGAACCCTATCGACATCGCACAACGATGTCCCGTCGACAGGTTTGATGACCCGTCGATCTTGACTGGTGTCTGCAGACTTTTCCAATTCGGTTCAGACCGCATTGATTCGATTCGTTCAACTTTTAACCCTGAAAATCACCAAGAATTCCTGGTGGTACCATTGTACACGGGGTAGGACACTTTCTATATCCAAAACTCGGGCTCGGGCCTTGATTCCCAAGGCATACCCAACTAGGAAATCATAAGTTCTACCACTACGAAAACAAGGGGTATGACAATTTGGAATAGTCCGGTTCTGACTCGTTTGTTAAAAGTACGAGACATTCTTTGACGATACAACTGTCTATGACATACTGCGACCGTTCTCTTTTCATCTATCATTGCTAGCTGCTCGTATCGGCTTCTAAACCATTCTGCATCATCTAGCTCGGCTTCTTGAATGATTCTTATATAGGGAATTTCCACCTCTACCGGTATGACCGCTTCGGTGCTATAAATAAACAAGTATGGAGTTGCTCTGATAGACGTCCGGGTTGTAGTTTTGTATCCTAACAAAGCATAAACAAGAGAATTATTTGGAAAATGATTGACAACTATAAGAATCAGTACGAGCAGTTGCTTGTTGGTAGCCTCTACAGCTCTATTCATATGTAGTCGATAGGCAGTAGAGTTTCGATGAGTTATCTTGAATTATTCGCAGCTGTCTTTCATCAGATAACTGTTCAGATTAGATCCATTGTCTGTAATGATGGACTCTGGCACATCGAAGTGGCATATAAGGTTGTTCTTCACAAAGTCAGCCACGACCTTTTTGGTTACTGACTTGTGATAGGTGGCTTCTACCCATTTGTCAAATAGTCGATGGCGACTAGAATGAAACGATGTCCGTTGGATACCGTGGCTCGATCGGTCTGATGACGTCCATCCCCCATTCCATGAGTGGCCAAGGTGAGCTCATTACGTGTAGCTGTGTTGGGGGAACCTTGATCAGGTCTCCGTGAATCGGGCATTGATAACACTTTTAGGTGAATTTGCAGTAGTCATGCTCCACGGTCATCCAGTAATATCTTGTTCTCAAGATCTTCGTGGCAAGGATGAATCCATACATGTGAGGTCTGCATGTCCCTGTATGTACCTCTTTCAGCAGCTTCGTGGCCTCTCCGGCGTCCACACATCTGAGTAACCCAAGGTCGGGTGTCCTTTTGTGCAGTACTTCTTTGTTCAGGAAGAATCCATTCGCCAACCTCCTGATGGTCTTCTTCTGATTTCCTGAACTATCAAGTGGGTATTCTTATTTCTCTAGGTATGCCTTGATGCCGGCGTACCAGGGTTCACCATTCTGTCCCTGCCTCAACGTGAGCGCAATGAGCCTGTTCTTCTTTAAAAGTGATCTCCAGTGGAACGATGTGACTGCTTTTAGGGTGCTGAATTATCAATGCTATGGTAGCCAAAGCATCGGCGAACTCGTTCTGAGCCCTCAGACTGTGTTTGAAATTAATATTCTTAAATCTTCCTCACAACCTTTGTACTAGATTCACATATGGAATAATCTTGTCATTCTTGGTAGCCCAATCTTCTTTCACTTGATGGATGAGTAGATAGGAATCTCCGATTAACAACAACTCTAGTACGTTCATGTCTAATGCCATCCTGAGGCCGAGAATACATGCTTCGTATTTGACCATGTTATTACAACGTCGGAAACTGAGTTTTGTAGCCATTGGGTAGTGCTGTCCTGTTTCTTATACCATTACTACTCATATTCCTGACTTGGTCACCTCTTCTTGTACGACCATTACTTCTTCGTCCGTGAAGAAGATTCATAGTGGTTCCATTTTGTTATCGACGGGACTTTCTGCTAACATATTAGCTAGTGCGTGTCCTTTGATTGCCTTCTGTGCATGTGTACAATATCAAATTCACTCAGTAGCATCTTCCATTTGCCTAACTTTCCAATGGGCATTGGCTGCCGGAAGATTTATCTCAGGGGATCCATCCTGGAGATAAGGTGAGTAGTGTATACTGACAGGTAGTGTCTTAACTTCTGGGTGGCCTATGTCAGGGTGCAATATGTTTTTTCTACGAGTGTGTACCTCGACTCGCAAGACGTGAATTTCTTGCTCAAGTAATAGAAGGCATGTTCCTTTTTCCCACCTTCGTCATGCTGGGCTAACATACACCCAAAGGCATTTTCTAATACTGACAGGTATAGCAAATATGTACTTTCGGCTTGGGTGGCACTAAGATGGGAGGATTGGAATGGTATCTCTTGATTGTATCAAATGCCTGCTGGCACTTTTCTCACCATTTTGTGGGAGCATCTTTCTTTAGTAGCTTGAGGATTTGTTCTACTATCAAAGTCGACTGGGCTATGAATCGACCGATGTAGTTCAGCCTTCCCAAGAAACTCATGACTTCTTTCTGGGTCTTGGGAGGTGGTAATTCCTGAATAGCTTTGATTTTGGTAGGATCTAGTTCAATGCCTCTCCGGTTGACTATGAATCCCAACAATTTACCACGGGTACTCCAAACGCGCACTTCGCCGGGTTTAGCTTTAGATTGAACTTGCGAAGTCTGTCGAAGAACTTGCCCAAGTGTGTGGTGTGTTATGAGCTTTCCTTTGATTTTATGATGACATCGTCCACATATATTTCGATAACTCGATGTATCATATCATGGATCAGGGTAATCATTGCTCTCATATATGTGGTACTGATATTCTTGAGGCCGAACGACATCACTCTATAGTGGTAGACTCCCCAAGCGGTGATAAAAGCTATTTTCTCGGCATTTTCTTCGCTCATGAGTATTTGGTTGTACCCGGCGAAATAATCTACGAACAATTGCAGCTCATGCTTGGTGCAATTGTCGATGAGGATGTGGATGTGGATGTTCGGAAGGGGAAAGTTATCTTTTGGACAAGCCAAAAGAGATCGCGATAGCCCACACAGATTTGGATCTTTCTGTCCTTCTTAGGTACTGGCACTATGTTGGCCAACCATGTGAGGTAGGATGTTACCTCCACTATCCCAGATTTGATCTGTTTCTCCACTTCGTCCTTTATTTGACTATTCTGATCTGGTTTGAACTGCCGGGTCTTTTGTTTGATCGGGGCAAAACCCCCTTTGATGGTAGTATGTGGGCCACTATCTCAGTGCTTAGTCCTGGCATGTCAGCGTATGACCAGGAAAATATGTCCACATATTCTCTGTGACGCTTCCAAATATGCACAGATTCTTGTTTATTTGACATTCTCTTCATTGCCGAGGTTGTTCACCTCGGTTTCATCCATATTGGATTTCTCTTTGTCTTCTAATTTCTTTATCTCCTCTATGAGGCCTTCTGCATCATTGTCTCCTTGTCGTACACCTTGTACTCTTGTTCATCACTTTCCTCGTTTATTTCGCGATATGTCATGGCATTTTTAGTTTTTTTATCATTATTATTATTACTAGGAACCAGGAAGGGAGCGGACGTCCAGTTGCTTAGGCGCTCTCCCAGCTTTAGGCTGCGGAGGGTGGGTGCTTCCTTGCACTCTTCAATGATGGCATGTCATTCTTCCTTTCGGAACAGCATCTCCAGGCTCTAGTCAGCTTCCCCGTCAGTTGATAGTAGCATTCGGTTTGGAAATGACTGGTGCAGACCCGGAATTGGTTGAGCTAGTTGCTCATCCCTTGGTTCTCTCTTGATGGCCCATGTGAGCTCACCCTCGCAAGAAGCGTACCCCAAGCTGAAATAATAGTTCTCCTTTGGGATTGGCACAGGCTCTGCCATGCCGTTCAAATCCTTTCCCAGGCCTTTCCCTGGTTCAAATCCATTTTTCATCATCATGGAGGCGATCATTCTATAAATAGTTGGCATGGGTTTCCCCAATGTATTCCACCATGTAGAAGTCCGATCCCTTGGGATTACCTTCGATCATAGGCACTGTAGTGTAAGGATATTTTTGTGTATCCTTTTCAGCTTCAATAACTATCTCTTGACCGTCCCATTCAAATTTCATTGCTTGGTGCAGAGTTGATGGCATCGCCCAGGAAGAGTGTATCCACGGTCTTCCCATAAGCAAATTTTAGTTGGCTGTGATTGCCATGACTTGAAACTCAGTCAGGAATGACGCGGGCCCTATTTGGATGTGGAGGTCCACTTCCCCTAGAGAGTCACATTGAGACCCATCAAATTCTTTAACATTGGTCCAGCTCTGGCAGATTTTTTCCATGTCGTAGCCCAGTTGTGTGAAGGTGGTCAAGTGATAGACGTTGAGTCCTACCCCGTTGTGAACAAGTACTCGCTCTACCACCTTATGACATCACTCCAGAGTAATATAGAGGGCCTTGTTGTGGGTGGTTCCTTCTGTTGACAACTCTTCTTTGGAGAAGCAAATCGTATGTTCTCCAATCACATGGGCCACTAATCTGGTCAGTTCTTAACTACTTGTGCCTGCCGGCACATGTGCTTCGTCCAATACTGTCAATAGAGCTTGCCTGTGAGACGTATAGCTGACTAGCAAGGCTAACACCGATATATGCGTCGGTGTTTTCTTCAAGTGCTCACCAATTAAATAATCTTTCGGCTGCATTCGCCGCCAAAAATCCTTTGCTTCTCCTTCAGTGATTGTCTTTTTCTTTTGGGCATTCTGAGCCAACTCCATGGGAGTATAACATCTCCCTGAGCGAGTCATTCCTTGTGCCATGGCCGCTTGGACCACGAACTCTTTCCTCTAGGCGACTACCGGAGTTGGAATCAGTGCTTTTGTTATAGCCCGTATTTTGTACATTTGGATATTTCAAGGTAGTCATGGTAAGTTAAGGACAAGACTATTCTCCAAAGTTATTTTAATATACAAGTTGTTTATTAGTATGGAAATATTGAGAAAGCCTAAAGGTAAAAAGGGAAATTCGCAAAGTGGTTCATGGTAATATCGAGGAAGGCTAGGGCAAAACGGGAATTTTGCAAAAGTTCAAGAAGGTCCTAGCCAAGCCCCTCTTGGCCGTGTGGCATGGGTTCACATGGTATTAGTAGGAGCCATATATATACATATGGAAAAGTAATGACAAAATAAGATAATTAGTCATCTTTGTTTTATTTTAAGAAACTTCAAGAAAAAGGGAGAAGGGGCATGTGTCCACATTCTATTTGATAAGGCTAATTATATATATGGACAATTGTCTACATAATAAGACATGATCTTCCCTCACAAGTTTGAGAAACTTCAAGGAAAGAAATTGGAAGACCATTCGGCCAAGGGTTGGCCGAACTTGGCCATGGAAAATTTGGTCAAGAAAAAATATTTTCTTCTAGTATTCAACCAAGTGGAACGTCCCTAACAATATGGAGGAGTTGTTGGAGCAAGTAAAGCATCCATTGGGCAAGTTATGAACCCTAGCCGAGTGAAGAGATGTGTGGAGAAAGGTATGTGTTCAATCCTCTTTTACACGTGTCATGGATGATTTATGTATGTTGAAGTATGTAGAAATGGATGAAATTCATGAAATATGTATCTGTATGGTTGTGGCCGAATAGGGGTGGTGTTGTGAATATATGATGAATTGATTTTATTTAGTATTTTGATTGTTATAGTTGTGGATTCCATGATGAAAATGAAGGTTTGATAACTTGAAATGAAGTTGTGACTATTGTGGGATTATCGAAGAAATTAATATGACACTATCATGGTTTCTTGTGTTTGTGAAGATAAAGTTGTCAACGTGTGGTTGTAGATATAATGCATGGATTTGGAGGTGAGAAATGTGTTGATTTTATTGAGTTTGGAAGATTGTAAGTTTGTTGTTGTGATTGAATTGAATATAAGTAAAATGTTGTCGAATTATGTAAAAGAAGTTACTAACGTTAGAATGTATTTTGAATTGATTGATGAAGTTGCTAATGTGTAGATTGTTGATGTAGTTCATGAATTTGGAAGAAAGCAATGTGTTGTTGTTGTCCTTATTAAGTTTGGAAGATTTCAGATTATTGTTGATAATGTGGCCGAGTGGAATTCTTGGATATTGTTGATAAATTGGCCGAGTTGCATTCTCGGGTTTGTTGATGATGATTTGGCCGAGTTAGATTCTCGGGGATGGTTGTATTTACAGGGGAAATGCTGCCGAAATTTCGGCAGATTATAAATGAATTTGTTTGAAAGACTAAGACTAGTGTGTGACGATGTGTTTAATGATTATGTCAATTCTCTTGAAAGTAGACTAGCGATAGCGAGCTTGGACAATTAAGCGTAGCTAATAGGACGCGGAGCAGGTATGTAAGGCTTACCCTTTCTTTCTTTAGGCATGATCTTTATGAAACGAGCAGATGATGTATATGTATGATTTCAAAGAAATTCCTATTCTTAGAGCCACTAGGATGGATAATATTCTTGACTTCCATAAGCTATTTCATATGGTTTTGATACGTATCTATGATGTCCGAAGATCTATTTGATATGTTTCCGAATGGCATTCGAGAGATAATTGATATGATTAATGTCTCGATTTTCAAATGATAGCACGTTTGATTATTCCATTGAGTCTTTGATATATTTTGATACGTACATATCCAAAAGCTCTATTTGATTTGATCCATAACGATATTCGAAAGGTACCTAACATGATTGTTTCTTTGATTTTCCAAAAATGACTTCTGAAACGTTCGTAGAAGGTTCTGTACTAAAACGTCCATAACTTTTTCATACTAACTCGGAATGACTCGGATTTCTCACTACTCTGCTCGTGCACGCCTCAATATGTCTTTCACCGAGTCCCGGGCCGGGTATGTTATCGTGCGCACTCCACTGCATTGTTCACCGAGGCCCTCACTAGAGGGCCGAGTACGGTATATGTTTATGATGAGATGATGATGTGTTATGGCGGCCAGGAGGGCGTATGATGATTTGATTCACCGAGTCCCTCACTAGAGGGCCGGGTACGGTATATATATATGATATATGATGTTGACATGCAAGACTCTATTCACCGAGTACCTCACTAGAGGGCCGGGAACGGTATATATATGTGTATATGTATATGCATGCACGATGATATGAAAGTACGATGACATGACTTTATCCACCGAGTCCCATAACGGGCCGGGTACGGTATGTGATAATGATATGTATGATTTATGTTTTAAAGGCAAGAGTTTTGGTATTCTGGACATTGTACATGTTTCTGCACTCCTTATATCAGTTATGATCCTTATACTGTGATTCCTGCCTTACATGCTCAGTACATATTCCGTACTGACCCCCTGTTATATCCCGTATTTTTGAACCTCGGAGCATCTGCTGGGGTGGGGCCCACATACCGAGATTTTTTTTGGAACATCTGAAAAGTCATATGAATCACATATGTAAAGTTAAACACAACTCATGAAGTACCTTTGGACCAAATCAAAGTGGAAACCCTCCAAACGAATATTTTTAAGAAAACGTTTTCGGGTGACCTGACTTTGGGGGGAAAAAACTGTATTGTAAGTTCGGAATTTCGAAAATACCTTGAAATAGAAGTTGTAGATAATTGAATTAGCTTTCAATCCATAGGTCGTGGGTTCCCAGGTGACGTCGGTACAAGGAGTTATGAACATTTTAAGGTCGAAAGGTCAGTGGGCTAGGCCCAACTCGGGACCAACCGAGTTGGCCCAAAAAAAAAAAAAAAATTTAGGCCCAATGTTTAAGGGGTGGCCGGCCAAGTGAGGCCCAACCCATGGCTTTAATGAGTATTTCCATGTGCTAATTAATTATAAAGGGATCAATATCCCTTAGAAGGTTCAAGAGACTTAGAAGAGAAAGAAGAGCAAAACAAGAGCAAAAAAAGAAGACCATTTCGGGTTTGAGGTGCAAAAATTCACCACCAAAAATCTTGCTCCTAAAATTTTTCTTTTGTGGTTTTCCTACTAAGTTAAGGTTCCTTTGTAACTTGGTATAGTTGGATTGGAGTGGGGAGCATTAGAATCACCAAAGTGATCACATCTCCAAGTGAAGAAGACTTGAAGAAAAGGTAAGAATTTCTACCTTTTTATTGTGTTATGAAGTTTTGATTGTGTTGTAGTATATAGAAATGTGTTGATTGTATGGAAAAATGGAAGTTTGCAAAGTGGGTGTGTGTTGTAGGTGTGTAGCCGTGGGTATGCACAATTGTATAGCCACAATGTGTTGAATTTATGTTATATTCTAGTTGTGATTGTGATGAAATGCATATGGGAATTGAAAGTTGGATGAATTTAGTTGATATTGGAAAAAATAGGCATATGGCCGTAGGGTGTATATGGTTTGGGATAGAAAGGAATTGAGTTGTTTAGTGTGTTAAAGTGTTGTTGTGATGTTTGTAATGTAAATGAAGTTAGAATGATATAAGTTTGTATTGAATTGGAATGTAGAAACTTAGGTTGTTTTAGTATGATTTTCCGACATTAAGGAAATGAAGTTGTTTGGTTGCTAATAGTGATGATCATTGATGAATTTGGAAGTTGGAAACTTGTTATGAAGTTGTATGCCAAAGATTTGATGTTTTGCATAAGTTATGACTTTGGCGGAAAGTTGTATATTATGTATATCGAGTGTATATCTTGAGGAAAACGATATGAAATGTTTCTAGAACTATATGGTGATGATCATGATTGTTGTTGAATGTGAAATTATTGATCTTAGTTGAAAGTTGGGTTGAATTGAAGATTATGTCAACTTGTGAGAAAAATGACTAGTTGAAGGATATTTGTGTTTTTAATGTTCATTGTTGATATTGTTGTTGTCGTTTGGGTTGTTGTTGATGATTTATAGCCGAGTTGAATTCTCGGGGTGTCATATGTATAGGGGAAGTGCTGCCGAAATTTCGGTATCCAAATATGCTTAAAGTTGAAATAATGGCATTAATAATTCACAATTGGTAAACTTGACCAATTGCAGTTTTTCGACGAAATGGGAAGTGAGTTTGGAAAGGCTTAAGGAGCGCGAAAGGTATGTAAAGCAAACCCAATTCTTCCCTTGGCATGCCCCTAGTGTGTTAGGGTCGGATCCGGGCCTCGAAGGACCTCTTGGCCCTCGGAATCCGCAAGACAAAATTTCAGTTTTTCCTTCAGTAGAATTGAACCATTTTGATACGCTTTTTCTGAAATTATGCAATTTTGCTCTAAATTATTCAGAAAGTCATAGAATGTTTGTATAACCTTTTTAGGTGATACTATATGCTTAGAGGGCACAATTTGAGCCCGCCGCCTTGTTTGTCCCAAGGCGGGCCCGCTATTTACGGTTTTGCCCCTAATGTGTTAAAGCTTCCTTTTTAAGCGATTTTTGAAAGAAATGTTTTAATTACCCTACTAATCGCTTACCGAATATTATTTTAAATATTCTGTTAAATATTATAAATTATTTTGACACTCGGAATGACTTCGGGAAAGTTATACTTCTGTAATTTATTATGATATCCGAAATACATTTATTATGATTCCGTCCGACCCCATTGGATTTGTTTGTCTTTGATACGCTTCATCGAGTCTTTGAAAACATTTATTATATTTTTAAATTGCATTAGTCTCTCACTACCCCATTCGTGGATGTCCCAATGTTTCCCACACTGAGCCCGGGCCAGGATATGTTGTCAAGCGTAATTCTCTGCATTGTTCGCCGCGTCCCGATGTGAGGGGGCAGGTATACGCGTACATGGGTCTGTGGAGTATGATGTGCCATGTCCGCCTATTCTGATCTGATCTGTTATGGCCATTTTGATATGATATTATATGATACGGGGCCACGCCCCTTTTCTGATTCCTCTGTATTGTGGCACCAGTGTCGGGAGGGTGACCACGTTCTGTCTGCCGAGTCCCGTGGCAGGGATCGGATATGATATGACATATGTTTCTGTACACATTCTGTCTGATTTGGAAATATGCATTTGACACTCTGGATTTTGTACCCATTTTCTGTAATCATTATGATTTGACTTCTGTGATTCCGCTTTACATATTCAGTACATATTTCGTACTGACCCCCTTTCTTCGGGGGCTGCGTTTTCATGCCGCGCAGGTACAGACGACAGGTTTGCTGATCCGCACGTTTAGGATCCCATTTCTGCTATTTTGGGGCGCTCTCTTCTACAGAGCCCATCTTTTGGTACAGTCTGTCACTGCTATCTGGATATGTACTTTGTTCAGGGTATGACGGGGCCCTGTCCCGTCTTATGATTATGATATGTTCTGTAGAGGTCTGTGGATACATCTGTGTGGGTCCTGTACATATGTTTGGGATGTTTTGTTTTATGATAGCCTTATCGGCTTCTGTGTGCCAAGTCTGCTCTTCGGCTAAATTCTGTAGCATCCACTAATGTTATTATTATATTATTATTCTGATAATATGCTAATTTGGGTATCGGGTACGTATAGGTGCCCAGCTAGGGCACTGGTCGCGGCCCACGGGGTTGGGTCGTGACACCCCCTTTCTTCGGGGGCTGCGTTTCATGCCGCGCAGGTACACCCAGATGATTAGAAGCCATTTTAGAAGATGTTCCAGCGAAGTTGGCAAGCTCCATTTGTCCCTGGGGTGTTGCCGGGTCAGAGTATTATGCTATGATGTCTTGGTTGAAGTTAGAGACTTTGCAGACAGAGTCGTGGGTGTAGAATGTCGGTGTTGTAAGCAGCTCCACCAGCCGATGTGTTATTATGTTTCATGTTACAAGTTTCATGTGATGATAGATTTTATTTGAATTGAGTACGATGAAAAGAAAGATTCTGAAAGCTTACTATGTATTTCATTCTATTTGATTTAAGAGTCCAAAGAGATTAAGTATGTAATAAGAGTCAGCGGGTTCGCTCGGCTCCGAATATGGGGTCGGGTGCCCATCACACCCTAGTAAGGTTAAGGTGTGACAACTTAGAAGTTCGGGATTGCCTGGGGATTCATCGCTGCTAGGACCAAGACTTTGATATTTGGATGTTCCTGGAGCGTGAGGGAAGCTACCGTCTGCTCAATTGTTTTGACAGTACAGGGGATTAGAGCTCTGCAGTCTACCCAATCTTTATTCCTCTCAATCATGTGAATTTTGTTGTTTCCATGATTCGGCAATAGATTCATGTTCACATTAGGTGTTGCCGTTTGTAGGGTGATTTCTCTTTTGTCAGTCAAATCCTGAATCTTGTGCTTCAGGTTGATGCAATCTTCTGTGTTATGGCTATTACCTCCTGAGTGGTAGGCACAAGTTTGATCAGCTTTGAAGAATCTATTTTCGGGCTGAGCCAGCTTTGGAGGGACCCTTTATGTCACACCCCAATCTTGATAGGGCATGACGGGAACCCGACTCTCATCAGAGTCGAGCGAACCCTCAGGCATTCGCTCTATCAAAACCTGTCATTTGAAAAACTTTTAAGAACATAAAACTTTTCCAAATGGAAATCATCTAAAATACATACTCTTTTAAAGTCCACAAATGACTCAACTGACATCACTTTGTCGACATCTCGACAAACATACCACAGGACACTGTCTGCAGAAGTCTCTAAGAAGTAAACTAAACATTATGAGTCAGGACAGGGCCCTGATATACCTATAATCATACATATTTATACATGACTCAGCACAACTCCAGAATGAGGTGGAACTTGCCAATCCCAGCTAATGTCCAAGCATCCTAGCTATACACTTAACCTGCCAAACAATCTGGGGCTGCGGGCATGAACGCAGTGTCCCCAGGCAAAATGACGTCAGTACAGACAATGTACTGAGTATGTAAGGTGGTAACAAGTCATAATCATAACTTGACTTAGGAGAGAAGAAATCACAATCTAACTCAACACCTGCAGCCTTCGCTGGAAGAAACATAAATGTGCACACGAAGTCTCAACACAATCGTTAAGTAAATAATGCAATCCAACACACATGCCGCTTCCGACATGTTAACAGAATGGTCCTTTCGGACAGTCGTTTCCGGCTAGTATCACAATAGTCCCTTCGGACGGCCGCTTCTGGCATAATAATGATGGCCCCTTCGGGCAGCCGCTTCCGGCTTCATAATGATGGCCCCTTCGGGCAGCCGCTTCCGGCTTAATAATGATGGCCCCTTCGGGCAGCCGCTTCCGGCTTAATATCACAATCATGTCAACACAAACTCAATCCATAAGTATCAATTTCAATCATATCATAAGTCACTAATCCATTCATCACAATCCAATTATTAGCCTTAGTCTTTCATAAAAAGTTATCAAATTTGTATCTCACTAGACTCAGGAGGACATACTTCCAGGTTTGAGGGTAGAATTGCTATGAAATTCTTACTACCTATATTCTACTCAATTTCATATTATTGCCTTACCCAAAGAATAAATGATCATATCAATACAAAGGGATGATACTATGGAATGTAAACATAAATCGTAAATGAAATGAAGTAGTAAAATCTCGCACCCCCTTCGAAGTGATTTTGAAAATCAAACTTTATGTTTCCTTTAGTATAAAACTCATTTCCTCGAAATCGTTAGTAGAACCATATACACAACTTAACTTGGCACCTTATGGGTGTTCCCTTCAGAACAGAATAGGAGTACAATATCAATAAGCCATCACAAGAAACATTTAGACCTTACTTGTCTAAGAATGGAATCATATGGGGTACATATAGAATGAATAGCAACAAGGATCATGCCAAAGGAAGAAAAGTTTGCCTTACATACCTGGAAGCTTACATTACACTTTCCAACTTACTTCTTGCCTTGCAATCTACGTAAGGTCATTCATAGTCTCATAATCTACATATAAAACCATTCATACTATTGTTAGGCCCGTTGTTATATACTTATCTTAAGCCTCCTAATAAATCTTTCTAGAATCTGCCGAAATTTCGGCAGCATCTCCTCTGTTTATATGCCTAGCCCAAAATCTCAATTCAGCAACCAACAACAACAATAACAATACCAACATCAACAACAATATTATCAACACCAAAATATTCCATAAACACCCCACACAATGTTTGATCCAATTTATCGACCCATAAATTCATTATACGCTTATGTAGTAACTTTTCCTCCGTAGATAAGATTTAATCAATACTAATAAGGAAAGATTCATACCTTTCACCCGCGAGAATTGCAATATCTTTGATTACCATCTTGAATCCAAGCCAAGTTTCACCGCAATTCGAATATATAATCGCAACTATGTGTTGTTCGAACTTAAATTCGGGGATTTCACTTAATTTGCATTAAAATCTAGTGGACGGAAGTTGGGAGAATTTTCTAGAAGATTTGGGAAATAAGCAGTACTATAGCAGCACTGTGGCAGTCCGGTTACTGTAGCAGCGTTTCTGCCATAGCTTACTATATGCACTTAAACCCTTATAACCATATGTCAAACATATATAAGCTCACATACCTCCTGAAAGGTAGCTCGAATCTCAACATACGAAACTACGGGGTGTAACACTTTGAATGAAGCCTGCAACATGCAACCTTTCAAAGAGTTGGGTCCTTGACTCAAGAAATGTAGTGAATTCTCGAGCTAGCTTTCTATTAAAAGTCTGATGTGGCGCGTTCTATGTCGGAGGTGGTGGTTGGTTTTGGTAATTTAGAGATGGATGATTTTGGTAGTTTTGTGGTAGGCGGTAGGCAGGAACCATTTCTGGGTAGTTTTGTGGTGGTGGTTGGTAAGTAGGTGCAGGCGCTTGAACATTTGGTGGCAGAGCTGTATATGCTGGCACAGCGGCCGTGAAACTAGGTTGTGTGTAAAATACAGGCATAGAGCTATATCAGGAAGTTGGATAACTGGTAGAAGGTGGTGTTTGTTAAGAAGATTGTGGTTCTTCTCGCCTCTTAGTATTTGGACTTGATATGCGGGATATGCTTGCCACGTCCTCTTTCTTTTTGCGGAAGGCTCCCGCAGCATTTTGGCTTGACACTTTGTTGAACACGCTAACGATTTTTCCAGATTTGAGGCTATCTTCTATGGCCTCTCCCATCTTAACAAGTTCGGAGAATGGACGCCTAGATATGGACAACATTCAGTCGTAGAAATTCGGTTCTTGGGACTGGATGAATACGGAAACCAACTCTTCTTTGCACATCGGTGGTTGAACACGGGCAGCTTCGACAGTTACACCTCAAAAAAATTTCCATTAACGTGCAGTGAATAGACTAACGAAGGGCACGAAGTATAAAATGTCTTAGTAAGGAAGAAATAACATTTGGTGATTCTAAATGAGATTTCAAAGACATTCGAGGTAGGAGACGGAAGTTGTTAAGGAAAGCAAGGTATATGTTGTGTGTCGGGCAATATTTATGAGTATCGAATTAATGATGGCTTAATGATGTCTTGGAGAAGCATTATAATGTCCCTTATATTGTTAATGAGGTGTTAAACAAGTGTCAAGAAGGGTCCATAAGGATTGGAGGTCAAACGAGTCGACGAGAACGAACTTCGGAAAGCTGGGCATTACACGGCCCAACATACTGGTCGTATGTTAGGCCGTATGTTGTGACCAGAATGGGTCCTTCACTGGACCAGATCTACGGCCATACATACGGCCAGTATAATTTATACGACCAGTATGTTAGTCGGTAGAATCTGGTCGGGACAGCTTTTAATAAGGGACCAATCTCATTCCATTTATTTCATTTCTCCTCTCCACACTTCAAGGACATTCTTGAAAACTGTCCACTCTTCATCCACCAGAACTCAAGAGATATTTGTGATCAACTTCATCAAACCAACAAAAACAAGTGTATGAAACTCATTAAAGTTCATTCAAGCCAAGAGGAGTATTTCTACTCGAGGCTTATTCCTACACTATCTAAGGTAAGTTTTATGATCATTCCATATTATTTAAGGTAATGAGAGGTTGAAAGACTTGGATTATGGAAGGAGATAGAAAATGGGTCACAAAGATGAGAATAATGAGATTTTGAGTAGTAGCTTGGAATGAGTCATGAATATTGATATAATGTGCTTATAAGTATGTTATAAATGACATTTAGAATATGGGATAAGCATTATATGTGAGAAAACGTAATAGCAAACTATGACCATGATTATGGAGGAATTGAAGTGAAATTGTGAAATTTGGATAATGTAGATGAATGATGATTGTTGCTTATAATATTGGAATGTTGCTATGGATGTTTGGGAGTTGATATGTGATATGAGGAAATTTGTATAAACAAAGGAAATTCTGCCCAATTTTCTCTATAGCTTTAGTAAGCACGTTCTTATAATCGCTTAGCTAATGTTAATACGAACTCTCTTGAAGGTAAAAACGTGAGCATTGAAGGAGAACGATCAAGCGATAGAATAGCTAAGGGAAAAGCTATGTGAGGCTAGTCCCTTATTTTTAAGGCATGAATCTTATGTCATGATTTTCCCTCCTTCTCCATGAATTCCCTATATTCCGTAAACTAAGAGTCTATGTTTATGAATAGCCATATGAGATAAAGATAAGAGATACATTATGAGCACGATAATGATGATGATGAGCTTAATTCTAAAGATTCTAGAGTGCATGGTATGATGTTTCTACAAAGCTAACGATGTTAACTACGATCCATTGATGTTGTTTATTGTATACACTCACCTTATATGTTAATTCCTTCAAGGTGAGGCAGAATGCTTATGAAAACTCCATAATGGAATTGAGGGTTCACGACCTTATGTCACCTCGATAAAGTATAGTTGTCTTTGAGTTTCTATGCATGCATTATGATGAGTACATGATGATGATATTACACCGCGCCTATATGGCCGGGCAGATACCGCTAAGGCGAGCAGCATATACACCATGTCTAGATGGCATGGGCAGATACCACTAGTGGGCAGCATGAGATGTTTAACCCGGACGCGGGAGGCCTGGACGCGGGCTAATGATTATCACACCGTACCTATATGGTCGGGCAGTTTATACATATATGCGTACATGATATGATGATGATTATGAAGTAAGCCAGCATGCATTATTTCTTTCATAATTGACAGACAGTTACAGGTTGCTCCTTATTTGATGCTTCCTTATTTCATTGATGTATTATTATTGTTTATGCCTTACATACTCAGTACAATGCTCGTACTGACGTCCTTTTTCTTTGGACGCTGTGTTCATGCCCACAGGTAGACCGGGAAGTGATCCAGACTCATAGGAGCTATCAGCTGACTTGAGAGTACTCCATTGTTCCGGAGGTGCCATTGACTTATTCTTTTGTGTATATACATGTATTTTGGGCACGACGGGGTCCTGTCCCGTCCATATGTCTAGTACTCTAGTAGAGGCTCATAGATACGTATGTGTGGGTAGTATGGTCTCACGATTTCTCCTCGTATGTATATATATTATTTTTATAGCCGGAGGGCTTATGTATATAAGGTAAATATGTTTCAAGTGGAAATGGTTCTTCTATGATTATAAGCATGAGACTAATGAATGACCACAGAATGATTAATAGAATGAGCGGTGCTTGGTGGTTTGCCCCGGGTACCCGTCATGGCCCCTAGTCGGGTCGTGACAAAAGTGGTATCAGAGCAGTTCAGTCCTAGGAAGTGTCTACGAGCCGTGTCTAGTAGAGTCTTGTTTATGCTGTGTTGCGCGCCATGCTAATAAACCGGAGGCTACAGGGCATTTATGAAAATGACCATTCTTCTTCTTATGAGATCTTGCGATAGAGCCGTGTATAAGATTATCTCCTCCCTACTAGTGTGCTATGATTTCAGAAATGCCGCCAAAGGGAAAAGCTACAGCCGCCCAGAAGGGTAAGATTACGATGAAAATACGGGTAGAAAGGGAGCCGCCAATGAATGTAGAAGAGGGTGAATTACATAATGAGGCTTCATCCAATACCTCTCCCACTCCGCCTATTATATAAGAACAAGAGGGGCCTTCAGCTCTAGCTCTTATGCCTCCAGTTCCTCCACCGGCCACTTCGGGACAACAAGTGACCGAGGCTATTCATCTATTGACGCAGTTAGTTGCCGCCCAGGCACAACGGCAGGGTACAGGTTCGAGTGACAGGGCAGCTAGCACTAGAGCCCATGATTTTATGAGTTTGAATCCTCTGGAGTTTTTCGGGTCAAAGCCGGATGAAGATCCGCAAGGTTTTATTGATGAAATGTTGAGAACATTGAAGATTATTCATGCCTCCGAAACCGAATCTGTGGAGCTAGCATCTTATAGACTCCGGGATGTAGCAGTCTTATGGTACAATAATTGGATATCATCAAGAAAAAAGAATGCGCCTCCTCTCGTTTGGCAAGAATTTGTAGATGCCTTCATCCGCCACTATTTGCCACCCGAGGTCCGCCGAGCTAGAGCGGATAGATTCTTAAATTTGAAGCGAGGAAATATGAGTGCCCGGGAGTATAGCCTTCAGTTTAATTCATTGGCTAGATATGCCCCAATTATGGTGGCCGACATGGGAGATAGGGTGCACAGGTTTGTGAGTGTCTTAGGGCCACATTTATTTCAGGATTGTTTGACGGCTTTGTTGCAAGATGGGATGGATATTTCCCGCATTCAGGCCCATGCCCAAAACTTAGAGGAGCAACAACATCCACAAAGGGGTGAGCGTGATATTGATAAGGGGCAAAGCAAGAGGGCCAGATCTATGGGGGCAGGTAGTGATTATAGAGGGGGATCGAGGTAGTCATATTCTAGACACTCAGGCCAGTCGGTGACTAGTGCACCTCCTCGGGTTATGGGTAGGAGATTTGATCTCTCCTTTCGTTCAGGACAGGGTCAGATTTCGAGGGCCCCAGGTTCTCAGTTTTGGGGAGATTATAGCCAGAGGAGACCCCCAGTACCGCGATGCTGCCAGTGTGGTAGATTACATTCCAAACAGTGTCTCCAAGGTTCAGATTCCTGCTATGCCTGTGGCCAGGTAGGGCACATGATGCAAGATTGCTAGTCGATGAGCGGTAGAGTTAGGGTTCAGCCCAAATGATCAGCGGCTGGTTCTTCTTTAGTGCACCTAGCAGGGCAGACTCCCCGGATTCTAGCAGGCCGAGGTAGAGGCCGAGGGGGAGCATCTACTTCAGGTGCCACTAAAACCTGTATGTATGCTTTAGCCGAACGATGGGATCTTAAGTCCTCCCCAGATGTGGTTACAGGTATATCATCCATATTTTCCCATGATGTGTATGCATTGATAGATTCGGGTTCTACCCTATCTTATATTACTCCTTATGTTGCTGGTCGTATTGGGGTGAAACCTGAGCCAATTAAACCTTTTGAGCTATCTACTCCTGTTGGTGATCCCGTGATAGCTAGACAAGTGTACAAAAATTGTGTAATTGTGATATGCGACCGCCAGACTAAAGCTGATTTAGTTGTGCTGGAAATGTTAGATTTCGATGTGATTATGTGTATTGATTGGTTGGCCTCATGTTATGCTAATGTTGATTGCCGAGTGAAAGTAGTTCGATTTTAATTTCCGCGAGAGCCCGTGCTTGAATGGAAGGGTAACACAACAGCTCCAAGGGGTAGGTTTATTTCCTACCTTAAAGCAAGAAACATGATAGCTAAAGGCTATATTTATCACCTAGTTCGAGTTCATGACACCGAAGCAAAGTCTCCAACTTTTCAATCCGTTCCGGTAGTGAATGAATTTCCGGATGTATTTCCAGATGAACTTGCAGGCCTTCCTCCGGAAAGAGAGATTGATTCCGCTATTGATGTGTTGCCGGATACCAAGCCTATTTCTATTCCTCTTTACCGAATGGCTCCGGCAGAATTGAAAGAGCTAAAGGCACAGTTGAAAGATTTGCTTGAGAAGGGTTTTATTAGACCCAGTTCATCACCGTGGGGAGCACCTGTCCTATTTGTAAGAAAGAAAGATGGCTCCCTACGAATGTGCATCTATTATAGGTAGTTGAATAGGGTGACGTTAAAGAACAAATATCCTCTTCCGAGAATTGATGATTTATTTGATCAACTTCAGGGTGCCAAGTGATTTTCCAAAATAGACCTAAGGTCAGGTTATCATCAAGTAAGAGTTAAAGAAGAAGATATTCCCAAAACAGCTTTCAGAACGAGATATGGCCATTATGAATTTCGGGTGATGTCATTTGGGTTAACTAATGCCCCGGCAGTGTTCATGAATTTGATGAATAATGTATTCAGGCCTCTCTTAGATCTGTTTGTGATAGTATTCATTGATGATATTCTGGTATACTCTCGCACAAAATCAGAACATGCTGACCATTTACGGATTGTTCTTGGAATTCTTCGAACTCGAGAATTGTATGCCAAATTTTCAAGTACGAGTTTTGGTTGAATTCTGTAACATTTTTGGGCCATGTTATTTCAGATGATGGCATTCGAGTTGATAAACAGAAAATTGAAGCTGTGAAGACTTGGCCAAGGCCTACAACGCCCACAGAAGTCCGTAGTTTTCTGGGATTGGCAGGTTATTATAGAAGGTTCGTAGAGGAATTTTCATCTATTTCAGCCCCATTGACGAAGCTAACCTAGAATTCAGCTAAATTCCAGTGGAATGATGCTTGTGAGCGTAGCTTTCAGGAATTGAAAGATAGGTTAACTTCAGCTCCAGTCTTAACACTCCCAGAAGGGCCAGATGGTTATGTTGTGTACTGTGATGCTTCCGGCGTTGGGTTAGGATGCGTATTGATGCAGCACGGTAAAGTCATTGCTTATGCTTCGAAGAAGCTGCGGAAACATGAAAAGAACTACCCAACTCATGATCTCGAATTGGCTGCAGTTATTCATGCATTAAAGATGTGGAGACACTACTTGTATGGTGTACATGTCGATATTTATACAGATCACAAGAGCCTTCAATACATTTTCAAACAGAAGGAGTTAAATCTGCGGCAGAGGCGGTGGTTAGAATTATTGAAAGATTATGATGTGAGTATTTTATACCACCCCGGAAAAGCAAATAGAGTAGCTGATGCGCTTAGCCACAGATCAATGGGTAGCCTATGTGAAGTTCCTTCAGAGAAGAAAGAATTGATTCATGAGCTCCATCAACTAGGTAATCTTGGAGTTCATCTAATTGATTCTGGCAGCACAGGAATTGATGTCAATAATCCCACTGTTTCATCCTTGGACATGGAGGTAAAAGAGCGTCAATATGAAGATCCTCAGTTGAGCCACTATAGAGACACATTTCATGAAAAGGAGAAGTCTCCATTTGAAAATTCTATAGATGGGATTCTTAGATACTGAGGCAGGGTATGTGTTCCGAATGTTCCAGAATTACATCGTCGAATTCCAGAAGAAGCTCATTATTCTCGGTATTCTATTCATCCAGGAGAGACAAAGATGTATCATGATCTCAAGTTAATTTATTGGTGGGATGGAATGAAGAAAGACATAGCAGAATTTGTTGCTCAATGTCCAAACTGTCAGCAAGTGAAAATCAAGCATCAAAAGCCAGGAGGATTATTGCAAGCAATGTAATCCCTACTTGGAAATGGGAAGTGATCAACATGGATTTTATTGTGGGATTACCCCGTTCCCGCGGCAAGTATGATTCCATATGGGTTATCGTGGACAGACTCACGAAAGTAACTCATTTTCTTCCAGTCATAACCACATACTCAGCAGAACATTATGCAAGGTCATATATCAAGGAGATTGTGCAACTCCATTGTATCCCGATGTCTATTATTACAGATAGAGGGACACAATTTACAGCTATGTTCTGGAAATCTTTCCAAAAAGGTTTGGTTACTCAAGTAAAGCTTAGCATGAAATTTCATACGCAAACTGATGGGCAAGCCGAACGTACTATTCAGACCTTGAAGGATATGCTAAATGCGTGTGTTCTAGATTTCGGTGGTGGTTGGGATGACCACTTACCCCTTATTGAGTATGCATATAACAATAGCTACCATTCCAGTATCCAAATGGCTCCGTATGAAGCTCTGTATGAGAGGAAGTGTAGATCCCCAATTGGATGGTTTGAAGTAGGGGAAGTACAACTAATAGGTCCCGAATTTATTCAACAAGCAGTAGAGAAATTCAAGGTGATCCGAGATCGATTGTTGACAGCCCAAAGTCGCCAAAAATCTTATGCGGACAACCGCCGACGAGACTTAGAATTTCAAGTTGATGACTGGGTATTTTTGAAGGTATCTCCAATGAAAGGTGTGATGAGATTTGGCAAGAAAGGGAAATTGATTCCTCGATATATTGGACCCTATAAGATTATCCGCAAGGTGGGTCAAGTAGCTTATGAATTGGACTTGCCCCTAGAACTTGAATCGGTCCATCCAGTTTTCCATGTCTCAATGCTCCGCAAGTGTGTTGGAGATCCTACGAGGATTGTTCCAATAGATGATGTTCAAGTGATAGAAAAGCTATTATATGAAGAAGTGTCCATTGCCATATTAGACAAGCAAGTATGGAGACTTCGAAATAAGAAAGTAGCCTCAGTTAAAGTCTTATGGCGAAATAACAACCGAGAAGAAATGACTTGGGAAGCAGAAGAGAGTATGAAATCCAAGTACCCGCACTTATTTCAGCCCCCAGAAGAGATCCACGATGAAACATCAGGATTATGAGGTATGTATGTTTTCTTTTTATGCATATCGGTCGTGTGTGGCCAACTTATATTGCTATTGTGTTGTGGCCCTGTGAGGCAATGTTATTGTGGGCTATTGAAACAGGATGGTAGTAACATATTATAGGGGAAACTCTGGCGAAATTTTCGTAGAATTCCCGAGTGCTTAAGATTCGAGGACGAATGTTCCAAAAGGGGGGAAGAATGTTAAACCTCGAAAAATTTCCCATTAATGTACAGTGAATAGACTAACGAAGGCCACGAAGTATACGATGTCTTGGTAAGTAATAAATAACATTTGATGATTCTAAATGAGATTTCAAAGAAATTCGAGGTGGGAGACGGAAGTTGTTAATGAAAGCAAGGTATATGTTGTGTGTCGGGCAAGATTTACGAGTCTCGAATTAATGATGGCTTAATGATGTCTTGGAGAAGATTTATAATGTCCCTTAGATTGGTAATGAGGTGTTAAACAAGTGTCAAGAAGGTTCCATAAGTATTAGAGGTCAAACGAGTCGACGAGATCGAACTTCGGAAAGCTGGGCATTATACGGCCCAACATACTGGCCATATAAAATTTACTGGCCGTGTGTTAGGCCGTATGTTGTGACCAGAATGGGTCCTTCACTGGACTAGATCTACGGCCATACATACGGCCAGTATAATTTATACGGCCTGTATGTTAGTCCGTAGAATCTAGTCGGGACAGCTTTTAAAATTTATATAAGGGACCAATCTCATTCCATTTATTTCATTTCTCCTCTCGACACTTCAAGGAAATTCTTGACAACTGTCCACTCTTCATCCACAAGAACTCAAGAGAGATTTGTGATCAACTTCATCAAACCAACAAAAACAAGTGTATGAAACTCATTAAAGTTCATTCAAGCCAAGAAATTCCAAGGCAAGTGAACTAGGGTTTTGGTGTAAGAGGAGTATTTCCACTCAAGGCCTATTACTACACTATCTAAGGTAAGTTTTATGATCATTCCATATTGTTTAAGGTAATGAGAGGTTGAAAGACTTGGATTACGGAAGGAGATAGAAAATGGGTCACAAAGATGAGAATAATGAGATTTTGAGTAGTAGCTTGGAATGAGTCATGAATATTGATATGTTGTGATTATAAGTATGTTATAAATGACATTTAGAATATGGGATAAGCATTCTACGTGAGAAAACGTAATAGCGAACTATGACCATGATTATAGAGGAATTGAAGTGAAATTGTGAAATGTGGATAATGTAGATGAATGATGATTGTTGCTTATAATATTATGTATGTTGTTATGGATGTTTGGGAGTTGATATGTTATATGAGGAAATTTGAATAAAAAAAGGAAATGCTGCCCAATTTTCTCTAGCTTTAGTAAGCACGTTCTTATAATCGCTTAGCTAATGTTAATACGAATTCTCTTGAAGGTAAAAACGTGAGCATTGAAGGAGAAAGATCAAGGGATAGAATAGCTAAGGGAAAAGATATGTGAGGCTAGTCCCTTATTTCTAAGGCATGAATCTTATGGCATAATTTTCCCTCCTTCTCCATGAATTCCCTATATTCCGGAAACTAAGAGTCTATGTTCATGAATAGCCATATAAGATAAAGAAAAGAGATACATGACATGATGTTTCTACAAAGCTAACGATGTTAACTACGATCCATTGATGTTGTTTATTGTATACACTCACCTTATATGCTAATTCCTACAAGGTGAGGCAGAATACTTATGAATGCTCCATAATGGAATCGGGGGTTCACGACCTTATGTCAACCCGATAAAGGATAGTTTTCTTTGAGTTTCTATGCATGCATTATGATGAGTACATGATGATGATATTACACCGCGCCTATATGGCCGGGTAGACACCACTAAGGCAGGCAGCGTATACATTATGTCTAGATGGCATGGGCAAACACCACTAGTGGGCGGCATGAGATGTTTAGCTCGGATGCCGGAGGCCTGGACGCGGGCTAATGATTATCACACCGTACCTATATGGTTGGGCAGCTTATACATATATGCGTACATGATATGATGATGATTACGAAGTAAGCCAGCATGCATTATTTCTTTCATAATTAACAGACAGTTACAGGTTGCTCCTTATTTGATGCTTCCTTATTTCATTGATGTATTATTATTGTTTATGCCTTACATACTCAGTACAATGCTCGTACTGACGTCCTTTTTCTTTGGACGCTGTGTTCATGCTCACAGGTAGACTGGGAAGTGATCCAGACTCATAAGAGCTATCAGCTGACTTGAGAGCCCTCCATTGTTCCGGAGGTGCCATTGACTTATTATTTTGTGTATATACATGTATTTTTGGCACGACGGGGTCCTGTCCCGTCCATATGTCTAGTACTCTAGTAGAGGCTCGTAGATACGTATGTGTGGGTAGTATGGTCTCACGGTTTCTCCTCGTATGTATATATATTATTTTGATAGCCGGAGGGCTTATGTATATAAGTTAAATATGTGTCAAGTGGAAATGGTTCTTCTATGATTATAAGCATAAGACTAATGAATGATCGCAGAATGAGTAATAGAATTAGCGGTGCTCGGTGGTTATCCCCGGGTACCCGTCATGGCCCCTAGTCGGGTCGTGACATCGGCCCTCCACCGGCTAGCGAACTCGCCATAGTTCTCTATTGACTTTTGTTTGAAATTTTCAAGGTAATATCTGTCTAGCACTGTTTCGACATTGAATCGAAACCTCTCCATGAAAGACTCCGCCATATCCTTCGAAGTGGGCCAGCAGCGTATGTCTTGTGTTGCTAACCACTAGATGGCTTCTCCGATTAAGCTGCGGCTGAATAGCCTCATATTTTGGAATCTTGAAACCTTCTAGTAGGTCCAAGTCCGAGTACATGCACAGGTCATCATAGCTTAGACCTGTGGATTTCCTCACAACTCTGTTGAAATGTTCCAACAACTCCTCTATTTTCCATTCCATGTCCTTCTCACGCTTGTCGTGCTCAACTCTCCAAGCCTTCTCCATTTCCTTATAGTGGTCCAGCTCTTTGTGACCTAGAGAAGACTCATTGGGGATGTTGGGAGTATAGAAGGAGACAGTTTGATAGGTGGGGCTGTTTTGTGGGATTTGTGCTATTTGCATAGTTACCAAAGCAACGATGTGTGGGCGACTTGCCGGGTTGATGAAAACTGGCTGAAGAGCTTGGTAGGAGGGAACTGAATGAGTGGTTCCCATGATTTGAGTATATTTGACTGGAGGTAGCTGTGGTACAAAGTACCGAGGTGATGCGGGTTAGATGTATTTTGTGGAGGTGAGATAGTACCTGGTGGGTAGGTTGGGAACTGTTCAGGCAATGAAGAGCTGAGCGAGAGGAAAGTATGCGGGGGTTTTCTCACCTCGACAGACGTATCCTTAGTGGAATTGGCTATCTTGGCCTTAACAATTTTATCCTACAGGGCAGTGACAGTGCTGAGCAACATTGCAATTACATCTTCCTGGGGTGACGCCTCTTTGGGGTCAGGGGTATCTCTTTCGCGAAGGACGAGCTCATTTCTTTCGTTTTCCGGGGTACCAGTCATTTTTTCCTTTTCTTTGTCCGATTCTGAGTAGGATACTAACGCAACTTTAGATCTCGTAGAGAATGTCAGTTTGCGTTCTACACTAATCGGTCCCATTCTATGGGATAAAAATAACTCAAAGGCAGGTAAAGTTACTTATTGAAAGTAATACTAAAGCAAGATATCGCATATGTCATATTTAAAACGCGCAGAGCACATAAATTCATGTATTTTATCCCGAATAATTGATTGATCCTTTGTTCCAAAGGTTTGGGTATTGTGGGCTTTTTATGTTAAGTGGATCTTGGTCCAATAGGCTTTGCGATTGACTCACTTTGGAAACTGGGGGGGGGGGGGGGAATAATTTATATTATATAGGGGTCAAGTCTTACGTAGACTGCCTACATATCCCTCCACGAGAAATTAGGCCCTGTCGTTGTTTAGCTTACAAAGGAGGATATATTTGTCCTATGTATATCCTTTGGCTAAACCTAACTAAAGATTCCTCGGACCAGACCCGATAAGCGATTCCCACATATCCCTCCTTAGGGACATCAAGTCGGCGTGGTTCCTTACATATTTATGGGGGTGGGGGGATGATATCTTTTTGCAAAAGAGGCGACACCTATTATCTACCCAAAAGTACAGCTCCGCGAGTCGTTGTCCTTACGAACTCACTCTCTCGTGTCTTTCTTTTTCTTCAGAACTGTGGCGGTAGGATGACTAAGATCTCCCTGATTCTAATCAAATGCTCGAGTTTGAGCTTGAATGCATCACACTCTTCAACATTATGTCCCATAGCTCTTGTATGGGACAAACATCTTTTGCTCCTGTTGGGCCTCACTGGGAGGGGTTCGTGGATAGGCTCCACAGGCCTAACCCTTCCTGAGATTGCCAAGGTTGAGAAGATATGAGAGTAGGTCTCTTCGAACACTATGAAGTCATACCGCTAGATCTGTGTTTTGGTGGTGACTCCTTCTCCTTGGGCGATAGGGTCGTGGACTAATAAGGTGTGTCCCCATAGAGTTCTGATTGTTCTGTCATCTATCAGGCTGACGATTCTCCTTCGCAGCCCCAAGTACTCATTCAATGTATGTCCAGGTTGATTTCGATGAAATGGACACCTTTTTAGGCGTACACTAGTTCAGGAACTGGGAGCCTAGCCTGAGTGGTACATGGTATTCTGTCGGCCTGCATCTTTTCGAACATGTCTTCGCATCTGATGGGTCGAAAAGCCACTCGAAAAAGACACAAATAGGCTTTAAGAGCTACGCCCCACCAAACGGGTGACTGGGGGCGTGCTCCTCTAAAGTTCTCCGATACTATAGTAGATGCTCATAATAGTCGGATCATTTATCCTTCTCAGATTCCATTTCATCGACATTGAACCCCTCTCTCTGGAATTCGGGGATCATCTCTAGAGGCTCCATGTCCTCTTCAACCTCTATGTCGACATGCTATGACTCTTCTGGCTCCATCTCCAGAGGCTCAGATTCCTCTGGTTGTTCATTCTCTACTTCTTGTGGTTCGGGAGCTATCTTTTGAGGCTCCGAGTCCATTACCCATGGGTCGGTTTCCATTTCTCGGTTCTCAGGCACTTCTTCTGGAGCTCTTTCCTCTATCTTTGGCATCTCTGGCCTCCTTTGGAGCGGTAAGTACTGTTCCTGGGGTATTCCTTCTGGCGGATTTTCCACCATCTCTAGCAATCTATCGACCTCTTCAATCTTTCGGCCTATCTGCACAAGGTGTTCTTCCATCTGCGGGACCTTGAGTCGCAGCATCTCGGCGGTCTCTTCTAGAGTGAACATATCCTGATCTCCTTGGGTTACCATTGCAAGTCAACCTTTTTATTGGAGAAAAATTAGGGTAAGCTTTTTAATCAACTTGTCTTTCTTTTAGGTATGTGGTTTAGAACGTTGGATCAATCTCATTCGGGCTTTAAATACATGATAGCATACAGAGCAAGTAGGCAGGTGAAGCACGTGGCAAGCAATAACATATTTAGTAAGCAGTTATACTACTCGTGTTCCTAAGGCCTTTTGAACCAGGGCTTTCTTAATCATTTGAAACATGCAAGTGCCATTTGTAAAGCCGAACCATGGGGCGATAACAGAAAAATTAAAATAGGATCAGCAGAACACTCCTCCGGTGGCTGATGATGAGGTTCGGCCTGTCTTGGCCCTCCGAAAGGTGGTCTGAATATGCAGACGTGCCTGGAACAACTCCATCTTGGCTACCACAGGGTCTGAGTCCTCCAGAATCCTATCCAGAAGCTCGTCCGTCCCCTCTAAAAACTCTCTCAAGTTGTCTTCCTCTCGAATCAACCTGGCTATGACAGTCTGGTCATGCTCGATCTTCTCTAAGTACTTAGCATCTCTATCATTCACCCTTCTTTCAATCAAGTAGACTCTGGCCTCGGCCTGTGCAGATCTGTCAAGGACAGTGTGATGAAGTATCGATCTTGGAATGGCTGTACCGGCTAATTGACCCTGTAGCCAAATGTGATATCCCGGGTCACACCCTGCTCTGAACTTATCGAGGGCTAAGGTGTCTATTCCTAAAGTCAGGCGACCCTTCCATTCTCGGAGTATCTCTTCAGCGTTTCGGATTCTCTTATATGTATGCTCAACTGTGAACTTCTCGGTATTCCCTACTTGTGGTATCAGTTGCCTTTTCCCAAACTATCTCAAAACTCAGGAAGGGTAGTAAGGGCGAATCCCTCGAATGCCGACCAGCGGTACAAATGGGAATTTCCTACCTTGAACCACTACTCTCTCGGAGATGAAGTCAAGAAATATCCATTAGATCTGATCTTCGCACAATTCGGAGAAAAAGAGGGCCCAACCCTTCTTGGACATGTAACCGAGGTTCGGACAGTAATTTGTGAGGCGGTCTATCTTGTTGTTGTTGCTTAGATACTGGACTCCCTCAGCCATGTTGAGGTGTTTGATAACCCACCATTGTAGCAACATGTTACACCCTTGGAAGTACCTGAAATGATTACGACACGTATCCAAGGCTCGATATATGTCCGCTAAGATGATAGGGACAATGTTGAACTACTAGGACTCCTGATCCTTAGTCATGTCGTGGAAGATGGCATAAGCAACTGAGATGACCCGGGTATCTACAGCTAAAGATCCATCTTTTGGGAACACCATAGTACCCAAATATCCGACAGCGAATGCCAAGGGCCTAGTGGCTTCCTACTCCTCTCGACTTATGAATTCCTCTTGATACAAAGCAAACCCTGTAGCATCCCTAAACCGTCGGTACAGATCTCTAAAGGCTATGGTGGGGCCATGTGCCTAAGGTGTTTAGGTCAAAGAAAGGTATTTTTGGATTTGGCCAATGGAAGGCTTTTGAGGGAAAAGTAGGTTATGATCGGGTTTGTGTCTCCTTCTCAGCCAGGTTCCATTACTGTCTATGGAATCCCTAAGTTCTTCTAGGGTTGGAGTCATCTCAATATCCCCAAACTGAAATAACATCTCTTTGTCATCCCAATACCCGGCGAATACTTCTATTAGCTCCGAACGACCTTTCATAGTTATTGTAGCTGGCAGATGCCCTAAACAGCAACTAATGGTTTTACTGTGCGAATCACCCAACCATTCCCACCAATCCCTAAGCTAATCGGGTGCCTTGAGGATGATGTCAAACTGGATCCTTCTTTCCATCTACAAAACATAGCACCGCTAATGTTTCCCCCTTTACCATAGGGCTAATGGTTCAACACATAGGCATAAGCATATTTCCAATTAGCACATAAATGATATGCGGTTCTTCGGGTCATAGACCATCTGGACACGAGGTACTCTTCTTAATGAGCCTTAGGTAGGTCTGAGATATCCAAGACTCGTCTAGGTATGAATGCTCTAGTTCAGTAGGGATTTGGCTTGCTCTATCTTAGTTATCACTAGAGTGCGTTTTGACAAATAACCGTGGTACCCGAGCGGACTACTAGGGCTGAACTGTTGAGGATATTGGACGACCACGAACCAACCTCTCTTTACAACGGGTCCAAAGAAATGAATTTGGTTTTAGAGTGAAGAGTTGACTGCAAGCTCCGCGAAGTCGCCTTTAAAGCAGAGTGTAAAATAAATGCTAGGAGTGGCAGATTTTATGAAATGCATGCAACGACAGTTATAAGTGCGGGAAAGTAAACACATAAACAGCTCAAGAAAATAATTCACATTATATTGGAATCCTAATGGTTAGAACCTTAAGTCCCCAGAGAGTCGCCATCTGTTATGGTTCGCATTTCACAGGTGGGGTTAGCGCTCGGAAAACTACTAGGAGGCAGTTGGTGCTCTTTCAGACTTTGTTTTGAAAATGAGACGCCACCTAATTTTAAGGAAATTAAGAAAATTGGGTTCAAAGGGTTTATTCAAATACCGTGAAAAAAGCCTTTGTAACTAAAGTTCTAGGTAAGGGTTTTGGTAATCCCCTAGGGAATGTGTTAGGCACCCTAGTATTAAGAATCCATAGTATACGGTTGACCTTCGAATTCTAATGTGTGAATTATGCATGAACTGTTTATATTGTGTTTAATTTCCCACAGTTTAATTTCCCGCATTGATAAAATATTGTCATTCAGCATATCATTTGGGTTTTTAGAAAGAATTGAGTATGTCCCCTTTATATAAGGGTACTTTAGGTTTGGATTTGTAATATTCGGATGAGAATAATTCTCTTTTATGTATAATGATAGTCTATTTTGTTTTGAAAAGTGCCAACTCATCAGGATTTGTATTTGAATAAGTCCGGTTAATAAAAATGATTTGATTTTTTTTATTTCTTCTCGGGTCCGTATATATGTAAGCAAAATTGGTTTTATTTTAGTTGGGCTTGGGCCCAAAATCTGCATTGTTTGTTTTATGAAGAGTATTTTAGTTGGGGCTTGGCCCAAAGTCCAGTTCACACTTGTTATGTCCAGGCCCAAAATACTTATTCGTTTAGATTGGGCTTCAGCCCAGAAATTATTTTCTTTTCGAATTCAGTCCGGTTCATAGATATTTGAAACCTTTTCCTTTCGATAAAACAAACTGCTTTGTGGTCTTGAAAACAATATCCATAACACTTTAGATTTTTGAAATCATTTGTCTTTTAATCAAAACTTGTATTGCAAAAGATAATTTTTGTTCTCGAGTCTTCAAAGTTGTCACGTTTATTCCGGGGTTTTGAAAATCGTTTGGGGACTTAAAGTCTACTAAACGGCATAAGCACCGCTGTCCTAAGACTATTAGCTATAAGCATAATGAATTTCAATATTAATGTGAGTTTTACAAATACACAAATACAATACCACATTCTCGAAATATAAAACAAAAATAATAAAAGGAAGCTTAGGCTGGGGGCGTACCAAGCCCCTAGTTGACCATTTTTACCCATGGTTGGGGCTTCAACGCAATCACGTACATATTAGCTTCCCTTTCATATTGGCGAACTTCTTTTGCTATGAAAAAAGAGGCTATTGGGCCTCAGCCCAACATGGAGGTTTGACCAGCCTAAATGGCCTACTAGGTGGAGGAGAAAGGGGGAAAAGAAAAACCCGACTCGAATAAATTTTATGAACTTATCACAAATATACATATACACAACCTATATATACCAAAGGACAGATGCATACTTACACAGTTAATTCCAAGAAATGGGTCTGGCAGCCCAATGTAGCTTAAGCTTTTTAAATAAGCTATCCTAACCCCTTTGTCCCTTTGCTTTAATTCTAAGTGTAGCTATAGGCTTCCTGTGTTGATCTCAGATGGGCCGAGCCCAAACCTCCTCTAATCCTTTAGGTTGGCTAAGAATGGCTGATATACACTTCTTATATAACTTATACACCCATATATATAGACATAGTATACCATTTGATATACACTTTGACATGTATATCAAGTGAATATACCTGATATACCCCTGTTAAGACTAAATCTTTTATGAAGAACATCATGTATATCCTGTGCATATCATTTTTCAAGCTTAAACTAATTCTTAAGAAAACCACTTCTAATCATTAGTTAATCCTAATCCTTATTTTGATTGAACCGTACTAAGTTGGGTTGAAATCAACTCACTCCTCTAGGCACAATCTTTTAATTACCCCTCTTGTCTATTAGTGACACTGTACCAGACTTGGTTGCAAGCAAATCTTAATCCCTCCAAGTGCCACCTTAATCCGAAGGTTCAATTTTTAAACAGTCATTGATTTAAGTTGGCCGTACTGAACTGGGTTGCAAGCAACTCCAAGCCTTTCCAGGCTTCCCTTAAACCTTTGACTCTATTAACCTTCTATTTGTTTCTTTCTATTAGGCAAGGTGATTCTCAAGCTATCCTCAAACAGGTCTGATTCCTAAACTACTTAACATATTTCTAATATATGAAAACATTAGAGCAGGCTAGATTCAAGCTCAAAGCGGTCCCAAACATACTTTAAAGCAGCTATAATCAAAGGACTACATTCAGTGAGACCTAGTAGTGCAGGCAAACCATATACTGCCATGTTCAAATATTCATCTTATACACAAAGGGATAGCTCAAGGAAAGTTTCAGGAACTGAGAATCATTTCTAAGTTAAGTTGAGCAATTCATGACCCTGGAATCAATATTAGACCTGCCTATACTAAAGGGGAGATTCATTAGAGTTATGCTCCACTACGTTCTTCTTTTATATATCAGAAGACACAAACAACAAGCAGGCTAGCCTAAACTATCCCAACAGGTTCATTTTTTAACCCAAAACAACAAATTTTGTGTAGGACAAACTCAATTTTTAACCTACCCCTTGATACAATGATGAGAATTGAAGGCCAAATGTGCACATATGGAAAACATATACCACATAGACTTATAGGCTATGCCATGGCCCTTTTTATTTGGAAGAGAGATACTATGAACTAAGTAAGACTTGGTTCTCAATCTTCTCTTTAAGGTGCCTTTAAAAGGCTTCCCTATGTAAAGTGGTTCATAGCTTGCATATTCACACCTATGATCCTATCAACTCACCATTAAACCAATCCAAATATACTAAAGTGTAAGTAAACTGAGATTTCCATACTAAAACAGCTTAAGTTCTTATCTGAAATAGTTTCTAATCTCCTTGGTCACAACAAAGTCATATCAATTCTATATGTTCCAATATAAACTGATTTTATAGCATGATATATGTTAGAACAGTATAGATGCAGACTTCAAATGATAACACAATTTAGGCATCAAGATAAATTGATTTCTTAACAGGTTAACTCAAGACAAAGACATAGCAATTTCCACTTGAACATCATGTCCAACCCCTTACTTTGTCTATCGTCAACATATGCTTAAGTATTTGAATAATAACTTCATAAATGGCATAGACAATTTATGAAAAGAAATCTAGGTAGACTTAAGGACTTCACATCATAAAATAAATCTTACGGCTTAAGTTATCCAGGGTTGATAAGAACACATGCAGGGTTGTGGAGGGAACAAGAGCAAACACAACCTTCCAGCATCCATACTCCTTAACCTCTTGACTTCAAATTAGCCACACCAGCTAACTTATCAAAAATAGACTAGGTTCAAAGCATAGGAAGGACTAGAGTAGACTCATTAAGACTTATATATTCAAGTTAACATGCTTTATCAAAGGATTTAGACACTCATAATACTAATAGCAAGATCAGTTTCATTCTTTGAGACAACTAGTTCATCTTAGTCAATATTGTAGGAAGTCTATGCGATCAAGCGATATATTAAAGGTCAACACAGGTAACCCCATGTTCTTGTTATTCTACATTTATAAGTCATTTTAACCAAGTTTTGGTGATCAAAATGATGCTGACTCAACTTCTTATTTTTTTTAGTTTCAAACTCAGATCACAACCTTCTAATTATCAAGTTACCTCATTCCACTTCTTATAACCTAAGTCAAGGGTTAAACTGCCAATTTCCAGTTTCAAAACTCCACCCAAACCCCCTTGATTATATAATGTTTATTTCATTCAAGGTGATCAGTTATTAGGAACCAATTCAAACAAATCATAAAAGATCTTGATTAAATCATGCCATTAAGGCTTATACTCAAATAAAGATGAACAAGTACATAGATAGTCTAGATGAACAACAACTAAAGCATAAGTAGTATACTTAAGCTAAACAGAACACCATATAACATTAAGCTGCGCAGATCATGTTTTTATTAATGTTTGACAAATCCTAATACTAAACTAAACAACACATCATACAAAAAACAATTAAATCAAACAAAACACTACTTAAACCCTAATCAGCCTAAGCGAGAACGAAATAAACAACAAGATAGCAAATGACCCTTTGCGAGTGCAGCCGACTTCAAGAATGAATTTGGAGCTCTTTTGTGCTTATAAAACCAAGAACTCAGCCACAAATAAAAACAAGCAATTAAAATTTGAAACTGAAGACTCAAACTTTGAAATTAAGTCGAAAGTTTAAACTGAAACCCTAATTTTAAGTCTCAAAGACTCAAAATCTGGGTGTATGCACATGTGTCGGTGTCTCTCTGTGTTGTGACTTTGGGGTTCTATTTATAAAACTCCAAATTTGGATGAAACCCTACCAATTTTTGATATGGGAGTTTGTAAAATTCTGGAAATTTATATGCTTGACTAAGATTAAACGGCTTAGATTGATGCAAAATAATAACAAAGGGTTCTATTTTAACCTCTTTTGGATCGATCCAACTCGTATTGAACCAACCAATAGAAAACAGTGATTCAAATTGGAAAACGACAAAAGAAATTAAAGAAACACAGTTCTTTGACCGTGAATCGCAGTGAAAAGGTGAAAAAGAGAGAAGAATATACCGTGTTTGGGGCGAGATAAGGTTGAACGAGGGTCGTACTTCGTGAAGCATTAAATAATTTGCTTAAATCGGCTATATAAAGCCTAAACGATGTTGATGCTCTATAGAATTACCATTTTTGGCCTGAATGATAAGGAGAGAGAAAGAGGAGCACAGGGCAGCGCTGCTAGGGTTACAAAACCCTAGCTGAATCATGCAATTTCCCCCTTAAGGGGTCCGTTTGGCTGATGCCTTATGGTTATAAAGGAGGCTTTGTTGGGCCGGGTCATTGTTCAAATAGACCGGACCCGGCTGAACTTAAAATAGGCGGCCATAGTGTTACTATACCCATTTATATATGTTATTCCTATCCTCGACGTATACCCACGCATATATATGGTATATGCACCGTATTCCGGGCAAATAATTGAACACTATAATTGTTACACCTCGAAAAAAAATTCGTTCATGCATAGTGAATAGACTGACGAAGGGCATGACGTATACGATTTTTTGATGAGTAAGAAATAACATTTGATTATTCTAATTGAGATTTCAAAAGACATGTGAGGTAGGAGACAGAAGATGTTAAGGAAGGCAAAGCATATGTTGTGTTTTGGAAAGATTTATGAGTATCGAATTAATGATCGCTTAATGAAGTTTTGGAGAAGAGTTATAATGTCCCTTAGATTATTAATGAAGTATTAAATAAGTGTTAAGAAGGTTGTATAAGGATTGGAGATCAAACGAAACAACGAGGACAACTCCGTAAAAGCTGCGAGTTACACGACCACCTTACACAGACCGTGGAATTTTATACGGACCGTATAAGGGTCCGTATGACCCAACAGCAAGAATGTTTTCATGGTGGTGAACCACGGACACTTATACAGACTGTACAATTTTATACGGACCGTATAAGTGGTCTGTATAATGTCCGACGGACTGATTAAGTTGCAAGTATAAATACATGTTCCCACTTTTATTTTCTCATTCTTTCCACTTCTTCATCTCTCTCAAGAGTTCTAGAGGGTTCTAAATATGTCATCAACACAAATTCAAGACAAATCAAAGGTTCATATCATAAATCCAAGAGAATCAAGTGCAAGAAACTCACTAGGGTTCATCCAAGACAAGAAATCTCTTTCGAAGTGGAACTAGGGTTTTTCTCAAGTGAAGTGTTTCCACCTAAATATCATTATCATACTATCAAAGGTAATTTTTATGATCAATTCATGTTATTTAGAGTATTGAGGGGTTGAAAGACTTGGATTATAGAAGGAAATAGAAAAAAATGGGTCATGAATGTGGGAATAATGTCATTTTAAGTAATAGCTTGAATTGAGTTATAATTCTTGATGTGTTGTGATTATGATTATGCTATAAATGATATTAAGGACATGGGATAAGAATTATATGTGAGAAACCATACTAGTATACTATGACCATGAATATGGATGAATTGAAGTGGAATTGTGAAATGAGGGTAATGTAGATGAATGAAGATTGTTGATTATGATATTGTGAATGTTATTATAAATGTTTGGGAGTTGATATACAATATGGGGAAGGTTGTATAAACAAACGAAATGCTGCCCAATTTTCTCTAGTTTTAATAAGCACGTTCATATAATCGATTACCTAATATGAATGTGAATTCTCTTGAAGGTAGAAACGTGAGCATTAAAGGAGAACAATCAAGCGATGGAAATTGTTAAACGAAAGAGGTATGTAAGGCTAGTCCTTTCTTTCTAAGGCATGACTCTTATGGCATGAATCCTCCTATCTTTCCATGATTTTCCTACATATTGGGAATTATGAATCTACGAGTATAAAGAGTTTCATACGAGATAAAGAAAAGAGATACGTTACGAGCATGACAATACCGATGATGAATCTAAGTCTAGAAGTCATAAAGCTCATGATACGATATTCCTACGAAGCTAATAACTCGTATACGATTCCTATGATATTATTTCCCTACCTCTCCATGACTTTGTTACATTCCGGGAACTATGAGACAATATTGATAAAGAGCTTCTTATGAGATAAAGATGAGGAATATGTCATGAATACGAAAATAATGATGGTAAGTTTAAGCCTAGAGATTCTAAAGCGAGATATGATGTCTATGAAGTTAAAGATCCTACTTACAATCCCTTGATGTTGTTCATGGTGTACACTCACCTTAAAATGTTAGTTCCTTCAAGGTGAGATATGATGAATATGATTACTCCATAATGGAATCGAGGGTTCTCTACCTTATGTCACCCCGACATTATTATAGATTGTCTATAATCTCTAATGCATGTCCTATGACCAATGTTCCAAAAAGTTACGAGTCTATGTTCATAGGGGGTTCCATATGGGATAAAGGTAAGAGATATGCCAAAGATACGATGATGGTAATGATGAGCCTAAGTTTAGAGATTATAAAGTCTATCATGTGATAATTTTACGAAGTTCATGCTACGAATATGATATGATTTTCATAGATTGTCTTTAAATTCAAATGCATGCTCTATGAAAAGTTATGATAAGATTATGAGATATATGTGATGATAACGATGACGATGTTGATAGTGATGATGACAATGATGACGATGATAATAGTGATGACGCTAAAGGTGTTTATGGGCTTTTATGTAATAGTGATGCCTATGTGTGGCTATTATGAAACCCAGATCTTATATGTCCGGGTAGAATATATATATATATATATATATATATATATATATATATATATATATATATATATATATATATATATATATATAATGCGCGCGCACCACTGCAGTTGGGTACGGATACCACTGAGCCTTGGTAGGGCCAGGTACGGATATCACTGAGCCTTGGTAGGGCCAGGTACGCATAACACCAAGCTTTATTATAGCTGGGTACGTAAAACACCGAACCTATATGGTCGGGTGTGATAATACTATATATTCAAATGTATGAAGAGCCAGGGAGGCGTATGTGATATTGTCGAGCCACTACGTGGCCAAATACGGATAATGTTTAATGTGTATGAGCAGATACAACACTATATATATATGATACGATGATGTATGTGCTACGATGATACATGTACTAAGATTATATGTGATATAGGCATGAAAGGTATCCACCCTTAAAAGTTACGCATGTTATATCTACATCTTATGTCTTATGATTTCTCTATTATGTTTATTTCATTCATGTCTTACATACTCAGTACAATATTCGTACTGACGTCCGTTTTCTTTAGATGTTGTGTTCATGCCAACAGGTAGACAGGGAGGCGACCCAGATTTATCGAAGCCGTTAAGCAGACTTTTGAGAGCACTCCATTATTCCGGAGGTGCCACTGATTTACTATTGTGTGTAAATATATGTTTTGGGCACAATGGGGTCCTGTCCCGTCCATATGTCTAGCACTCTAGTAGAGGCTCGTAGATAAGTATGTGTGGGTAGCATGGTCTCAAGATGTCCTTATTGTATATATATTATTTTGATAGTCGAAGGGCTTATGTGTATAAAGGTAATTATGTTTCAAATGAAAAGTGATTTTTCCTATGAATAGAAGTGTGAGATTAATGAATGTACGCTTAACGAGTATGATGAGTAATAGAATGAGCGGTGCTCGGTGGTTAGCCCCGGATACCCGTCATGGCCCCTAGTCGGGTCGTGACAATAATTATGAAAATAGGGGGCTTTTAACTATTTCAAATTGTTTTAATTAAAACCAAGTTGATCGCCACGAAAATAATTAAACTCTAATCCACACGCTTAATTACAAAAAAATAAAATACAATTATTATTTTTTACTTAATTAATTCGAGCCCCTTGACTTTGATGGAGTAGAATATTTAATGGCGAATTTCAATTTCGACAAATAAATTATTCGAAATTTTTTTGCTCTTTCTGAGAAAATAAATGAACATTCTTGAATTTCTTAAAAATATATGAAAAATGTAAAAATGATATGCGGTTGTATTCTTATTGGTGTTCTTGCCAAATGAAACGGCAAAATGTCACGGGGATAATTTTTGTAAAATTATGTTTGACTTAGATGATGCATATTTTACTCCGTCTGCGGTTCCGATACTACGAATAATTAATTAAAATTATCGGAGGTCAAAAGTTAGGTGTCAACAATCGTCATACTGTAGCAGATTTGATTACGTTATGTCACGACCCAACACCGTAGGCCGTGACTAGTGCCCGATCTGGACACTCAAACACATTCTAGTATATAGCAGAAGCCGACAAGGCTTTATTTCCAATTTAGATAATTTCCAGAAAAATTTCGGTAGAATTTCCTTTGTTTTACGGACTATCCCATATACCCTGCACGCAGCAAATACCAACAAAGGCCACACAGGGCCAACAGAGTAACATTTAAATATATGCGGACCGGCCGCCGCGGCGAATGGGATCGCCCAAACACAACATATACACACAGCTGTACAGAAAGATCCCAACCCACAAACATGTCTACAGACCTCTAAATGGACCAACAGAATCATATGGCGGGACAGGGCCCCGCCGTACCCATGAATGAGAATATACACATATAGAAGTGACAGACTGTACCAAAAGATGGCTCTGAATAAAAGAGCGCTCCAAATGGCGGAAAAGATATCCTAGACAGACGGATCGGCAATCCTATCGTCAGTACCTGCGCGGCATGAAAACGCAGCCCCCGAGGAAAGGGGGTCAGTACGAAATATGTACTGAATATGTAAAGCCTGAGTTGCAGAAACAAAATCATAACTGGTATAGAACGTACAGAAAGTAAACAGAAAATACAAAGTATCAGATATATATTTTCAAAACATGCGGAGTGTGTATAGAAACATATGTCATATCAAATCCGGCCCCTGCCAAGGGACTCGGCAGACAGAACGTGGCCACCCTCCCGACACTGGTGCCACATCACAGAAGAATCAGAATAGGGGCATAACCCCGTAACATAATATGTCATATCAGATGGCCATAGTAAATCATATCAGAACAAGCGTACATGGCACAGCATACTCCACAAACCCATGTACGCGTATACCTGCCCCCTCACATCGAGGCACGGCGAACAATGCAAAGGATCACGCTTGACAACATATCCTGGCCCGGGCTCAGTGTGGGAAACATTGGGGCATCCACGAATGGAGTAGTGAGAGACTAATGCAATTTAAAATTACCATAGATATTTTCAAAGACTCGATGAAGCGTATCAAAGTCAAACAAATCCAATGGAGTTGGACGGGATCATAATAGATGCATTTCGGATATCATAATAAATTACAGAAATATAACCTTCCCGAAGTCATTCCGATTGTCAGAATAATTTGTAAGACTTAATAGAGTATTTAAAACAATATTCGTTAAGTAATTAAAAGGATAGTCACAACGTTTCTTTCAAAAATTGCTTAAAAAGAAAACTTTAGTACATTAAGGGCAAAACCGAGAATAGTGGGCCCGCCTCGGGACAAACAAGGCGGCGGGCTCAAATTATGCCCTCCAAGCTTATGGAGTCACCTAAAAAGGTTCTACAAACATTCTGTGACCTTCCAAGTAATTTAGAACAAAATTGCATAATTTCAAGAAAAGCATACCAAAATGGTTCAATTCTACTGAAGGAAAAACGGAGAATTTCTCTTGTGCATTCCGAGGGCCAAGAAGTCTTTCGAGGCCCGGATCCGACCCTAACACACTAAGGGCATGCCAAGGGAAGAATTGAGGTTGCTTTACATACCTTTCAAGCTCTTTGTGCCTTTCCAAACTCACTTCCCGTTTCGTCAAAAATCTGTACTTGGTCAAGTTTACCAATTGTGAGTTATGAATACCAAAGTTTCAACTTAATGCATATTTGTCTACCGAAATTTCGGCAGCACTTCCCCTATACATATAGCACCCCGAGAATTCAACTCGGCTAGAAATCATCAACAACAACCCAAACGATAACATCAATATCAACAACGAACATTAAAAACACAAATATCCTTCAACTAGTCATCTTTCTAACAAGTTGACATAACCTTCATTTCAACCCAACTTTCAACTAATATCAATAATTTCACATTCATCAACAATCAAGATCATCACCATATAGTTCTAGAAACATTTCATATCGGTTTCCTCAAGTTATACACTCGATATACATAATATACAACTTTCTGTCAAAGTCATAACTTATGCAAAACATCAAATCTTTGGCATACAACTTCATAACATGTTTCCAACTTCCAAATTCATCAATGATCATCACAATTAACAACCAAACAACTTCATTTCCTTAATGTCGGAAAGTCATACTAAAACGACATAAGTTTCTACATTCTAATTCAATACAAACTTATATCATTCTAACTTCATTTACATTGCAACCATCATAATAACACACTAACACCCTAAATAACTTAATTCATTTCCATCCCAACTTCAACATAGGTCACGGCCACAAGCCTTCTTTGGCAAGTTCAACTAAATCATTCAACTTTCAATCCCAATATGCATTTCATCACAACCATAACTAGAATATAACATGAATTCAACACATTATGGCTATACAATTTATACATACACACGGCTACACATCATATTCCAAACCCACTTTACAAACTTCCATTTTTCCATACAATCAACACATTTCTATATGCTACAACACAAACAAGACTTTATAACACAAGAATAAGGAATAAATTCTCACCTTTTCCTCAAGTCTTCTTCACTTGAACTTGTGTTCACTTTGATGAAATAAGGTCTCCTTTCTCCAAACCAACTACACCAAGTTAACAAGGGTAATAAACTTAGTAGAAATTCAACAAGACAAGAATTTTTGGAGCAATATTTTTAATGGTGAATTTTCCTTAAGGTCACCCGAACCCTTCTCTCTTCTTGCTCTTGCTTTTCTTATTTTCTTGCTTCTTCTCTTTAGAATTTACTAGATAAGATCACATATATAATACAATATGGTCCATTAGTCAATTAACCACATGGAAAAAATGTTATAAGGCCATGGGTTTGGGCCTTCCCATGGCCGGCCATGCCCTACTTTTGGGCCTCAATTTTCCATTCAAATTTTTTTGGCCCAATAACTTATAGATCACATTGCATAATTCCCGAAACTAATTTCTAAAATTCCAAAATTACCCTTAACCTTGTCCCACACTTCCATGACCCCATTCTTTCATGCACAACTCTTATGTTACTTAAAAACCAAATTTGACTTTATTTCTCAAAAATCTAATATGTTTCAAATTTTTCCAAATGTGTGAAAACACGGGATATAACATCCTCCCCCCCTTTAGAACATTCGTCCTCGAATGTTAAATTAATCTTATAGGGTTTGAAAATACTGTGGGGGAGTTCATGTATATAGACAGCACATGTGGTACACATTCATTATTGAAATGGAATTAAGCAAAGATTCGAAATTACCTGAGGGCACTGGGAACAAATGAGGATATTTCTTCTTCATCTCCTCTTCGGCCTCCCAGGTCATTTCCTCCCTATTATTGTTACGGCACAGCACCTTAACAGAGGCTACATCTTTGTTTCAGAGCTTTCTTACCTGACGGTCCAAAATAGCTACGGGCTGCTCCTCATAAGATAACTGCTCCGTCACCTGAATATCATCCGCAGGAAATATTTGGGAGGGATCACCAATGCATTTGCGGAGCATAGATACATGGAATACCGGATGTACCGCTTCCAAATCAGATGGCAGATCTAACTCATAGGCGACATTCCCAATTTTCCGCACAATCAAATAAGGCACAATATAACACGGACTAAGTTTGCCCTTTCTGCCTAACCGCATTACGCCTTTCATAGGCGATACCTTCAGAAATACCCAATCACCAACCTGGAATTCCAAAGGACGACGCCGTTTATCAGCGTATGATTTCTGTCGACTCTGGGCTGCCAATAGCTGCTCCCGAATAAGTTTGACCTTATCAACGGCCTGCTGGATCATATCTGGGCCAATTAACTCTGTCTCGCCAATATCAAACCAGCCGATAGGTGACCTGCATTTCCTACCATATAAAGCCTCGTATGGAGCCATCTGGATACTGGAATGGTAGCTGTTATTATAAGAAAATTCAATCAATGGCAAGTGATCCTCCCAGCTACCTCTAAAATCAATAACACTGGCCCGCAACATATCTTCAAGCGTCTGGATAGTGCACTCGGCCTGTCCGTCACTCTGAGGATGAAAAGTTGTGCTCAGGCTCAGCTGAGTCCCTAATCCTTCCTGAAAAGATCTCCAGAAATTCGCTGTGAACTGAGCACCTCTGTCAGTGATAATAGATATAGGAACTCCATGAAGTCACACAATTTCTTTAATATAAAGCCTGGCATAATCCTCAGCGGAGTAAGTAGTTCTGACGGGGAGCAAATGGGATGATTTTGTCAGCCTATCAACAATAACCCAGATGGAATCATACTTCCGTGGAGTGCGAGGCAAACCTGTAATGAAGTCCATATTAATGATCTCCCACTTCCACGTCGGAATTTCCATTTCTTGCAACAGTCCACCCAGTTTCTCATGTTCAATTTTGACCTGTTGACAATTGGGACACTGGGCGACGAACTCTGCGATATCCCGTTTCATGCCATCCCACCAGTATAGGCATCTAAGATCATGGTACATCTTCGAAGACCCAGGATGGACCGAATAGCGAGCATAATGTGCCTCACTCATAACCTGCTGCCGAAGGCCTGCAATATCAGGTACACACAACCTGCCCCTGAATAATAAAGTCCCGTCCGGAGTGAACTCGAACGGAGTCTTCTCCTTATCATAGGCTGTGTCTCTGTATCGAGCCAAAACAGGATCTTCATATTGATGCCGCTTGATATCTTCCTTAATAGATGATTCAGAAACCCCTCGGACAGAAATCCGTGTACCTCCAGAATCGGCCAGACGAACCCCAAGATTAGCCAACTGATGAATGTCACGCACTATCTCTCTCCTGTCTTGCTGTAAATCTGCCAAGCTGCCCATAGATTTCTGGCTAAGCGCATCTGCAACAACATTAGCCTTGCCCGGATGATACAGAATATCCACATCATAGTCTTTCAGGAGCTCCAGCCACCTCCGCTGCCGCAAATTAAGCTCTTTCTGCTTGAAAATATACTGGAGACTCTTATGATTTGTATAGATATCAACATGAACGCCATATAAATAATTTCTCCATATCTTCAGGGCATGGATCACCGCTGCAAGCTCCAGATCGTGAGTAGGATAATTCTTTTCATGCTTTTTCAATTGTCGAGAAGCATAAGCTATAACTCTGCCGTGCTGCATCAATACACAGCCCAATCCCACGCCAGACGCGTCACAATAAATAACATATCCATCGGGTCCCTCTGGAAGAGTCAGAACTGGGGCTGTAGTCAGCTTCTCTTTCAGCAACTGGAAGCTTCGTTCACAAGCATCAGTCCACTGGAACTTGGCTCCCTTCTGAGTTAGCCTTGTCAAAGGCACTGAAATCGAAGCAAACTTTTCCACAAATCTTCTGTAATAGCCTGCTAACCCCAGGAAACTACGTACCTCTGTGGGCGTCGTGGGTCTGGGCCAATTTTTCACGGCCTCAATCTTCTGTGTATCCACCCGAACACCATCAGCTCCAATAATATGCCCCAGGAATGCCACTGAAGCCAGCCAGAATTCACATTTAGAAACTTTTGCATATAATTTCCGATGCCGAAGTACCCCAAGTACCGCTCTCAGATGATCTGCGTGCTCTGCCTCGGACCGAGAATAAACCAGGATATCATCGATAAATACAATTACGAACATGTCTAAGAACGGCCTGAATACCCGGTTCATTAAATCCATGAATACCACAGGAGCATTAGTCAGCCCAAAAGACATAACTCTGAATTCATAATGCCCATATCTGGTCCGGAATGTTGTCTTAGGAATATCAGCCTCTCGTACCCGTACCTGATGATAGCCTGACCGAAGATCTATCTTCGAAAAATATCTGGCGCCCTGCAACTGATCAAACAAGTCATCAATTCTGGGGAGGGGGTATTTATTCTTTATAGTTACCTTATTCAGCTGCCGATAATCAATACACATACGCAGCGACCCGTCTTTCTTACGCACAAATAATACCGGGGCTCCCCAAGGCGAAGTACTGGGCCTGATAAAGCCTTTTTCTAACAGATCCTTCAACTGCTTTTTCAGTTCTTTCAATTCTGCCGATGCCATTCTATACGGGGGAATAGATATCGGCTGAGTATCTGGAAGCAAATCAATAGTAAAATCTATTTCCCGCTTCGGAGGAAGGCCTGGAAGCTCATCTGGGAATACATCCGGAAATTCATTAACCACGGGAACTGACTGAAGAGTCGGTGTTTCTGCTGTTAAGTCTTGTACCCGAACCAGATGATAAAAATAACCCTTTCTGATCATTTTCTTCGCCTTAAGGTATGAAATAAACTTACCTTTCGGCGATGCTGTATTACCGGCCCATTCTATAACTGGCTCCCCAGGAAACTGGAAACGAACTACCTTATTTTGGCAGTCAACATTAGCATAACAGGAGGCTAGCCAGTCCATTCCCATAATAACATCGAACTCGATCATATCTAACTCCACCAGATCTGCCTTAGTGTCACGGCCATATACAGTTACAGAACAGTCTTTATATACCTGTTTCGCTACAATAAAGTCCCCAATCGGTGTGGCTACCTCAAACGGCTCTATAGGTTCAGACGTTATACCAATTTTACTAGCAACCAGAGGCGAAATATATGACAAAGTCGAACTTGGATCAATCAATGCATACACAGACCGAGAGAAAACCAATAATGTATCTGTAACGACATTAGGCGATGCCGCCTGATCCTGGCGGCTGGACAGAGCATAAATGCGGTTCGAAGGACCGCTAGTACCAGAAGCTCCACCACGGCCTCTGCCGCGACCCGCTGGTGCTGAAGTACCTGGCCCCGTAGGGCGCATAGCCACTGATGAAGATGAAGACCCGGCGGCTGATCCGGTAGGCTGCGCTGCACCACCCGCACTACCCTTATACGGGCAATCTCTCACAGAATGGCCCTGACGGCCACAAGAAAAACATGCACCGGTGGCTCTGTAGCACTCTCCCAGATGGTATCTACCACAATAGGAACACTGAGGCCTAGGTGGCCTCGTCTGACCAGAACCCCTATCTGTCCGCGAACCTGAAGCCCTGGAGCTCTGACCTGCTCCTGAATACCCTGGGCTATCAAACCTGTGACCTGTCGGCTGTGGAGGTGCGCTCTGTGCCGGCTGGGATAGATGTCTGCTAGGCTGCTGCTGCTGCTGAGGCTGTCTGCCCCGAAAATCTCCAGAATACCCAGACGATCTGGCCCTCTTGGGCTGTCTCCGATCCTGACTCCTATCAGGCTGACGCTCCCTATGCCGGTCCTCCATGCCCTGGGCGTGCGCCTGAATCCGGGCAATATCCATGCTGGGCTGAGCAGCCAATACCAAACAACTATCGACAAAATAACGGTCCAGCCCCATAATGTACCTGTGCATCCTGTCAGCCATAGTAGCTACCATAGCAGGTGCGTATCAGGCCAATGAGTCAAACTCCATACTGTACTCTCGAACACTGCGACCCCTCTGTCTCAGCAATAAGAATCTGTCAGCCTTGGCCCGCCGTAACTCCGGAGGCAGAAAATGGCTAAGAAAAGCCTGAGAAAAATCATCCGAAACTGCTGGGGGAGCGCCGTCGCCTCTGGATAACTCCCATGACTCGTACCAATTAGCCGCTACATCATACAACCGGTACGAAGCCAATGTGACTGACTCTGTCGCAGAAGCATTAATCAAATGTAAGGTGCGCCGCATCTTCCTGATAAACTCCTCAGGATCCTCCTCGGGCTTTGTCCCGAAGAACTCTGGAGGGCCACAAGTCAAGAACTCACGAGCTCTCGAACTGTCACGCCTATATGCTCGGTCACCTCCCAATCCGTGCCCCTGAACCTGTCCTGCCACAAGTCTGGTCAATAGCTGGACTGCCTCTCTCATAGTCTGATCCTCAGTCCCTGGCCGTGGAGCTGGAGGCTCAGGTACAGGAACTGCAGGAGCTGGCGGTGGAGCCGCCCCTCGACCTGCAGCTGCTGCTGCTCCAATCTCCTCTACATGTGGCGGTGTGGAAGAGCCCTCTGCCGGGGGCAAAACATCAGGAGCAATATGAGCATGGGCCCTGGTAACCCTCTGGGCCCGACTAGTCTCTCCCACAGCTGCTGCCTTGGCCTTTTGGGCCGCTGTCGCCTTTTTTGGAGGCATAACTGCAAATGTAACAATTCGTGAGGGAGGAATCATCCTTATAACACAGCTCTATCGCACGATCTAAGACAGAAAGAAGGGTAGTATCCTAAATACCCTGTAGCCTCCTGTTTATAGGTGTGGTGCACAACACACCGATAAACAAGACTCTACTAGACACGGTCTGTAGACATTCCGAGGACGAACCGCTCTGATACCACTTTTGTCACGACCCAACACCGTAGGCCGTGACTAGTGCCCGATCTGGACACTCAAACACATTCTAGTATATAGCAGAAGCCGACAAGGCTTTATTTCCAATTTAGATAATTTCCAGAAAAATTTCGGTAGAATTTCCTTTGTTTTACGGACTATCCCATATACCCTGCACGCAGAAAATACCAACAAAGGCCACACAGGTCCAACAGAGTAACATTTAAATATATGCGGACCGGCCGCCACGACGAATGGGATCGCCCAAACACAACATATACACACAGCTGTACAGAAAGAGCCCAACCCACAAACATGTCTACAGACCTCTAAATGGACCAACAGAATCATATGGCGGGACAGGGCCCCGCCGTACCCATGAACGAGAATATACACATATAGAAGTGACAGACTGTACCAAAAGATGGCACTGAATAAAAGAGCGCTCCAAATGGCGGAAAAGATATCCTAGACAGACGGATCGGCAAACCTATCGTCAGTACCTGCGCGGCATGAAAACGCAGCCCCCGAGGAAAGGGGGTTAGTACGAAATATGTACTGAATATGTAAAGCCTGAGTTGCAGAAACAAAATCATAACTGGTATAGAACGTACAGAAAGTAAACAAAAAATACAAAGTATCAGATATATATTTTCAAAACATGCGGAGTGTGTATAGAAACATATGTCATATCAAATCCGGCCCCTGCCAAGGGACTCGGCAGACAGAACGTGGCCACCCTCCCGACACTGGTGCCACATCACAGAAGAATCAGAATAGGGGCATAACCCCGTAACATAATATGTCATATCAGATGGCCATAGTAAATCATATCAGAACAAGCGTACATGGCACAGCATACTCCACAAACCCATGTACGCGTATACCTGCCCCCTCACATCGAGGCACGGCGAACAATGCAAAGGATCACGCTTGACAACATATCCTGGCCCGGGCTCAGTGTGGGAAACATTGGGGCATCCACGAATGGAGTAGTGAGAGACTAATGCAATTTAAAATTACCATAGATATTTTCAAAGACTCGATGAAGCGTATCAAAGTCAAACAAATCCAATGGAGTTGGACGGGATCATAATAGATGCATTTCGGATATCATAATAAATTACAGAAATATAACCTTCCCGAAGTCATTCCGGTTGTCAGAATAATTTGTAAGACTTAATAGAGTATTTAAAACAATATTCGTTAAGTAATTAAAAGGATAGTCACAACGTTTCTTTCAAAAATTGCTTAAAAAGAAAACTTTAGTACATTAAGGGCAAAACCGAGAATAGTGGGCCCGCCTCGGGACAAACAAGGCGGCGGGCTCAAATTATGCCCTCCAAGCTTATGGAGTCACCTAAAAAGGTTCTACAAACATTCTGTGACCTTCCAAGTAATTTAGAACAAAATTGCATAATTTCAAGAAAAGCATACCAAAATGGTTCAATTCTACTGAAGGAAAAACGGAGAATTTCTCTTGTGCATTCCGAGGGCCAAGAAGTCTTTCGAGGCCCGGATCCGACCCTAACACACTAAGGGCATGCCAAGGGAAGAATTGAGGTTGCTTTACATACCTTTCAAGCTCTTTGTGCCTTTCCAAACTCACTTCCCGTTTCGTCAAAAATCTGTACTTGGTCAAGTTTACCAATTGTGAGTTATGAATACCAAAGTTTCAACTTAATGCATATTTGTCTACCGAAATTTCGGCAGCACTGCCCCTATACATATAGCACCCCGAGAATTCAACTCGGCTAGAAATCATCAACAACAACCCAAACGATAACATCAATATCAACAACGAACATTAAAAACACAAATATCCTTCAACTAGTCATCTTTCTAACAAGTTGACATAACCTTCATTTCAACCCAACTTTCAACTAATATCAATAATTTCACATTCATCAACAATCAAGATCATCACCATATAGTTCTAGAAACATTTCATATCGGTTTCCTCAAGTTATACACTCGATATACATAATATACGACTTTCTGTCAAAGTCATAACTTATGCAAAACATCAAATCTTTGGCATACAACTTCATAACATGTTTCCAACTTCCAAATTCATCAATGATCATCACAATTAACAACCAAACAACTTCATTTCCTTAATGTCGGAAAGTCATACTAAAACGACATAAGTTTCTACATTCTAATTCAATACAAACTTATATCATTCTAACTTCATTTACATTGCAACCATCATAATAACACACTAACACCCTAAATAACTTAATTCATTTCCATCCCAACTTCAACATAGGTCACGGCCACAAGCCTTCTTTGGCAAGTTCAACTAAATCATTCAACTTTCAATCCCAATATGCATTTCATCACAACCATAACTAGAATATAACATGAATTCAACACATTATGGCTATACAATTTATACATACACACGGCTACACATCATATTCCAAACCCACTTTACAAACTTCCATTTTTCCATACAATCAACACATTTCTATATGCTACAACACAAACAAGACTTTATAACACAAGAATAAGGAATAAATTCTCACCTTTTCCTCAAGTCTTCTTCACTTGAACTTGTGTTCACTTTGATGAAATAAGGTCTCCTTTCTCCAAACCAACTACACCAAGTTAACAAGGGTAATAAACTTAGTAGAAATTCAACAAGACAAGAATTTTTGGAGCAATATTTTTAATGGTGAATTTTCCTTAAGGTCACCCGAACCCTTCTCTCTTCTTGCTCTTGCTTTTCTTATTTTCTTGCTTCTTATCTTTAGAATTACTAGATAAGATCACATATATAATACAATATGGTCCATTAGTCAATTAACCACATGGAAAAAATGTTATAAGGCCATGGGTTTGGGCCTTCCCATGGCCGGCCATGCCCTACTTTTGGGCCTCAATTTTCCATTCAAATTTTTTTGGCCCAATAACTTATAGATCACATTGCACAATTCCCGAAACTAATTTCTAAAATTCCAAAATTACCCTTAACCTTGTCCCACACTTCCATGACCCCATTCTTTCATGCACAACTCTTATGTTACTTAAAAACCAAATTTGACTTTATTTCTCAAAAATCTAATATGTTTCAAATTTTTCCAAATGTGTGAAAACACGGGATATAACACGTTAGATATGGTAGACTTCGATGTCATTATGGGTATCGATTGGTTGGCTACTTGTTATGCCAATGTTGATTGTAGAACGAAGATGGTTCGATTTCAGTTTCCAAGAAAACCAGTTCTAAAATGGAAGGGTAATGCATCATCCCTGAGAGGTAGGTTTATTTCCTATCTCAAGGCAAGGAAGATAATGGCCAAAGGTTGTATTTATCATATAGTCCGAGTTCAGGATGCAGAAGCAAAGCCACCGACTCTTCAGTCTGTTCCAGTAGTTAATGAGTTTCCATATGTATTTTCGGACGAGCTTCCAGGTCTTCCACCAGAGTGGGAGATTGACTTTTCTATCGACGTATTACCAGATACTCAGCCGATTTCTATTTCTCCTTATAGGATAGCACCTGCTGAGTTGAGGGAATTGAAGGAGCAGTTGAAGGACTTCCTTGAGAAAGGCTTTATCAAGCCTAGTACGTCACCTTGGGGAGCACCAGTGTCATTTGTGTGGAAGAAAGATGACTCCTTGTGAATGTGTATTGATTACAGGCAGTTGAATAAAGTAACAATAAATAATAATTATTTCCTCCTGAGGATTGATGATTTATTTGATCAGTTGCAGGGTGCTAGATATTTCTTAAAGATAGATTTGAAATCTGGGTATCACAAGGTTAGGGTTAGAGAGAAATACATTCCAAAGACAGCTTTCAGAACCAGATATGGTCACTTGAAATTTCGTGTAATGTCATTTGGGTTTACTAATGCCCTGACGGTATTTATGGATTTTATGAACAGCGTATTCAGGTCCTTCCTAGATATTTTCATTATTGTGTTTATCGATAATATTTTTGTATACTCTCAATCAGAGGCAGAGCATGCTACTCATTTACGTGTCGTCCTTAAAGTTCTTCAAGAGTGGAAGTTGTATGCAAATTTCTCTAAATGTATGTTTTGGTTGAACTCTATGACTTTTCTGGGGCATATTATTTTAGCTGAGGGTATCAAGGTTGATAAGCAGAAGATTGAAGACGTGAAGACTTGGCCGAGACCCACAACACCCACGGAGGTTCGTAGCTTTCTGGGCTTGGCAGGGTGTTACAGGAGATTCGTAGAGGGATTTTCTTCCCCTTCTGCACCACTGAAGAAACTGACTCAAAAATCAGCTAAGTTCTAGTGGACTGATGCTTGTGAGCATAGTTTTCAGGAGTTGAAGAACAGATTAACTTCGGCACCAGTACTAACACTTCTAGAGGGATCGGAGAGCTATGTTATTTATTGTTACTATTTAGGCAATGGGTTAGGTTGTGTGTTGATGCAGCATGGTAAGGTTATAGCTTATTCTTTGAGGCAGTTGCGGAAGCACGAGAAGAATTACCGGACCCATGATCTTAGAGTTAGCTGCGGTGATTCATGCATTGAAGATATAGAAGCATTACTTGTATGGTGTTCTTGTTGATATCTATATGGACCATAAAAGCCTTCAGTATATCTTCAAGCAGAATGACTTGAATTTGTGTCAGAGGCGATGGATAGAGCTACTAAAGGATTATGATATTGATATCTTGTATCATCCCGGGAAGGCGAACGTAGTAGCTGATGCCTTTAACCGCAGATCCATGGGTAGTTTATCTTATGTTCAGCCAGAGAAAAGGGAGCTAGTTCGTGAGCTTCAGCAGTTAGCTAGCCTAAGAGTTTGATTATTGGACTCGGGCAATGTAGGGGTTACTATTCAGGATTAAGCAGTCTCATCTTTAGTAGTCGAGGTTAAGGAGCGCTAGTACGAGGATCCTATGTTTTTTTATTATAGAGATACAACCCCTAGGAAGGAAAAGTCACCATTCGAGATTAATGTAGATGGAGTCCTCAGATATCAAGGCAAACTATGGGTTCTTGGTGTTGCAAGATTACGTCGTCAGATTATCGGAGAGGCTCATTACTCCCATTACTCTATTCATCCGGGAAAGACAAAGATGTATCATGACATCAGATATGTCTACTGGTGGGATGGAATGAAGCAAATACATAGCAGAGTTTATAGCTCGGTGTCCTAACTATCAACAGGAACGAAGACCGGTGGGTTATTGCAGGCTATCGAGATTTTGACTTGGAAGTGGGAAGTAATTAATATGGATTTCATTACAGGCTTGCCCCGTTCTCAGTATGAGTTCGATTCGATATGGGTGATTATTGATAGACTTACAAAATCAACCCATTTTTTGCCTATCAGGACTGCTTATGTAGTAGAGGATTATGCAAAGCTTTATATTAAGGAGATAGTACGACTTCGTGGTGTTTCGGTATCCATCATCTCCGACAGGGGTGCGCAGTTTACAACTTACTTCTGGAGGTCGTTCCAGAAGGGTTTGAGGACTCAAGTGAGCCTTAGCACCATATTTCATCCCGAGACTGACGGACAGGCTGAGTGTACGATTCAGACGCTCGATGATATGTTACGAGCATGTGTGATAGACTTCAGAGGTAGCTGGGATGATCATTTTCCGCTTCTTGAGTTTGCGTATAATAATAGCTATCATTCCAGTATACAGATAGCCTCGTATGAGGTTTTATATGGGCAAAAGTGTAGGTCACCTATTGGATGGTTCAAAGTGGGGGAATCTAAGATAGTAGGGCTAGATTTGATTCAGCAAGCAGTGGACAAGGTCAAGCTTACTTAGGATCGATTATTGGATGCTCAGAGTCGTCAAAAGTCTTATGCAGATATAATCGCCGACGAGATTTAGAATTTCAGGTTGATGACTGGGTATTTCTGAAGGTATCGCCTATGAAAAGCATTATGTGGTTTGGTAAGAAGGGAAAGCTTAGCCCTCGGTACAATAGGCCTTATAGGATTGTACGTAGAGTGGGCCAGGTGGCCTATGAGTTATATATACCTTCGGACATAGAATCAGTCCATCCGGTCTTTCATGTGTCGATGCTTCGTAAGTGTATCGGAGATCCTTCTAGAGTCTTACCCGTTGATGATGTCCAGGTTACTGAGCAACTATCGTATGAGGAGGTTCCCATTGATATACTAGATAGGCAAGTTCTGTCACACCCCGATCTTACTAGGGTGTGATGGGCACCCGACCCCATATTTGGAGCCGAGCGAACCCGCTAACTCTTATTACATACATAATCTCTTTGGACCTTTAAATCAGATAAGAATGGAATACATAATAAAGCTTCTAGAAACTTTTCCTTCATCGTGCTCAAATAAATTATATTCTGTAATCATAATGGATCTGTAACATAATACTATAAGACACATCGGCTGATGGAGCCGCTTACAAGACTGACATTCTATACCCACGACTCTGTCTGCAAAGTCTCTAACTTCGAACAAGACATCATAGCATAATACTCTGACCTGGCAACTCTCCAGGGGAAATTGGAGCTTGCCAATTTCTCTGGAACATCTTCTATAATGGCTTCTACTCATCTGGGTGTACCTGCGCGGCATGAAACGCAGCCCCCGAAGAAAGGGGGTCAGTATGAGCAATGTACTGGGTATGTAAGGCATGAATAGTAACATAGTAAGAGATGTAATTATGAATAATAACATAATTGAGATATAGAGCATATCATGGGGTAAAAGAGTAACCTGTACATCTGAGTGCCTTTTAGGCGGGTACCATGCATGCTTAGCTTTCTTTGAAAAACATTTCTTTTTCATATATATGGAAAATAGAACATATCATATTGCCGAGGCGTCGGCTCCGATCCATTTAACCACATATATCCTACGTCCGAGACGATATTAACCGATGTGGGATTTGCCTGAACCAATGTGGGATTCACCTAAACCAATGTGGGATTCACCTAAGGCAAGCCTTACACTCACCCCCCTTTGGGACTCAGCGTTCTTGCTGAGGTTTGCCCCACCACTGGGTTTGCCCCACCACCGGCTCTGATACCAACTGATCAGGTGGTTATGCGTCTATAGCGCCTCACCTTTCCCCTTACCCCGTATACATATACATATATCATGTTCATGTGTCATATACATATATCATATAAGCAGCATGCTGGAGAGCCCAAAGAATGTTATGTCTCTATCGGAGTGACGTAAGGTCGGTAATACTCCGAATATATTATGGAAGACTCGATAGACAAGTATACTTACCGACACCTGAAGGCTCAGAAACAAGTTTCGGGTCAATCCGACTTAGTATAAGAAAGTTATGAGCGTTTGAAGTACAGAACCTTCTACGAACGTTTCAGAAGCCATTTTTGGAAAAACCAAGCAACAACCATGCTAGGTACCTTTCGAATATCGTTGTGGATCAAATCAAATAGAGCTTTTGGAACCATATGTACGTATCAAAAATATATCAAAGACTCAAAGGAATAATCAAACGTGTTTTCATTTGAAAATCAAGACATTAGTTATATCACTTATCTCTCGATTGCCATTCGGAAACCTATCAAATAGATCTTCGGACCTCATAGGTACGTATCCAAACCATATGAAACAGCTTATGGAAGTCAAGAACATTAGCCATCCTAGTGGCTCTAAGAATAGGAGTTTCTTTGAAATCATACATATACTTTGTCATGTTGGTTTCACAAAGATCATGCCAAAAGAAAGAAACGGTAAGCCTTACATACCTGCTCCACGTTCTATTAGCTACGCTTAATTGTCCAAGCTTGTTATCGCTAGTCTACATTCAAGAAGATTTACATAATCATTAGATTCATCGTCACACACCCTTGCCTTAGTCTTTCAAATAAATTCACTTATGATCTGCCGAAATTTCGGCAGCATCTCCCCTGTAAATACACCATCCCCGAGAATCTAACTCAGCCAAATCATCAATCAACAATCCGAGAATTCAACTCGGCCAAACTATCAACAACAATACCAACAATCATACCAACAACATCAACAATCAATTCAGGACGCATTCTAACATTAACAACCTTTGTCATACAATTCAACGGCATTTCATTTATATTCAATTCAATTCACATAACATTCAAAACGACCCAATCAATATACTACTTCACCCGAAACCTTCCAAATTCAACAAGAACAATAACAACCTATTTCCGTCTTTCAAATTCAACCACAACAACCCAACTTACAATCTTCCAACACATGTCTCACTTCCAAATTCATGAATTATATTTACAAACTACTCATTAGCAATATCATTCATATAAATATAAGAAACCATACTAATATCACATTAACTTCTTCAACAATCCCACAATGATTCCAACTCGATTTCAAGCCATCAAACTTTCATTTTTATTATGGAATTCACAACAACAACAATCAAACTACCAAATAAAATCATTTCATCATATCTACACAACACTACTCCCATTCGGCCATACCTCACACATGCATATTTCATGAATTTCACCCATTTCCACATACTACAACACTCAACAACATGCATAGACCATCCATAACATATGAAAGAGAGTTAAACCTTACCTTTTCCTCTTAGCTCTTCAACTTGGCTAGAGTTGTGCCTTGCACAAAGGAATGGTTTTATTGCTCCAACAACCACTCCATGTTAATGAGGACCTTCCAATTGGTTGCTTTGCTAGAAGGAAATAATTTTTCTTGATCAATTTCCAAGGAGCCAATTTTTTGCTACTATGGCCGAATGCTCCTCCATTTTTTCTCCAAGTTTTTCTTCTTGAAGTTTCCTGATTTAAAAGATGAATATGCTTTATTTTGTCATCTCTTGTATATATATATAGCTTCTACCAACACCAAGTGGACACATGTTCCCTTCTCCCTTTTTCTTGAACTTTCTCAAATAAACAAAGAAGACTAATTGTCTTCTTATGTAAGCTTTAGTCCACACATATATATATATAATTAGTCCCCATTAAATAAAAATGTGGACATATAATTATATGCCACACGGCCAACATGGCCCCCTTCAAGAACCTTCTTGAATATTTTGTGAAATTCCCATTTTGCCCCTAGCCTTCCACAATATTACCATGAACCACTTTGTGAATTTCCCTTTTTACCCTTAGCCTTTCTCAATATTTCCATACTAATAAACAACTTGTTCATTAAAATAATTTTGGGAAATAGTCTTGCCCTTAACTTCTCGCAATTATCTTGAATTATCTGAATGTACGAAATGCACGATATAACAAGTTCGAAGATTAAGGACTAAGGATGTAGCCTCGGTTAAGGTCCTTTGGAGAAACAGGAATGTTGAGGAGATGATTTGGGAAGCTGAGAAAGATATGAAATCCAGGTATCTGCACTTTTTTCCACCCCCAGAGGAGGTTCATACTGAGACACCATTACCTTCAGGTGCGTAGTGTTTCATTACTTATGATTACTGGTCGAGTCAGGCTATTGTTGTTATTACTTGTTGTGGCCCTGTATGGCATTGTATAGTTTGGGTTGCTATGTCACAGGTTGGTAGTGGAACAGTTATAGGGGAGACTCTGCCAAAATTTCTATCAAACCCCTAAGAGTTTAACATTTGAAGACGAATGTTCTTAAGGGGGAGAGAATGTTACATATCGTCTTTCGCGTACGTTAAAGTTTTATTTTAAGTCGTTCGTCGTAGGCTCATATAGGGAGTCATTGGGAAGTTGTGTATGAGGCCTATGGGTGTTACTTGGATTTATATAAGTTCTTAGACAAGCTTGGAAAAGTGTATGAAGGTTAGACGTCAAACGAATTGGAAATAATACGTCTTGTAAGCAAATCGAATTAAGACCATTCCCGGCCATTTCCACAGACTTTGAATCATTTCACGGACCGTGAAAATGTTGGCTGGACACCGTGGAATGGGTGGTGACTGGGTGGCTCACTAGAAGTGTTTCACAAACCATTTCACGGTCCGTGAAAAATTTCACGACTGTGAAAGTGATCCGTGAAATTGTGGCGGTGGAGAATTGTCCTTGACTTATAAATTTATTGCAAGGACTTGGGGGTTAATATATTTCATAAAAACAAAACCCTAGTGACCCTTTAAGCTCTCTCAAGTCATCCATAATAATCCCAAATCATTACAAGAGGAGATCAAGCTTTAAAACCCCAACTAGTTCATTGAAGGTGTTTGTTCTTGCTTCTAGTTGAAGTTGTGGTAACATAGTCTTGAAGTAAGTTGTGTGGGCTGAAGTTATTCAAGCTATAAGGTATGTTATTCATACTATCTCTTATGTTGAGTTGATTTGGAGGTCTAAAATTTCTTAAAAGTGAAGAGAATCATGGTGGAAAGGTCATAAGGTGTTGTGTTGAAGTTATTGCCTATGGACTAAGTTGGAAAGGATTTTTTGGACTGATTTGAGTCTAGTTTGAATATAACCTCTTGGATATGTTGTTGTTGATGTTGTTATTGATGTTTTGGAGTTGTTTTGGAATTTGGTGGAAGTAGATAATATAAGGAAAAATGCTATCTGAATTCCGTTAACTCACCTGCTAGTTTAACTTGACCTTATAAGTATTTCAGCAACTTAACCTTAAAGTAAATCATCTTGAATGTAGATTTTCAAGCTTGAGAAGATAGACGGTGAGTGGTTAAGTAGAGGACGAGGTATATTAACGCAAACTCTTCTTTCATTTTGGCATGATTTATAACGAAACGAAACGTAAACGAAAGTCATTCCATAATGATTCTACTCTTAGATATACTAAAAGCTTATGTTCTTGATCTTCTTATGATGTTATTGATCTTGTCTTATGGTTGTTGATCTTATCTTATGGTCAGTGATATCTCAAGGTGAGATATGTCGATAATGTTAGTTCCATAATGGTAATCGTGAGGCATACCGACCTTACGTCACTCCGATAGTGTCGTAACACCTCTTTGTGCTCTCATGCATGCATTATATATATGTATCTATTTTACTACACCGATTCGCGCTATAGTCGGCCGGGTACGACACCTATTGTGCACACCACTGCAGTTAGGTACGGTATGATGATGATAGCCCCAAAGAGCGACTTAATGATGATGATGTATCCCCACAGTGTGGCTTATATATATATATATTTAAAATAAAACATGCATGTCATACGCACTCAGTGGCATTCAGATGTACAAGTTAACTCTCTTTTATCTCATGTTACCTTCATGTCTTTATTATGTTACTTTCATGCCTTAAATACTCAGTATTTTGTCCGTACTAACGTCCTTTTCCAGAGGGCGCTGCGTTTCATGCCCGCAGGTTGACGATCCGCCCCTATAGGTTGTTGTTCATCTTACGTTGGAGCACTCCTCTCGTTCCGGAGTTGCGGTCTAATTTTGGTACGATATTCTTTTGTGTACATACGGGTGTGGCAAGGCCCTGTCCCGACCTCTTTATGTCAGATACTCCAGTAGAGGCTTTTAGACAGTCATGGTTTAGCTAGATTTTGTATGGCCTCCTCGACCTATATTTTTGTTGTACTGTCATCTTTGGTAGCCTTGTGGGCTTGCTCAGTTTTGACCAATATAGTTGCATAGTGTGTATTCTTAGGCTCATCCTTTCTCAGTATATTTCTCATATGATTTAGTAAACTTTCATCTGGTGACCCCCGAGGTCCACTCATGATCATGATCATAATAAGAAAGTATGTTTAGCGGTGCTTGGCATGTAGGGCCCAAGTGCCCGGCATGGCCCCTTCAGTTTGGGTCGTGACACTATTTGTTTCATTCTGGAGCACCTGGGCATGACATTGAAGAATGTGAAGCCTTCAAGTTCGAGTTGGAGCATCTAGTTCATACTGGGGAAATTTGGGTAGTGCTTCCTCCTCGTTACTAAAAAGTAAGGCCATTGGCCAAATGTGTGGTTGTAAGGACGACAACCCGTAATGACTTCAGGGAGAGGTCATCTTTTCGGTAGATTTAGACGTCTCTTTTTCTTCAAATCAAAATGTTACCCCCCCCCCCCCCCATTTACATGTAAAAGAAACTACGTCCGACCTGATGTCCCAAGAAGGGATTCGTAGGAAGCCCTTGTCGGGCCTGGTCTGGGAACTCTTTTGGGTAGAACAAAATTAGGGGATATTTTATACATACCGAACTACGGAAGAGCCTAATTTCTTGTGGAGGGATACCTAAGCAGTCTATGTAAGACTCGGTCCCTATATTATATAAAGTATATATTCCCCACTCAAGAAGAGAGCATCAAGAGGGATCACTCAAGGGTCAATCCCGACGATATTACAAGAGCTAGTCAAACGTAGACTCTCAAATCGAAACCCACAAAATTCGAAATGCCCAAATACCAAAAAACCTTGGAATGGAGGATCAATCAAGTATTTGGGTCAAATATATGAATTTCTTTACTTTGTGTATTTATTTACAAATTATATGTGATATCTTGTATTGTTTATGTTACACCTCGAAAAAATTTTTGTTGACGCACAGTGGATAGACTAATGAAGAGCACGAAGTATACGATGTTTCAATAAGTAAGAAATAGCATTTTACGACCCTAATTGAGATTTCAAAGACATTTGAAGTAAGAGAAGAAAGTTTGCTAAGGAAGGAAAGGTCTACGTTATGTATCGGGAAAGATTTACGAGTAACACGTTAATGATGTCTTAGTGATGTTTTGTAGAAGGTTTATAACGTCCCTTAGATAGTTAATGAGGTGTTAAACAAGTGTTAAGAAGGTTCCATAAGGATTGGAGATCGAACGAAACGACGGAAACCATTTCAGGGAAGTGGAGTTATACGACCACTTATACGGTCCGTATAAGGGGTCCGTATAACTCCCTGCAGGGAGATGATTTTTCTGGTTGGTGAACCACAGCCACTTATACGGACCGTATAAGTGTCCATATAGTACCTGGCGGGCTGATTTTTAGTTTTTGTATAAATAGGTGCCTTGGGTTCTTTTACTTCATTTTTCATCTTCTACAAGTATTGAGAGCTCAAACCCCTTTTCTAAGCACATTCCACTCAAGTTCAAGAGAACACAAAGATCAAAAGATTAGAATCAAGTGTTTATGTGTTAGAAAGCTTCCAAGGGTTAGAGGACCACAAAAGATTCCATTGGAGGTAAACTAGGGTTTTGGTTCAAGTGAAGTATTTCCACTCAAGGTTCATTCCTATACCATCTAAGGTAAGTTTTATGGTATTTCCATGTTGTTTAAAGTATTGAGACATTGAAAGACATGGATTGTAGAAGAATATAGAAAATGGATCCTGAATGTGAGAATAGTGATATTTGTGAATAGTAGTTTGGATTGAGTTATGATTCTTGATATGTTGTGATTATGATTATTCCATAAATGACATTAAGAATATGGGATAAACGTTTCATATGAACGGGCGTAACAGTGTACTATGACCATGGATATGGATGACTTGAAGTGAATTGAGGAATATGGATAATGTAGGTGAATAAAGACTATTTTTATGACGTTATGAATGATATTATAGATGTTTGGGAGTTGATGTATGATATGGAGGAAGTTGTATAAACAAAGGAGATGCTGCCCAATTTTCTCTAGCTTTAGTCAAGTATGCTAAGCTATCGATTTTCTAATGTTAGTATAACTCTAATGAAGGTAGAAACGTGAGCACTGAAGGAGAACGTTCAAGCGATAGAATAGTTGAACGAAAAGGTATGTAAGGCTAACCCTTCTTTCATAAGGCATGGTTCTTTGGCCAAATATCTATTCTTCTATGACCCTATGATGTCCTCCAAATGATTCTATATTTAAAAGCTACTAAGCTCATGATTCTCGATATGTTTCGATTGTACTAAATTCCTTATATGGTGAGAAATCCTCTAAGGATAGATGTGATGAACAACGATAGTAATGATGCTAAAGATTCTTATGAGCTCTTTATATATATATATATGTTTATGTATGACTATTATGTAACCCCGAGCTTATAAGGCCGGGCATGATATGTATTGCGCGCGCACCACTGCAGTTGGGTACGGATAACCCTGAGCCGTAGTGGGGCCAGGTATGTATAATCACCGAGTTTGCCATGGCCGGGTATGTGAAACACCAAACCTTCACGGTTGGGTATGCTATGTATATGATATGAATATGAATACGAATATGCTATGAATATGATTATAGATATGAAATGTAAACGAGTAGGGATACGGATACGGATACGGATGTATGTACATAATCACGCATTAGAAATGGAAAGTCCCTATGAAAAGCAAGTAAGTGTTTATGACAATTATGCTTTCATAATGATGTCTTATGCTATTTCTCATGTTGTCTATTATGCTTTCATAATGATGTTGATCATGCTTTACATACTCAGTACATTCTTCGTACTGACGTTCTTTTATTTGTGGACGCTGCGTCATGCCCGCAGGTGGCCAGGGAGACAGGCTTGATCCATAGCTTTATTACTCAGGGACTACATAGCGGAGCTCCATTTCATTCGGAGCTACAGCTTTTGGTATTCATTCTTTTGTGTACATACTTATGGGCATGGGGGGTCCTGTCCCGCCTATATGATATGATATACTCTCCTTAGAGGCTCGTAGATATGTGTATATGGTTAGATGTATTTGGCCTTGTCGGCCTATATTTTGGGATATAATTTTGTTAGCCTCGTCGACTCATGTACATTGATATGGGCATTGTTATTGACGGTGATATATATATATATATATATATATATATACACAATACATACATACATATATATATATATATATATATATATATATATATATATATATATATATATATATATATATATATATATATATGTATGTATGTATGTATTGTTGCCCAATGGGATTAGTATGAATAATGGATGGAAAGTATGATTTAGCTATGTGGCTCACCTAGATGTAAATGTGAATGTATGATACGAGGTGCCCGGGTAGGTTAGCACCGGGTACCCGTCGCGGCCCTCCGGTTGGGTCGGGACAGTTTATTATTGCCTAACATACTAACATCATCTGTCTTTAAGTATTTCTCTTCTTATATAGGTGGTCGATCTATGTCGTGTCATGCTGGCATACTTCACCAGATCCAAAGCCGCGACAGCATCCCTTTCTGAAAAAGAGAAAGGCAAAGAAAAAATGACTAGTACATTGAAAATGAACGCGACAAGAATGAACTCGTCATAAGGGATGCAACATCCCCAGACCCGAAAGAGGCATTGCATTCTGAGGATGTGATCGCCATGTTGTTTCACAAAGTTTTTTTACCTTAAAAAAAAGGTAGCGAAAGCTGAATCGGCCAATGTGGCCAAGGAAACATCTGATGAGGCAAGGAGGCCTCCTCCGCCTTTTTTGAATCGGCTAATGTGGTCAATGTAAATGTTGCCTTCGAGATTATATATGTTCAGGTTGGGTATGATGATTAGTATAATGAGTGGTGCTCGGTAGTCAGCTCCGGGTACCCTTCATGGCCCTCTAGTCGGGTCGTGACAAATAGCCTCATGATCAGTGCTTGGTTAAGGAGGCCTCCTCTGCTACAAAAATGATATACAAAATATACACCGATATATCCATAAGACATCAACTACCTACGCATCCGTATCTACGAGCCTCTACTAAAGTACTGAGACATAGGGACGGGACAGGTCCCCTTCATACCGACATATATATATATATATATATATATATATATATATATATACAAAAGAATTTGACCATAAGTAGCACCTCCGGAGTAATGGAGTGCTCCTGTGAATCGGCTGATGAGCTCCTACAGGTCTGCATCGTCTCCTTGTCTACCTGTGGGCATGAACACAGCATGCAAAAGAAAAGGACGTCAGTACGAAAAGTGTACTGAGTATGTAAGGCATGAATAATACTAGCATAATAAAGAAATAATCAAATATAAGGCAAAGATATAACCTGCTTAACCTTTAAAAGAAAACACATGCTATGCTTATCAAATATACCATCATCGTTAACCCGCGTCCGGGTAATTATAGCACGTCGCCCACTAGTGGTGTCATGTCCAGCCATCTAGGCACGGTGTTATCGTAAGCCTCCCGCCTTAGCGGTGTCATGCCCGGCCATCTAGGCATGGTGTAATCATAAGCCACCGCCTTCGCGGTGTCATGCCCGGCCATCTAGGTACGGTGTAATCATAAGCCACCCGCCTTCGCGGTGTTATGCCCGGCCATCTAGGCACGGTGTTATCTCATCATTATATACTTATCATAAAACATGCATTAGAAATCAATTAGATACTATAATTCTATCGGGGTGACGTAAGGTCAAGAACCCCGGATTCCATTATGGAGTAGTCATCATTATCATGTCTCACCTTGAAGGAACTAGCATTTTAAGGTGAGTCTAATCCAGAATGAATAACATCAAGGAATCATTAGCTTCATAAGAATATCATATCATAAGCTTTGCGGGAATATCGTATCATGAGCTTTAGAATCTCTAGACTTAGGCTCCTCATCAACATCATCATATTAATAACATATCTCTTATCTTTATCTCATTAGTAACTCTTATTAATCATAGACTCTTAGTTTCGAAATATAAGATGGTCATGGAAAGATAAAGGAAGTCATGTTATAGGAATCATGCCTTAGAAAAAGAAGGGATTAGCCTCACATACCTGTACGTCTCTTCCACTTTATCAATTAAACGCTTTCCTCCCCTGTTCACGATTCTACATTCAAGAGAATTCGTACTAGAATTAGATAATCGATAATTTTTTTAAACTTAAGCTAAAGCTAACGAAAATTGGGTAGCATCTCCTTTGTTTCTACAACTTCCTCCATATCATATAACAACTCCCAAACGTCCATAACAACATTCATAATATCATAATCAATAACTTCTTCGAGTTCAACGTTATTAAATTCCTTACCAAAATGATTCATAACCATAACCATAATATAACCCCACATTAATCCTCGTATAATGTTTTTCCAATTTTCTTAATACCATTTATAACAAGATTATGCTCATATCATCTCAAAAAATATGATTTATGTCAAACTACTATTCAAGAATACCATTGTCACACCCTAATCTTACTAGGGTGTGATGGGCACCCGACCCTTACCTAGGGCCGAGCGAACCCGCTGACTCTTACTACACACATAACCGCTTTGGACTCTTTAAATCAAATAAGAATAAAATACATAATAAGGGCTTGCAGAATCATTTTTTCATCGTTCTCAAGGCAAGTAAATCTGTAATCATAAAGAATCTGTAACATAATACATAATGACACATCGGCTGGTGGAGCCGCTTACAAGACTGACATTCTATACCCACGACTCTGTCTGCAAAGTCTCTAACATCGACCAAGATACCATAGCATAAATACTCTGACTCGGTAACACTCCAGGAGCAAATGGAGCTTGCCAATTCCGCTGGAACATCTTCTATAATGGCTTCTACTCATCTGGGTGTACCTGCGCGGCATGAAACGCAGACCTCAGAGAAAGGGGGTCAGTACGGAATATGTACTGAGCATGTAAGGCATGATATACAGTAAAGAGGATCATAACTGATATAAGGAGTACAGAAACAAGTACAATGTTCAGAATACCAGAACTCTTGCCTTTAAAACATAAATTATGCATATCATTATCATATACCGTACCCGGCCCGTTATGGGACTCGGTGGATAAAATCATGTCATCACATTATCATATCATCATGCATGCATATATATAAATACATATATACCGTACCCGGCCCTCTAGTGAGGGACTCGGTGAATGAAGTCACACCGTACCCGGCCCATCTTGGGACTCGGTGCCACAATCATGTCATCACATACATAAACCGTACCCGTCCCATCATGGGACTCGGTGCCATAATCATATCATCATATACATATACCGTACCCGGCCCTCTAATGAGGGACTTGGTGAACAATGCAGTGGAATACGCACGATGACATATCCTGGCCCGGGACTCAGTGAAAGATGCATTGAGGCATGCACGAGCAGAGTAGTGAGAAACTATATGCACATAAATCAATTTTTAAGACTCGATGGATAAGTACACAAAACGACACTTGAAAGATCACAAACACGTTTCGGGTCAATCCGGGTTAGTATAAGAAAGTTATGAACATTTTAGAACAGAAACCTCTACGAACGTTTCAGAAGCTATCTTTGGAAAATCAAAGCAATAGTCATTTCAAGTACCATTCGAATATCGTTATGGATCAAATAAAAATAGAACTTTTGGAACCACACACATGTATCAAGACATAACAAAACAGTTTTCGGAAGTCAAGAACATTAGTCATCCTAGTGGCTCTAAGAATAGGAGTTTCTTTGAAATCATACATATACATTGTCTATTTGTTTCACAAGGATCATGCCAAAAGAAGGAAAGGGTAAGCCTTACATACCTGGAAGATGATTCTCGACTTTCAACTTACTTCCCGTCTTGCAACTCGCATAAGAATTATTCGTAGCCTCGTACTCTACATATGGAATCATTCATAATATCATTAGGATCATCGTCATACGTTCGTCTCGAAACTTTAATTAAAACCCCTTTAAATTCTGCCGAAATTGGGGCAGTATTTCCCCTGGTTATATGCCTAGCCCGAAATTCCAATTCAACAACCAACCACATCAACAACAATACCAATAGTATTAACATCATTTCCAATACCGACGTATGCCATAAAACAGCCCGCGCACTGTTTTCTAAATTTCTCAACCAACCAAATTTGCGATATAACTATTTAATAATTTTATTTCCGTAAAGAAGCTGAAATTAATACCAATCACATTAATAACAACATCCTCCACATTTTACAAGTTAAATACATTTATTACCATCCAAAAGTTTCTTCAAGTTTCATTCCATAATTCACAACACCAACAAACGAATTTATCAGGCTATTCTCTCCGTGCTAATCCGTCGAAACTCTAAATAAACTCGTTAACAATGAAGAGGAACCTTTTTCATACCTTAAGCATGCAGCCACCACGTTATCACTCTTCTCCTTGGTTTATTTTTAGCTCAAATTGAAGACAACGCAGCGTACAACACTTTTCCCTTCATGGGCTTTGGGATTCGGGGCTCAGATTTCAATCAAAATTGGTTTTTCTTCCCCAAGACTCTTTTTCTCTCTCTCTCCAGAATTTTCTGGGCGTTCCTGGTCTCAAAATGAGGAGGAAGGCCGAAATTTGCACTTATAAAGACATGGGTAATGGGCCTAACCCGGTTGGGCTCGGATTGGGCCTAGCCCACTGACCTTTCTGCCTTAAAACGTCCATATCTCCTTATGCCGACGTCACCTGTGGACCCACGACCTATGGTTGGAAAGCTAATTCAATTATCTACAACCTCTATTTCTTGGTAGGTTTCCAAATTCCAAACCTATAATACCGTGTTTGCCCCTCGAATTCAGATCACCCGAAAACGTTACTTAAAAATATTTGTTTGGAGGACTTCCACTTTGATTCGGCTCAAGGGTCCTTCTTGTGTTGTGTTAAACTTCACATATGTGCTTCATATAACTTGTCATGTCTCCTAAAAAAAACATCGACGCGTGGGCCCCACCTCAGCTTATGAATAATCTGACGTACAAAAGTACGGAATACAACATTATCAACGTGAGTTTAAATTATGTGGCAACAACATGATTGTCAATTTTGAGGAAGCGCGTGTCACGCTCATGCTCTGAAAATGCGGGGTATAACATCCTCCCCTCCTTTAAAAACATTCGTCCTCGAATGTTGAGGTAGAGTTCGCTCCGAGGTAGATATCGATGTTTTTACCTGTATTTGTCCGTATCTACTTTACTTACTTGCAGTCTTACTTGCTCGTTAAAACTGAACTTATCTGAATTATGCAATCTATTCTTCTTCCTTTGTGGCCAAAGTTTACGCCTGAACTCAAGGTCATCCCGTTTTCTTATTATTCGTTTGTCCACTAACTCTTTACACTTTATCGCTTTCATCGTCTCTTCAGTCTTCGTTGTTTACATTCTTGTATGCCCCTTTCATGCCGTGCTTACCACATACTTTTATCTAATTCGATCTCATTTTATTTTTGTTCAGAAATTCTTGTTCTCTTAGATCTCCACGTATCTTTCTTATGTTGCACAGATATCCCAAGCCTTTATCTCCTTGGAGTTTACTTATTCCTATTCTTACTTCCTTAAAGATAAATTCAAGACTGGTCATATCTAGCGTCCCCTACTTAACTAGTTTAACACTGAAATGTCCCGCTTAATTTCTCTTCCCTTCAATTAGACTCCCGGCACCTGGCTAGCTAACGGTAATTTTTGCACTTATGTCGAAAACATTTCAAACATCTTATTTATTGATTTATTTCCTTCAGTTTATTCTAAAAGTTTCTAATCCTTATTTTGGCTAATAACTTAGGGGTGAATTCAGAAGTTTGTCGAAAAATAACCAAGATTCTTGAATCATGCGGCGAATTCAGATCTTTTCATTCTTGCTTTTGTCTATATCCTCCATTTGTCCCTTTTCCAATAAGATCCATCATATTGCTTCTCCAGTGATACTTTATATTCATATCATTTCATCTTCTTTTTAATACTTTTGTTGTACTTCTTAATTCCTTACAATGTCATCATAATTCCGCCGATGGTAGCGCCCAGATGGCTTGCAATAGCACTTCCTTGCTAATGACGGATCATTCTCATTAACTACCTTACCTCAGGTTACTCATCCAATGCGTCGAAAATACCGTAGCTAAGGGATTTATAGTCAAATGAGACTCAATTCGACCCATACAACGATCCTCAACACCATTTCTTATACTCTTGTATATAATATTTTCTCATCATCATTGTTATCCCTCAGGACACAAGAGTATACTTACAACATACTATTCCACTATTCAAAATATTTTCAAATCCTTGTATGAATCTTTCCTCCAACCTCTTCTCCTCTGATCTGAACGTCATTACAAAATAACTCATAAGTAGGAGGCTAATAGAGATTTAACGAGATTCTGTTCTTCTTCAAATATTTATTGTCGTTTCCACACTATTTTACTAGTCATTTCGTCAGGACGATCATTTATGTGGTCCTATGACATATACTCCCACGATTTGATACATAAACGGTGACCTATGATTTCATGATGCAGGAGGTGTTTTCCAAATCTCAGGTTGTACTGTTGTCATGCTATCCATAGGCATATTGCCTTTTTTCCTTTTAACAAGCATTGAGATTCCTATAAATATTCCTCTTTTAAAACTTTCATTCCTTCCAACGTCGCGATTTTTCTTTAGTAATCCCGTCTGTCCTGATACTTATCCTTGGTTACTCGTAGGAGTTTCTCACTTCCTCTGTTACCTTTTTGGAGTATGCCTGCTATATATTTATTTGCAACAAAATTTCTCCGGTACAAGCGATTCGAATCATAGCCCGGGACACAACGTATTGCTTGACAAAACTTATTTCCTTGATTCTTCTAAACCTTTATTATCTTGTCATGCCTCCTTTCCCATGTCTGTTTCGTAATATTCCTGAATTTAGTCCAATTTCACTTCTTCTTTTTTTTGAGTTGACTTCTTCTTTCATCATGCTTGCTATCAGTCCTGACATTGCAAAACCTCTTAAGTCGTTTCCTTGCTGTACTTTACTTACTTTGTATTGTAGTTCTTGCTACGTTCTCATTATATCCCAATCATAATCAACTCTATAGAGTACCATTTCTTGATCTCATTCATAACACTGCTTATAAAACAGAATAAAGCTCGTGGAGTAAGCTTACTTAACCGGTAACTCTTTCTAATTGACCCTATTACACTTACCACATAAGTTGTCTTACCAAGTTATTCACATTAATTACAAACCTTAGTATTCTATGCCCCTGTCCCCGTCACGTTGTTACTTCGTTTTACTAATAGACTCGTCGCATTTCCCTTGTAGTTATCCATCCCAATCAATCCTTTATTTATCTTTTTGAAGCCACGGCCAAGTTTGTCTTCTCCTCCACGCACGTTTCTTACATTTCATTCTATTTCCTTTATAATCGAACCTCTCGGTCTTTACAGAAGTTCTTGCCTCATATCACTAATTTTCTAATCAATTGTGTCAACTCACCGTCCTAGTTCTTTCCTTGATGAGTAATCAGTCTCCTACCATCATTTAGTTAAAGTATCCTTCTTACTCCCATGGTTAGATATTTCCAGTTACTCCACTCCTAAATGCTCTCCTCTTTCTTCGACCAACCCATTAGTATACCTTTCCTACTTTCATCCTTAACCTTCCTTGGGTCTATTCCTCCTCGAGTACCTTTCTTCTCTTGTTATTTGTAACATCGGCTCTGAAGTTCGTGAAATATTCCTTTAGACGCGCAAATCCTTCCTATTCTTAAGTCATTCTTTCAGGAAAGCTCCTCCATGTCTGAGGCAACCACATTAATATAGCCGCACATTTATCCCTTTATATACCTTTCAAGGGCCGAAATCTCCTAACATCGACGCAAGGCTTAATCATTCCTTCTCTTACTTCATATTCCTCTTTTGTTCCATATTACCATACTCTATCCCCTTCATATGCCTACCTTCGAATTTTTACCCAAATAGTCTCGTGCTTTGCCCGTCGTTTCTTTTGGAGGCTTTGCTCAATCATGTTTCTTGCTTTTCACTTTTCCCGACATTTTGATCTCCTTGCCTTCTACTTACTCACTCTCTTTCTTTTCCAAATATCATTGTATTAGAACTTTCCAACCTTAACCTGTAGTGAAAATAGCATCAGCTTACCTTGTAACACTTGTACCGTTTATTTTTGTTGTCACTTGAACTTCGGTACCCTTACTTTATTGATGCCTTCCATACTGTAACACCGGTTGCTGGGATACACATGCCCATCGATACAGTCATAAATAGGATACCATATGCATACATATATATATATATATATATATATATATATATATATATATATATATATATATATATTTACTACCACCTCGCTTACAAAATATTTCCAAATGCTATTCAACCTCATCCTAGTTCTAGAGTCGTGGTGCACCTTCTTTCTCTTCACCGGTCTAGTCTACCTCGTCCTAAGCGACCTCTTAAGGTTTCCAGCCATTCCGTATACTCTGATTTCCCTTAGGCTACTCTAGCTTCTCATTTTTTTCTTTTATGTCTGCTTTTGCAGAACTTTTAGTGCACTTCCCAGGGGGTCACCCATCCTAAGATTTCTCTCACCCCAGCACGCTTAACCTTGAAACTCCGATGAAATCTGGTGCATTAGTGCTGATATAATCGCATCTACCTCTCCGCATGACCTTCATTACATGATTTGGAGCAAGTCGAAGGCTTACAGATTCCGAGACATTTTCATAACACGTCCTTCCCTTTACAATTACTATTTTACCCTTTTCAATCCTCAATATTCACCTTTCACTTATGTGTATAACTACCTTTCTTCCTAGATTCCTAGATTCCCGATGGTAGGGAACACACCTTCGTCGCCGTTACTTATAAGTACTCGGGTATCAGCCTATTCGGATTTCCACTCACCATTGTTATATAATAATCTACAGCAAAACTGATCGCCGACTTTCTCTAAATCCTCTAACAGACCTTGCTCCTACTAAACCTCGAATGTTGTCCATCTTAATCCTTCGACTGCTAATCGTCTTTCTTGCAATTATTCTTCATGCCATGCCAAATCCATAACTCCTCTAGAACAACGCACCTCACTTATTGTCTATTTACAATATTCCCTTTCCACGCTTCCTTCTGTTAGGTGTAGCTAACTAAATGACCTGATTTTGAACAATTCTGGCAGAATCTCCTTTACAATTCTTACTATTCAGAATCTGCACGCAGTAAATACCAACAATGCCTCACAGGGCATACATATGTATACGACACATTTCAGCCACCCAGAGCTCCCAATTTCAGGTAAAAGAATGAAAATATCAGAACTTACCCCTGTGACTTTCCATATCTTCATTCATCTTCTCCCGTCGATATTGTGCATTTTCTAAAATCAAGGGTTAGTGCCAGGAATCTCATTTCCTATGACTTGGCTATATCGCACGATCTAAGACAAAAAGAAGGTCAACAATCCCTAGATGCCCTGCAGCCTCCTGTTTATAAATGTGGCCGGCTTCACACCCATAAACAGGACTCTACTGGACACGACTTTGCAGACAACCCCTAGGACGACCTGCTCTGATACCACTTTGTCACACCCTAATCTTACTAGGGTGTGATGGGCACCCAACCGTTACCTAGGGCCGAGCGAACCCGTTGACTCTTACTACACACATAACCGCTTTGGACTCTTTAAATCAAATAAGAATAAAATACATAATAAGGGCTTGCAGAATCATTTTTTCATCGTTCTTAAGGCAAGTAAATCTGTAATCATAAAGAATCTGTAACATAATACATAATGACACATCGGCTGGTGGAGCCGCTTACAAAACTGACATTCTATACCCACGACTCTGTCTGCAAAGTCTCTAACATCGACCAAGATACCATAGCATGAATACTCTGACTCGACAACACTCCAGGAGCAAATGGAGCTTGCCAATTCCGCTGGAACATCTTCTATAATGGCTTCTACTCATCTGGGTGTACCTGCGCGGCATGAAACGCAGCCCTCGGAGAAAGGGGGTCAGTACGGAATATGTACTGAGCATGTAAGGCATGATATACAGTAAAGAGGATCATAACTGATATAAGGAGTACAGAAACAAGTACAATGTTCAGAATACCAGAACTCTTGCCTTTAAAACATAAATTATGCATATCATTATCATATACCGTACCCGGCCCGTTATGGGACTCGGTGGATAAAATCATGTCATCACATTATCATATCATCATGCATGCATATATATAAATACATATATACCGTACCCGGTCCATCTTGGGACTCAGTGCCATAATCATGTCATCACATACATATACCGTACCCGTCCCATCATGGGACTCGGTGCCATAATCATATCATCATATACATATACCGTACCCGACCCTCTAATGAGGGACTCGGTGAACAATGCAGTGGAATACGCACGATGACATATCCTGGCCCGGGACTCAGTGAAAGATGCATTCAGGCATGCACGAGCAGAGTAGTGAGAAACTATATGCACATAAATTATTTTTTAAGACTCGATGGATGAGTACACAAAACGACACTTGAAAGATCACAAACACGTTTTGGGTCAATCCGGGTTAGTATAAGAAAGTTATGAACATTTTAGTACATAAACCTCTACGAACATTTCAGAAGCTATCTTTGGAAAATCAAAGCAATAGTCATTTCAAGTACCATTCAAATATCGCTATGGATCAAATCAAAATAGAACTTTTGGAACCACACACATGTATCAAGACATAACAAAACAGTTTTCAGAAGTCAAGAACATTAGCCATCCTAGTGGCTCTAAGAATAGGAGTTTCTTTGAAATCATACATATACTTTGTCTATTTGTTTCACAAGGATCATGCCAAAAGAAGGAAAGGGTAAGCCTTACATACCTGGAAGATGATTCTCGACTTTCAACTTACTTCCCGTCTTGCAACTCGCGTAAGAATTATTCGTCGCCTCGTACTCTACATATGGAATCATTCATAATATCATTAGGATCATCGCCGTACGTTCGTCTCGAAACTTTAATTAATACCCCTTTAAATTCTGCCGAAATTCGGGCAGTATTTCCCTTGTTTATATGCCTAGCCCGAAATTCCAATTCAACAACCAACAACATCAACAACAATACCAATAGTATTAACATCATTTCAAATACCGACGTATGCCATAAAACAGCCCGCGCACTGTTTTCTAAATTTCTCAACCAACCAAATTTGCGATATAACTATTTAATAATTTTATTTCCGTAAAGAAGCTGAAATTAATACCAATCACATTAATAACAACATCCTCCACATTTTACAAGTTAAATACATTTATTACCATCCAAAATGTTCTTCAAGTTTCATTCCATAATTCACAACACCAACAAACAAATTTATCAGGCTATTCTCTCCATGCTAATCCGTCGAAACTCTAAATAAACTCGTTAACAATGAAAAGGAACCTTTTTCATACCTTAGGCATGCATCCACCTTGTTATCACTCTTCTCCTTGGTTGATTTGTATCTCAAATTGAAGACAACGCAGCGTACAACACTTTTCCCTTCACGGGCTTTGGGATTCGGGGCTCAGATTTCGATCAAAATTGGTTTTTCTTCTCCAAGACTCTTTTTCTCTCTCTCTCCAGAATTTTCTGGGCGTTCCTGGTCTCAAAATGAGGAGGAAGGCCGAAATTTGCACTTATAAAGACATGGGTAATGGGCCTAACCCGGTTGGGCTCGGATTGGGCCTAGCCCACTGACCTTTCTGCCTTAAAACGTCCATATCTCCTTATTCCGATGTCACCTGTGGACCCACGACCTATGGTTGGAAAGATAATTCAATTATCTACAGCCTCTATATCTTGGTATTTTTCCAAATTCTAAACTTATAATACCGTGTTTGCCCCTCGAATTCAGATCACCCGAAAACGTTACTTAAAAATATTTGTTTGGAGGACTTCCATTTTGATTTGGCTCAAGGGTCCTTCTTGAGTTGTGTTCAACTTCACGTATGTGCTTCATATAACTTGTCATGTGTCCTAAAAAAAATCTCGACGCGTGGGCCCCACCTCAGCTTATGAATAATCCGACGTACAAAAGTACGGATTACAACATTATCAACGTGAGTTTAAATTATGTGGCAACAACATGATTGTCAATTTTGAGGAAGCGCGTGTCACGCTCATGCTCTGAAAATGCGGGGTATAACAACCATTATTTCACAATTGAGCTCCATATTCTACCTTTTTCCATAATCTAAGTCTTTCAACCATTCAATATTCTTAGTAACATGAAATAATCATAAAATTCACCTTTGATTGTGTAGGAATGGGTTTTGGATGGAGATGCTTCACTTGAAGGAAACCCTAGCTCCACTTCCAACGAAATTTCTTGACTTCTAGCAATCCTAGAGAACTTCCTTGCACTTGATTTCCTTGGATTGATGAAGTTGATCTTTGATTTCCCTTGAATTCTTGTAAATGAAGTGTGTGGAATATTCTAGAGACTTAGAGAGAAGTGGACAAGTTGGAAGAATGAAATTTTAGAAGTGGGAACACATTTATATACTTGGAAAATACTCAGCCCGTCGGGTGTTATAAGGACACTTATACGGTCCGTATAACATTATACGGTCCGTATAAGTGACCGTATTTCACCATCAGGGAAATCATCTTTTCTTTTGTGTTATACGGACCCTTATATGGACCGTATAAGTGGTCGTATAACTCCACTTTTCTGAAATTATGTCCGTCGTTTCGTTTGATCTACAATCCTTATGGAACCTTCTTAGAACTTGTTTAGCACTTCATTAGCAACCTAAGGAGTGTTATAACTTTTCCTTAAGACATTATTAAATCAACATTAGCTCGGTACTTGCAAACCCTTCTTTCAAAACACGACTTATACTTGACAATCTTCAACGAACTTTTTCCTCTTGCCTCAAATGTCTTTGGAATCTTAATTAAAACCGTTAAGTACTACTTCTTACTTGTAGAAACATCATATACTTCGTACCCTGCGTTAGTCTATCTACCAAACGATGACATGAAATTTTCCAAGGTGTAACACTATTTAGCCGAAGCCTGATCGGAGAAGCCTCCGAATGTTTCACTGCGCAAGACACCGATAGACCTCATGGGAAGATATGGCGAAATCCTTCGTGGAGAGGTTTCAATTCAATGTAGAAACCGTGTTTGGCCGATATTACTTGGAAAAAAATCAAGCAAAATTCCACTGAAAACTACCGTGAATAAGAAAGTTGGTGAAGGGTCGAAGCCAGCTGAGTGCAACCGTCGATGAGCGGGGAAGAGCTGGTCTCTGTCTTTATCCGGTCACAAGAATCTAATTTCTATGACAGAATGTTGTTTATGGTTGGAAGGACATTTTCTAAATTAGTTAAAATGGGAGAGGCTATAGAGGATGGCCTCAAATCTGGAAGGATCATCAGGGTAGCCAACAAGGCTACCCAACAAAACACTGTGGGGCCCGCTAGGAAAAAGAAGGAAGTGGTGGCAAAGGTTTCCCATACTCCTGGCCCGAAACTCAAGAGACAAGAGGAGTCACACTCCCCCCAAAATATATCAATCACCACTCTTAGCAGTTACCTGCCAACACCATACAGTCCCGTGCATGTCTTCTATGCACAACCCAAATTTCAAACACCCGCACCTACCTACCATGCTCCAAAACAAATTTTCAAACACCCTCACCTACTTACCAAGCTCCACAGCCAAATTATCAAGCACCCGCACCTGTTTACCGAGCTCTACAAAATAAACAACCCAAACCAACCACCTTTAAACATATATAATCTACCACATCCTAACTTAAAAATAAGTCTCCTCGTGTGTTCACTCCGTTGATTGAAACATAAACTTGATTATTCGAGAGATTGTGAGCTGCTGGGCTGATTCAAACAGTCCCGCCAAAACCTGCCAATCCCAAAAATTTTTTTTTTTTAGCTGATCAGACATGTACCTATCATTCTGGTGGAAACGGACATAGTACTGAAGATTGCATCAACTTAAAACATAAGATACAAGATTTGATCGGTAAAAGAGAGATCACTCTACAGACAGCTGCACCGAATGTGTAGCATCCCCTTTGGGAGGATACTACTTACTAAACAAAAGCTAATTTAATACTTACAACATTTAGAAGAAATTTATGCCAAAAGATATTCACCAAAGTATTTAATAGTGGAAATAGGCCTATGTGAAAAAGGGTTGAAAGTGCGACATTTTGTTTTCCATTATACCCTCCGAAAATTTCTTAGATAAAATACAATATCAGGGTATCAATTCAAAATGGTAATGCCCTTCTCAAATAGTCAACACATTTAAGAAACTTCGTTTTGAAATTAATATTTTCAAATCAACACCACTGCGGGTCCATAAGATATACGAAACTCAAACTTGCGACTATCACAGAAACTAGTATCTTCCTTTGTACGTAATTACAAGGAAAAATGTAACCCAGTACATGGCATGACTTAGGTTGGAAGCACACCCTAAATAGCAAAACAGTCACCAAGTTCAAGTTACAAGCATATATTCTTGTGTCCAACAAGCCTCCAAAATTTCATACATAAGTGTTACATATGGATCATGTACAAGTCCCCAAAATTTTACAAGACCTAGATACATATGCAAATGTGATCTTCACTAAGGCTCCAAAAAAGTATACTCCAAATGGCCATCTTCAAATCTCTTCCCGTACATTACCTACGATAGAAACAACTATCGCTAAGCATAAAGCTTAGTGGTGTATAAACTTTAGGCTTGGAGCCATTAGATTCCCCAATTCCCTTATCCGTCGTAGATAGCTCAATAAGATAACAATAAATCAAGTAAACAAGTATATCAAAGCATGAAATATCAAAACCTTGAAGAGTTTCCAAATGTCAAAATCAATAGTCAAAGGTTCAAGTATCAAGAAAGCTTATACTTCAATTCAAGAGAGTTTGTGAATTAACCAATTTCGCCCAATATGTACGTCATGCCATCACACCAAGCACAATCAATATCAAGATGGACCGAAGCCCCAAATCAAAAAGGGTCGTCACCCAATAGTCAAGAGAATCAAGAGCCATGTTGTAAGTGGCTTTCCACTCGTACTCGAAAATGAACGAAAATCCATCATCAAGACGAAATGTAAATCCAAAGTCAAAATGGGCAAGATCCGAATCGAAAGGAATGCCGATATCGATGACAAAGTCACCGCAACAAAAAGGAAAACGTCCCAACAAGAATGCAAAATGATCAAGAAATTTGTACAAGTGAACGATTTAGCGAAAGTTTTGCAATACTTGAGATAATAACCATACAATGATATAAGATGAAGAGTAAGGAAAAAACCCATCAAGATGCTTCAAAAATTCCAGAAAATGAAAATATTCCAAGTTCAAGTTTATACACAAACCTTGGCGTTTTACCACACAACAAGTTCTACCACAACTTGAGGAGTTCAAATCGTCTACACCATAGACCAACCAAAGTCCACTTCGTCAAAAAATTACTCTTAGCTTGTACAAGAGCATATATACCTTAAATACACAATCAAATATCAACTTAAGTTCAATAGTTTCAGCACGTCGAAACTAAATATGAAATCAGTGGAAATCAGCCTAAACTATCAAAACAGGAATTCTGGACAGTACTACTGTCTTGTACTGTCGCTCAGTTTCAAAGGGGTAAACAGAAAAAATAAACTTTGTGGCCTTCAAAAAAAATATATGTCTTGGGTTTCAGAGAAATTCGAATCACTCCTATATCAGTTTTGTACAAAAAGTTATGCTCAAAATACTCACAGCAGTACATGTAGGGTTTGCAAAACATAAATTTGGGTAGCACCTGCCCTGTACTTCATCACCCCTTTTCGAGTAAATACAAGCAAAACAGGGTTTTGGAGCCTGAACAAAAGTTGTAGGGATATGAAATAGCTTTCTAGAACATCTTGAATCACTTAAAACTAATGTTTATACAAGGAATTATGCTAAAAACACTAACAGCAGTCCAGTCCAAAAACGGGTTTGTAACTTACCTCAATTGTGTGGAGTTGCTTGGGGCTCAACCAAAGCAAGTCTTGAGGATTGATTTAGAGGATGAATATTATGAGAGGAGAGAGGTTTTGGTGTCTTGTTTCCTTGGAAAAAACGAAATTGGAGGGGTGGTGGAGAGGATAAGAGACAAAAGGGTATATATCTTACTTAGTAGGATAAGGATGAAAAATAATAAAACAAATTAAAAAGGCGCTGCCCACTTTTATAAATATCTAATCCATTTAATAAATTTACTAAGATAATCATAGTAGGAGTAGTTTATATATCTACACCATGACACTTCAAACAAGTTTCAAATATCGACAAATTCATATTCAGGAAGTGCAAAGTAAAATATACCCTTACTATCAAGATATGATAAATCGAAAATTCAAGTATTCGCTAAAAAAAACTTTTGGGGTGTTACAGAATGTGACTGCCAATCCTTTTCCTAATCATGGTAATACCATTATTCACATGATCCAAAGAGAGGAGGATTGGGCCGTGTGCAAACCATTGGTCCAAGAACCTATTGAAACACTCGAGCAAATAGTGGCTTCGCTCACAGTCCAACAGCGCCCACAATTCAAGGTATTGATCCCTACACTAGTCATAGCACAAGTGTCCCAAGAGATAGTGTTGGCCCCAAGAAAGGAATTTGTTGTCAAAGTGGTAGTTTCCCATGGCATGACTAGTTCTGGGAGATGTTATACTCCCGAAGAATTGGCACAAGGAGCACCAAGTAAAGAAGGAAACCAAAAGGCCCATTACTAAAGGGGAAGGCGAAGACTTCTGGTGAAGAATACAACCCAAGTAATACTCCATTGTTGAATATCTGAAGAAGACGCCAGCCTAAATATCCTTGTTGGTAAGTTCTCCACAACACCGCCAAGTTCTGGTGAGGGTGTTAGACAAAGCCCATGTCCCTGCAGGCACAAGTAGCAAAATCTGGCCGATATAGTGGCCCATGTCATAGGAGAGTATCAAATCTCCTTCACTAAAGAAGAATTGTCAAAATAAGGAATGGCACGCCACAAAGAGCTATACATAACTGTCAAGTGCCGAGACAAGATCGTGGCACGAGTATTGGTCGACAATGGGGCTGGCCTCAATATCTACCCCACACCTATGCTCAGTCAATTGGGCTATGATGTTGGAAAGATTTGCCAAAGCCACACAAATGTAAGAATTTGATGGAGCCCAACGTGATCCTATTGGAGAAGTCAATCTCTGCATCCAAATGGGCTACTGAATTCCAAGTCATGGCAATCACTGCCAACTATAATCTGCTATTGGGAAGGCCCTGGTCCACATGGCTAAACCCGTTTCATTATCTCTCCACCAAGCTGTGAAATTTGCATGGGAAGACAATGAAGTCGTGATCCACGGAGAAGGTAGCATCCACAACTACCCAAATAATTATGTGCCAGTGATCGAAAAAGCTTCAAAAGGTACAAATTTCCACGTAGTGGAACTAGTGGGGGCCGCTAACAAAGAAGCTCCCCACATGCTCCCATTCCAGCTGTTTACAAGATGATTGCATCCACCATGCTCCAAAATGGGTTTGAACTCGGACGAGGTTTGGGAAGGGATTTAAATGGCATAGTGGAGCCAATCACAATTCCTCATGATAACTTTCGCTTCGGTCTGGGGTATGTTCCCAATGCTGATGAGGCCTTTAAAGCTAATAAAAACACAAGGAGTCACCCGAGCTTGCGCAAGACAATTCTGAACTTGTACCAGTCATTTTCGGTCCGAATGCCAATGCCTGATGATGGAGATGCTAAGGAAGGGTTGGGGTTGTTTTTCCCAGAGGAAGATTTCTTAGTGATATTGAAAGAATGCAACGAAGTGCCCACCATCCGCGATACTGCTCCGGGCAAGCAACTATTCAATTGGGCCTCTACCCCGCTATTAGCTCTTCAGTAGAGATGATGAATTTAAATCTTTATGAAATCAGTGGGAATCGGTCAAGGCCCTATTACTCACCATTTGCACTTTAAATACCTCGTGATGTTTAAAAAATGGAAATGACTTGATGTTGATCCGAGTCAGGACCACAGTTTGTACTTCTTGTAGTAAATTAATGAAGCCTCGATTTATGAGAAAAACAACTCTTTTCTTTTACATACGCATATGTTTTATTCTAACCATGCTTTGTCTTGCTTTTTTAGTAATAATAATAAAATAACCCTAAATATCATGACATGTCGCAAAACAAGTGAGCCAAGTGACATAGAAGAGGACTACGAACTGTACGATGAGAAAAACAATGTTACCTCAAGGTCTCGTCGAAGAGGTAGAACAATTTAAGAATGAGTAAAAATCCAATCTAGATGAAGCCAAAGTAACTAATCCAGGAGATGAGTAAGCATTTAAAGAAACCAGGATAAGCGCACATTTAGAAGCACCTCAAAAGGAGGAATTAATAGAATTATTGAGAGAGAGTGTGGACATGCCTGGGCTAAGCACAGGTTTTGCTCCGGTTAAACAGAAAACCAAACAGTTTAAACCAAATCTAAGCATCTGAATTAAGGACGAAGTTGGAAAACAGATCAAATTCGGAGTTGTGGATGTACTTCATACCCGACTTGGTTAGCCAAAATCGTGCCGGTACCAAAGAAGGACAGAAAGATTCAAATTTGTGTAGACTACCGTGATCTCAACAGAGCTAGTCCCAAGCATAATTTCCCACTCCCGAACATCCATAACTTATCGAGAATTGCGAGAAGCACGAGTCATAATCATTTGTGGATTGCTTCGTGGGATAGCATCAGATCTTGATAATTAGGAGGATGCAGAGAAAATAGCTTTCATCACTCCATGGGGAGTGTACCATTATCGGGTAATGTCATTTGGCCTCAAGAACGCCAACACCACTTACATGAGGGCTATGACTACTATCTTCCATGACATGATCTACAAGGAAATTGAAGCATACGTGGACGACATCATTATCAAGTAAATAGAAAGCTCAGAGCATACCACGCACTTACAGAAGTTCTTTGACAGACTCCGGAAGTTCAATCTGAAGCTAAACCCAGCTAAGTACGCATTTGGAGTGCCTGCCGAAAAACTGCTTGGGTTCAAGTTAGCCGAAGAGGCATAGAGCTGGACCCATCAAAAATCAAAGCTATAAAGGAGTTGCCTCCTCCAAAGAACATGAAGGAGGTCATGAGTTTTCTGGAAAGGTAAAATTAAATTGGTCGGTTCATAGCCCAGTCCACTGTAATTGTTGAACCCATACTCAAATTGTTGAAAAAGGACGCACCTACGGAATGGACTGAAGAGTGTCAAAAAGCATTCGACACCATCAAGAAGTACCTTTCCAACCCATCGGTCTTAGTACCTCCTAGAACGGGAAGCCCGTTACTGCTATACTTGTCGGTATCAAACAACTCTTTCGGATGCGTGGTAGGACAACACGACAAAACCGACAAAAAGGAGCGTGTAATTTACTATCTGAGCAAGAACACTGCCTGCGAGACGAGGTACACTCTGGTAGAAAAGTCATATTGTACTTTGACATGGGTAGCCCAAATGCTAAGGCACGACCTGTCATCATACACCACTTATCTCATCTCTAAGATGGATCCACTAAACTACATCTTCAGCCAACCCGTGCGTATAGGGAAATTGGCCAAGTGGCAAATGCTATTGAGAGAGTTTGACATTACATACGTGATACAAAAGGCCGTCAAAAGGAAACCATTGGCCGACCTACTGGCAGAAAGCCCAGTCGATAAGGATTTTGCACTATTTCGAACTTACTTTCCTGTCACACCCTAATCTTGATAGGGTGTGATGGGCACCCGACCCCATACTCGGAGCCGAGCAAACCCCTTTAGCTCTCGCCATGTTCCTAACCTTACTGGACCCTTAAGTTACAAAATGAAATGCATGGTAAGAACTTGTAAAAAACCATTCTTTTCATCATTCTCAATCAATTAAAATCTATAATCACATGAAACTTGTAACACGATGCATAATGACACATCGGCTGGTGGAGCCGCTTACAAGACTGACATCCTATACACGTGACTCTGTCTGCAAAGTCTCTAACATCAATCAGGAATCATAACATATATACTCTGACTCGGCAACACTCCGGAAGGAAATGGAGCTCGCCAATCCCGCTGGAACATCTTCTAGCAATGTCTTCTACTCATCTATGTGTACCTGCGTGGCATGAAACACAACCCCCGAAGAAAGGGGGTCAGTACGGAATATGTACTGAGTATGTAAGGCATGAAATACAGTAAAGGGGATCATAACTGAAATGAAGATTTTACCAGGAACAAGTATGATTGTTAAAAACATCAGTACCTTTGCCTTTTGAAATGAAAATCATGAATATCATCATCATATATCATATATATATACATATAATGTGTCTCGGCCCCCTAGTGAGGGACTCAGTGGATAAAGTCATGCATGTCATCATCATATATCATATACATATAACGTATCCCGGCCCTCTAGTGAGGGACTCGGTGAATGGAGTCATCATATGTCGTCCTAGCCACCATCCCCGTATCATCATATCATCATGGCATCATATCATCATATACATATACATATACATATACATATACATATAACGTATCCCGGCCCTCTAGTGAGGGACTCGGTGAACAATGCAGAGGAGTGCGCACGAGAACGTATCCTGGCCCGAGACTCAGTGAAAGACATATTGAGGCATGGACGAGCAGTGTTACACCCCGTAAGAGTTTGTGATATTTTAATTAAGACAAGAAAGAATGAGTTAAGAAAGTTCAAGGAAAGTTAATCGAGTTAGTAAGAATATCGTTATATATATATATGGTTGCCTTAAGTATCCCGAGGTGACATCGTAACCTAAAGGATTTGAAATCGCGTTATGAGCGTATATGAGGTAATGTGAGTGCCCTTTTAAAGTATTTGAGATTATTAGTAATGATATAGAAGATGGATAAAAGATATGAATATATTTTTGCGATTGGAGTTTCGTCGAAGCTTCGTAAGTTCTCCAGTTACGTTTAAGGTTATTGTGATTCTCCGGACCCTTCGAGATGTGTATAGATTGTTATGTATGTATATTAGTATGTATATGTATGTATAAGAGGTTACATGAGGGTCGGAAGAGGATTAGAAGTTAAACGAATCTGAACGAAATGAATCCGAACAACTTCAGAAAAATCTCGGACCATATTTTTAGCCCATATTGTTGGAGGCATATCTCCTAGTATATGAGGAGTTTTAAGGTGTTTCAAAAGCCTAAAATTAAGTTCATCGAGTCTAGTTTTCAACGCAACAAACCTCATGTCAAAATGATATCGGAATAAGGAGATATGGACGATGAAAGTTGGGCTGGCGGGGCAGAAACTTGAGACCCGATCCAAGCACTCATATTTTGGCCCATGAGTATGTTTCGGCCCATGAGGCCCATTAACGTTAAAATATATAGTAGATTCATTTGAGGGCTGATCATTTTCAGCTCATATCCTCCAAAACATTAGAGAGAGAGAGAGAGAGAGAGAGAGCTTCTAGGCTAAGGAAGTCATTTTGATTAAAATCCGAGCTCCGAATTCCGAAGCTCATGAAGAGAAAAACGTTGTACGTTGCGTTGCCTTCAATTTGAGATAAATATTGGTCTTGGGGGATGAAATTTTCGTGGTGGAGCTTCTGATAAGGTATTTATAAAATTCCTTTTATGTTATTAAAGTGTTTATTTAGAGTTTTAACGAATTAGAACGGAGAAAACAGCATTATAAACTCGTTTGTTGTTTTGTTGAAATTTATGGGTGAGGGGCTGTTTTAATTGAAATTGATGGAATGATTTGAATTAATATTTTGGTTGTTGTAATCATGGATTATGTGAGGAGAGTGAAGTTATTTAATGGTTAGAGTTGGAGTTAAATTGTTGTGGGTTGTTGTAAGGATTATAGAGATAATAATGTGGTTTAGTTGCATATGAATAGATGATGTGGTGTCGTGTGGCTGCTGTTGTATTTCTCAGAAATGTGCTGAAACGATTGCATGAAATAAGGTATAAGAAGTGCATATGGGCTACTTGGTGTATTGCAAGTGTTCGTTAGAATTTCGGGCATCGTTATATTATAGTTGGGGGCTGTTTTGGTATGTTGTTGTTCTTGTTGAAATAAAAGAATTAAAGATATGGTTGTGTCCATATGTTATTGTTGGTATTTCTGTGTCAACAGGAGGGCAATTGGAAATTCGGATAGGCGAGTTTATAGGGGAAATGCTGCCCAAATTTTTGTAAACAAGTAATGAATTAAATATTTGAATGCTAAAAGTCATACTATTGACAATTGGTAAACATGACCATTTGTAGATTTTGAGCGAAACGAGAATTGAACTTGGACGAGCGTAAGGCGCAATCAAGGTATGTAAAGTCTTTCCCTTCATTCTTTGGCATGTTCTAAACATAATAGGCTCGGCCACGAGCCTTTGATACGACCCTGTTCCTAGAAACCCGAGATTGAATTGGTTTCTTAACCTTTCGTCGGCAAAATGACCTATATGTATGCAACTTTCACAAATGAAGTCGGAATGCCCTAAAACTCTCACGGATGACTCCATAAGACCTATGATCCATAATTTACATACGCCACCTCATTTGATCCGAGGTGGGCCCACTATTCCCAGATTTTTCTGATTTGTTCCGTTTGACTTATTTTGAAGTGAAATTTAAAGGAAACTCTTGGCTACTTTTCTAACTACTATACGACAGTTGTTTTGAAGTATTTCGTAAGTCCCACAATGTATTTTGAAACATGAAAACTTATGACTAGTGCGTCAACTATTGTGAGATGGTCGTATAATTATTTCGTTGGGATTATAACATGTTTGACTGTTGTTCCAAGGTTGAACTAACAGTTCGTTCTGGATTATCCTGTTGGGTTGTGGTAAGAGATTTGCATGCTTACGGTTATTTACGATTCCACTCGTGCATTCTATTATTACTTCTTTCGCCCAGTCCCGGGCCGGTTTTATTATTGTGCGCACTGTGTGATGTTGACCGCTGGATTCTTGACCGCGGTGTGTGCGACATTGACCGCTGGATTCTTGACCGCGGTATGTCGCATTTGTGATATTGACCGCTGGATTCTTGACCGCGGTGTGTGCGACATTGACCGCTGGATTCCTGACCGCGGTATGTCGCATTTGTGATGTTGACCGCTGGATTCCTGACCGCGGTATGCCGCATTTGTGACGTTAACCGTTGGATACTTGGTCGCAGTATGTGTGATAGTGACCGCTGGACTTTTGGCCGCGTCATTTGTGTGTTTGATTTTCTATGTGTATGAGACGGAAATGTTTTTTTAAAAGAAAGCAAAGCAGTTTGGCATTCTGATTGTCGTATTTGTCTTTCGGGATCTGATATATATGCTACTTGTATCTGTATATGCTTATGACTCTGCATGCATGATTCTGTCTGTTACGCTTCTGTATGCCTGATCTGGATTATGACTCCGTCTGTTACACTTCCGGAAACCTGATTCAAACCGTGATTCAGTCTGTTACACTTCGGTACCTCTAACTCTGATTACGATTATGTCATTCATATTCTGTGCCCCGATCCGTATGGTGATTCTGTCCGCTATATCTCTGCACTTCTGGTTCGGACTATGATTATATTTGTTATATATCCGCTTTACATACTCAGTACATTTTTCGTACTGACCCCCTCTTCTTCGGGGGCTGCGTTTCATGCCGCGCAGGTACTCCCAGGTGAGTTGAAGACAGTATAGAAGATGTTCCAGTGCAGACGGCAAGCTCCATTTGTTCCCGGAGTGCTGCCGAGTCAGGGTTTGTATGTTATGCTTTCTGGATTACGTTAGAGACTTTGCGGACAGCATCGTGGGTATTGGTTATCAGTCTGTAAGCGGTTCCGTCAGCCGATATGTCAGTCTTTGTTATGTACCGAATCGTTTATGATCACAGATTTGTTCGGCTTGGAAGCTACGAGAGAGAACATTTCTGGAAAAAAAATTTACGATGTATTTTATCTTATTTGATTTAAAAAGTTTGACGTGATTTTATGTGCAGCAAAAGTCTGAGGGTTCGCTCGGCCCTAAGTAAGGGTCGGGTGCCCATCACACCCTAGGGATATTGGGGTGTGACAAAGTGGTATCATAGCAGGTCTGTCCTAGGGGTTTTCTGCAAAGTCGTGTCTAGTAGAGTCTTGTTTATCGGTGTCTTGTGCACCACATCGATAAACAGGAGGCTACAGGGCATTTAGGGTGTTACCTTTCTTTGGATCTTAGATCGTGCGATAGAGCCAACCATAAGAAATGAAATTGCTCTTACTAACCCTTAATTTCAGCTGGAGAACGGTATCGACGTAAGACAGTGACTGATGATATTGGAAGCTACACAGTACACAGGTAAGCAATGGCATGAAAGATGTATGCTGGGTAAGGTATCTTGAAGTACGATTGAAACATAAAGTTGAAAATTGAAAGGGAAAGTAAACAGGAAAGTGCCTCTGATGCCGTTTGAGTTAGGCATGTGAGGTAAGTCTCGACATTTCATACTTTTATTTCAAATTGTTAGCCCTGTGTGGTTACGATACGATGTGATATGATGTGTATATACGTATGTGTGTTGGCCCTGTGAGGCATGGTTGGTATTTCCTGCGTGCAGGTTTTGGGATAGTAAGAAATACAGAGGAACCTCTGCCCAAATTTTTCTAGAAATATGAATAGGGAAATGAGATATAAGTTCTTCGCATGTTTTGAAAGTCGATACCGATAGGGCAAATCTATTATGTTGGATTAAAGTCTAAGAGATACCCTCCATGTCATTCGTAAGAAGCATCATCCTTACTTGAGAAATTTTATTTTGGGAAAGCATATATGATCAGCAAATTTCTGGAGATCATTTCAGAAGGGATTGGAGACCCAGGTGAATCTGAGTAAAGGGGCGATAGAAGAGTTGAGTCAAAAAGAGAGAAACGACATGAGATAATATGCTTGAAGTGTTATAAGTGGGATTAAGGGAAATTGCGAAATGGTTTAAGTGAGATGGTCAGAACGAGCTAGTTACTAGAAGACAATGAATTTAAACAGAACGAGCAAGAAGAACTCGACTTAAGCTTCAAGTATAGATGGATATGGTAAGTTGCAGTCGATTACGGAGGTAGTTAAATCGTGTCTACTATATTTGGAAGATCAATATTAACAGATGTCAGGTGGAGAATGGCATTAGGCTAAGTAAAGAAAGGCACAGCATGATAGATGAGTTCAAGTTACAAGTGATTCGTTATAAGATCACCAGAAGCGGTATAATTATGTAGGACTAATTTGACATTCGGGGACGAATGTTCCTAAGGGGGGGAGGATGTTACACCCCGTAAGAGTTTGTGATATTTTAATTAAGACAAGAAAGAATGAGTTAAGAAAGTTCAAGGAAAGTTAATCGAGTTAGTAAGAATATCGTTATATATATATATATGGTTGCCTTAAGTATCCCGAGGTGACATCGTAACCTAAAGGATTTGAAATCGCGTTATGAGCGTATATGAGGTAATGTGAGTGCCCTTTTAAAGTATTTGAGATTATTAGTAATGATATAGAAGATGGATACCAGATATGAATATATTTTTGCGATTGGAGTTTCGTCGAAGCTTCGTAAGTTCTCCAGTTACGTTTAAGGTTATTGTGATTCTCCGGACCCTTCGAGATGTGTATGGATTGTTATGTATGTATATGAGTATGTATATGTATGCATAAGAGGTTACATGAGGGTCGGAAGAGGATTAGAAGTTAAACGAATCTGAACGAAATGAATCCGAACAACTTCAGAAAAATCTCGGACCAGATTTTTAGCCCATATTGTTGGAGGCATATCTCCTAGTATATGAGGAGTTTTAAGGTGTTTCAAAAGCCTAAAATTAATTTCATCGAGTCTAGTTTTCAACGCAACATACCGCACGTCAAAACGATATCGGAATAAGGAGATATGGACGATGAAAGTTGGGCTGGCGGGGCAGAAACTTGAGACCCGATCCAAGCACTCATATTTTGGCCCATGAGTATGTTTCGGCCCATGAGGCCCATTAACGTTAAAATATATAGTAGATTCATTTGAGGGCTGATCATTTTCAGCTCATATCCTCCAAAACATTAGAGAGAGAGAGAGAGAGAGAGAGAGAGAGAGAGAGAGAGAGAGAGAGAGCTTCTAGGCTAAGGAAGTCATTTTGATTAAAATCCGAGCTCCGAATCCCGAAGCTCATGAAGAGAAAAACGTTGTACGTTGCATTGCCTTCAATTTGAGATAAATATTGGTCTTGGGGGATGAAATTTTCGTGGTGGAGCTTCTGATAAGGTATTTATAAAATTCCTTTTATGTTATTAAAGTGTTTATTTAGAGTTTTAACGAATTAGAACGGAGAAAACAGCATTATAAACTCGTTTGTTGTTTTGTTGAAATTTATGGGTGAGGGGCTGTTTTAATTTAAATTGATGGACTGATTTGAATTAATATTTTGGTTGTTGTAATCATGGATTATGTGAGGAGAGTGAAGGAATTTAATGGTTAGAGTTGGAGTTAAATTGTTGTGGGTTGTTGTAAGGATTATAGAGACAATAATGTGGTTTAGTTGCATATGAATAGATGATGTGGTGTCGTGTGGCTGCTGTTGTATTTCTCAGAAATGTGCTGAAAAGATTGCATGAAATAAGGTATAAGAAGTGCATATGGGCTACTTGGTGTATTGCAAGTGTTCGTTAGAATTTCGGGCATCGTTATATTATAGTTGGGGGCTGTTTTGGTATGTTGTTGTTCTTGTTGAAATAAAAGAATTAAAGATATAGTTGTGTCCATATGTTATTGTTGGTATTTCTGTGTCAACAGGAGGGCAATTGGAAATTCGGATAGGCGAGTTTATAGGGGAAATGCTGCCCAAATTTTTGTAAACAAGTAATGAATTAAATATTTGAATGCTAAAAGTCATACTATTGACAATTGGTAAACATGACCATTTGTAGATTTTGAGCGAAACGAGAATTGAACTTGGACGAGCGTAAGGCGCAATCAAGGTATGTAAAGTCTTTCCCTTCATTCTTTGGCATGTTCTAAACATAATAGGCTCGGCCACGAGCCTTTGATACGACCCTGTTCCTAGAAACCCGAGATTGAATTGGTTTCTTAACCTTTCATCGGCAAAATGACCTATATGTATGCAACTTTCACAAATGAAGTCGGAATGCCCTAAAACTCTCACGGATGACTCCATAAGACCTATGATCCATAATTTACATACGCCACCTCATTTGATCCGAGGTGGGCCCACTATTCCCGGATTTTTCTGATTTGTTCCGTTTGACTTATTTTGAAGTGAAATTTAAAGGAAACTCTTGGCTACTTTTCTAACTACTATACGACAGTTGTTTTGAAGTATTTCGTAAGTCCCACAATGTATTTTGAAACATGAAAACTTATGACTAGTGCGTCAACTATTGTGAGATGGTCGTATAATTATTTCGTTGGGATTATAACATGTTTGACTGTTGTTCCAAGGTTGAACTAACAGTTCGTTCTGGATTATCCTGTTGGGTTGTGGTAAGAGATTTGCATGCTTACGGTTATTTATGATTCCACTCGTGCATTCTATTATTACTTCTTTCGCCCAGTCCCGGGCCGGTTTTATTATTGTGCGCACTGTGTGATGTTGACCGCTGGATTCTTGACCGCGGTGTGTGCGACATTGACCGCTGGATTCTTGACCGCGGTATGTCGCATTTGTGATGTTGACCGCTGGATTCTTGACCGCGGTGTGTGCGACATTGACCGCTGGATTCCTGACCGCGGTATGTCGCATTTGTGATGTTGACCGCTGGATTCCTGACCGCGGTATGCCGCATTTGTGACGTTAACCGTTGGATACTTGGTCGCAGTATGTGTGATAGTGACCGCTGGACTTTTGGCCGCGGCATTTGTGTGTTTGATTTTCTATGTGTATGAGACGGAAATGTTTTTTTAAAAGAAAGCAAAGCAGTTTGGCATTCTGATTGTCGTATTTGTCTTTCAGGATCTGATATATATGCTACTTGTATCTGTATATGCTTATGACTCTGCATGCATGATTCTGTCTGTTACGCTTCTGTATGCCTGATCTGGATTATGACTCCGTCTGTTACACTTCCGGCAACCTGATTCAGACCGTGATTCAGTCTGTTACACTTCGGTACCTCTAACTCTGATTACGATTATGTCATTCATATTCTGTGCCCCGATCCGTATGGTGATTCTGTCCTTTATATCTCTGCACTTCTGGTTCGGACTATGATTATATTTGTTATATATCCGCTTTACATACTCAGTACATTTTTCTTACTGACCCCCTCTTCTTCGGGGGCTGCGTTTCGTGCCGCGCAGGTACTCCCAGGTGAGTTGAAGACAGTATAGAAGATGTTCCAGTGCAGACGGCAAGCTCCATTTGTTCCCGGAGTGCTGCCGAGTCAGGGTTTGTATGTTATGCTTTCTGGATTACGTTAGAGACTTTGCAGACAGCATCGTGGGTATTCGTTATCAGTCTGTAAGCGGTTCCGTCAGCCGATATGTCGGTCTTTGTTATGTACCGAATCTTTTATGATCACAGATTTGTTCGGCTTGGAAGCTACGAGAGAGAACATTTCTGGAAAAAACAATTACGATGTATTTTATCTTATTTGATTTAAAAAGTTTGACGTGATTTTATGTGCAGCAAAAGTCTGAGGGTTCGCTCGGCCCTAAGTAAGGGTCGGGTGCCCATCACACCCTAGGGATATTGGGGTGTGACAAGCAGAGTAGTGAGAAACCATATGCAAATAAATCAATTTTTAAGACTCGATAGGTAAGTACAATAATCGACACTTGAAGGATCATAAACACGTTTCGAGTCAATCCGAGTTAGCATAAGAAAGTTATGGACGTTATTCATTACAGAAATCTCTATGAACATATCAAAGCGATCCGAGACCTCTTGTGAAAGTTAGGGACATTAATCCTTATAAAACCTTTTTAGGAACAGGAACTCTTTATGCTTTGCTCGTTATTCAATCATACAATAAGCTCGACTATATTAAGCATGCTTATGTCAAGAAGTGAATAAGAATCGTAAACAAGCTCGGAACTAAAGAATAGAGTTACCCCAAGATGCGTGTCATACCTTACTTAGCTCTAGGACATGCCAAAAGAAAGAAAGAGTAAGCCTTACATACCTGTTCCATCTCCTATTACCTACGCTTATTTGTCCAAGCTCGCTAGTCTACATTCAAGAGGATTTACACAATCATTAGACTCATCGTTATACGCTGGTCTTAGTCCTTCAAATAAATTCACTTATAATCTGCCGAAATTTCGGCAGCATTTCCCCTGTAAATTCAACCAACCCCGAGAATTCAACTCGGCCAAATCATCAACAACAATACCAACAACCACATTGACAACTTCAACAATCAATTCAAAATGCATTCTAACATTAGTAACTCCTTTTACATAATTCAACGACATTTCACTTATATTCAATTCAATCACATGTAATCAAGTCAACATCAATGCTCACACGTTCAAGTACTTGCCCAAGACCTTACAAACAAAACTCAAGAACACTTCAAATAATCCGCGCGATGATCAAAACGGCCCAACTATTATGCAACACCACACGAAACTCAACAACAACACATTCCTTTCTTCCAAATTCATGAACTACACCAACAATCTACACATTAACAACACCATTCATACAAATATAAGAATTCATGCTAGTGTCACCTTAACTTCTTCAACAATCCCACAACGATTACAAATTCATTTCAAGCCATCAAATCTTCATTTTTATTATGGAATCCACAACAACAGCAATCAAAATACTAAATAAAATCAATTCATCACATCTTATCAACATAACCCTTATTCGGCCATACCCTATACATACATATTTCATGAATTTCATCCATTTCTACATACCACAACATGCACAAATCATCCATAACACATGAAAGAAGGGGTTAAACCTTACTTTTATCCTTTGACTCCTCTATTCGGCTAGGGCTTTCATCTTGCACCATAAATACTTTGCTTGTTCCAACAACCACTCCACGTTAATAAGGACCTTCCAATTGGTTGAAATGCTAGAAGAAAATTATTTTTCTTGATCAATTTTTATGACATGATTTTTCCTAGCCATGGCCGAATGGCACTCCTATTTTTCTCCAAGTTTTCTTGAGTTGGAAGATGAATAATTTGTCTTGCTTTGTAAGCTCTCATATATATATATATATATATATATATATATGTATAGCCCATACAAGGGTGGCCACATGCCCCCACTCATGGCTTGAGTTAATTGGCCAAGCCTTGGGTGGGGCCCACTCATAAGCCACACGGCTAAGGATGGTCCCTTCATGAACCTTCTTGAACTTTTTTTGTGAATTTTCCTTTTTCCCCTAGCCTTCCTCAATATTACCATGAACCACCTTGTGGGTTTCCATTTTTACCCTTAGCCTTTCTCAATATTTCCATACTAATAAACAACTTGTGTATTAAAATAATTCCGGAAAATAGTCTTGCCCTTAACTTACCACGACTATCTTGAAATATCTGAATGTACAAAATATGGGATATAACATTTCCGAACGAAAAGGTATTGACGGTGGACAAAGACATAGCTGAGCCCTATCTGGGCTCGAGAATTTTTTTCGATGGTGCGGTCGACTACAGGGGTTCAAGAATCGGAGCAGTCTTAGTATCACAAACAGGAAAACATTATCCAATGGCTGCGAAGCTCAAGTTCTGATGCACCAACACTATGGCGGAATACGAGGCCTGCACCTTAGGCCTCCGAATGGCACTCGACATGGACGTCCACGAGTTATTGGTAATATGCAATTTAGATCTGCTAATTCACCAAGTGCAAGGGCAATGGGCCACAAAGAACGCCAAAATCTCACCATATGTAAACCTCGCATAAAGATTGCGCAAGAGGTTCAAGAAAATTAAGTTCAAGCATACGCCAAGGGCTCAAAATGAATTTGCCGATGCTCTTGCTACCATAGCATCATGGTACAGCATCCCGAAAGCAGCCACATTGACCCGTTTGAAATAAGCTTGAGAGAATAACACGCTTATTGTTCCCATGCGGAGGCAGAACCCAATGGCAAGCCTTGAAACACCGATACAAAGATGTACTTGGAAAAAAGAGAATATCCTGAAAATACCACGAGCAATCAAAAGAAAACCATCCAAAGAATGGCTAACAGATTCTTTCTAAACAAGGAGATACTCAAAAAAGGAACGCCAGATCTTGGATTACTCATACGCGTGGATACCACAGAGGCCACAAAATGACTAGAAGAAGTACATGCTGGGACTTGTGGGCCTTACATGAATGGGCTCGTTCTAGCTAAGAAGAGCTTGGCTACTACTGGATGATAATGGAAATCGACTGCAGTAAGTTCGTGCAAAGATGTAATCAGTGCCAAATCCACGGAGACCTGATCAGAGTCCAACCAAGTGAACTTAATTTCATGAGCTCACCTTGGCCATTCATCGCCTGGGGCATGGACGTCATTGGACTCATCAAACTGGCCACATCTAACGGACACCGATTCATATTGGTCTCCATAGATTACTTTACCAAGTGGGTGAAAGCGACATCACACAAATCAATGACAAAGAAAGTGGTAGTTGATTTCATGCGAAACAATATCACATGTTGATTCGGCATTCCAGAGTCTATCATAACGGACAATAGAGAAAATTTGAACAGTCATCTCTGTGAACAATTCCAAATAACCCATGGAAACTTCATCGCCTACCGGCCACAAATGAATGGAGCCGTAGAGGCAGCCAAAAAAAATATCAAGAGGATATTGAGAAAAATGACATACAATTACAAGTGCTGGTTCGAACAGTTTCCTTATATATTACTGGGATACCGAACTACAGTTCGGACTTCCACAGAGGCAACTCCGTACTTGCTTGTCTATGGAACCAAAGCAGTAATACCCACTAAAGTGGAAATACCGTCACTCATAATCATACAAGAAGCAGAGTTGGACAACACACAATGGGTCTGAAATTGATACGAGCAACTAGCTTTGATAGATTAGAAAAGAATGATCGTCATATGACACGACCAATTATACCAGCAAAGAATGGCTCGTGCCTTCAACAAGCGAGTCAAAGCTCGACTTTTTCTAATAGGACAACTAGTACTCAAGCGAGTGTTCCCACACCAAGACGAGTACAAAGGAAAGTTTCCACCCAACTGGCAAGGCCCGTACCTGGTCCGCATGGTGATCTCTGGAGGAGCAGTGATCTTAGCTGAAATGGACAGCCAAGAATGGCTCAAAGCAATAAATTCAGACGCAAACAAGAGATACTACGCATGAAGACACGCTTTACAAGTTATAATCGTACTTTTTCTTGTAATCACTGCAATAAGACCTATCTCTTATGGAAAGGATACAGAAAATCCATAACAGATTTGGTCTTCCTTTTGTAATAGATAAAACAACCGAATGATTTTTTTGTAATATGAACTACGCAATGACCTGATTTTCTAAGGTGGATTACGTACGCAGTCCATATATGACTCGGTCACATTATTAGAAAAAAAATCAATTATTTTATTTCGAACTATGTTAGACCTAATTCTTGTTGCGACAGGATACATAGGCGCTCCTCGAGCTCGGTCGTACCAATCAAAAAACCCAAGAAACCCCTAGGAATCCACAAGGCTAGAATTTTTTAGATAGCCCTAAAAATAATCTGAATTCAGAGTTAGCACGAGATTTCGCCAAAACATCTTCAACTGGGGCAGAATTTTTTAGAGGACCTCAAAAATTCCTTCACAACAATTCGGCACAAAAGTTAGCCGAACCAAACCTTCAACTGGGGCAGAAGTTTTAAGAGGATCTCAAAAATTCCTTCACTACAAGTCGGTATGAGAGCTCGCCGACATAAACCTCAAACTGGGGTAGATTTTTTGAAAGGGTCTCAAAAATTCCATCGGATAAAGCCAGAGTTCAGCCATAAGATACCGCGGACAGATAAAGATTCTCGCTTAAATGCACATATCATGATGACAACATAAATACTTTTCAAAAATTATATTTCGTTTTACAATCAAACGTTTTGAAAAGCTTATGATCAACGTTTTGAAATTTTGTTTACTTCATTTTATAATTCATCTCTTGTACTACCAAATCTAAGAGGGTTGGAGCCGAGAACATGACCAAAGAGGAGAAAGAATGACGCAAGAGGAGTCGACGACACGGATCAACCTTGTATAAAACTAACACTCTTTCTATGAATGAAGGTTCCCTAGTGTCATCAGGAGGATGACCGTTTATTTTGCTAACCTTGTTTGCGCATGATGATAAAAGAGCTAAGAAGCGGCTCGCCGGAGGAAATCCCGGTCCACACTAAGTACCCAATCAAGCTAAGAGGGCTACCAAAGAACAAAGCACCACAAGAGTGGCACAATCTAGCCAAGAGGGCTACCAAAGAAAAAAGTGCCACAAGGGTGGAACAATCTGGCCAAGAGGGCTACCAAAGAACAAAGCGCCGCAAGGGTGGCAAAAATCTAGCCAAGAGAGCTACCAAAGGACATAAGCGCTACAAGGGCTGCACAATCTAGCCAAAAGGCCTACAAAGGACAAAGCGCCACAAGGGTGGCCCAATCAAGCCAAGAAGGCTATAATAAGCCAAATGTCATAAGGACGGTATCATCAGGTCAAAAGGACCACACAGCGAATGAAACAGCATATCATGGCCAAAAGTTTCACAACCGACATAAAGGATGAAAGAAAGACAACCTAGCCAAGAGGGCCATCTGTCATTCATTTAAAAACATTTGCATGCCAAAAAGGCCATTCATACAAACATTGCCGACAACGACATTCATATCAAACACTGCCGAGAGGGCCATTTAAATCAAACACTGCCTAGAGGGCCATTTATTCATATCAAACAATGCCAAGAGGGCCATTCATATCAAACACGGCCGAGAGAGCCATTCATTCATAGCAAACTGCCGAGAGGGCCATTCATTCATACAAACATTCCTGAGAGTGCCATTCATACAAACAGTGCCGAGAGGGCCATTTATACAAATATTGTCCAGAGAGCCGTTCACACAAATATTATCGAGAGGGTCGTTCATACAAATATTTCCGAGAGGGCCATTCATACAAACATTATCGAGAGGGCAACTCATTCAAACAAAGTCCAAGAAGGCCATTCATATCAAACGCCAAAAGGGTCATTCATTCAAACAAGCGCCGAAAGGGCCATTCGTTAAAATAAAATGCCAAGAGGGCCATTTTATGCAAGCAATGACCAAAAGGGTTAAACAAATCAAACGGTACCAAGAAGGTCACCCATTTTTAAAGAGTCGTCCGAGATGGCCATGTCATCAAAGCCACGTATGGGTGGTAAGACAAAATACACAAAACTAATAAGGTCATTCAAACCAAACGGTGCTAAGAAGGTCACCCACATAAAATCAAATGCTGCCAAAAGGGTCACCCACAGCAAACCAAATGGTGCTAAGAAGGTCACCCACAAGAAATCAAACCAAGAGGGTTACAGTGACGAAGCCACGCAAAGGAGGTGAGACAACTACACAAGACCAAGAAGGATATTCAAATCAAACGGTGCCAAGAAGGTCACCCACGTGAAATGAAACCAAAGGGCACAGCTACAAAGCCACGCAAGGGTGATAAAAGAAGAAAACAAGGACCAAGAAGGTCAACACAATGCTACCCAGAAGATAGGAAGCAGGTTCATAGTCGCCAAAGAGACGAGCAGGCTGATCAAACCAGATCCAGACGTATGCGGAGCAAACATGGAACTTTTTCTTACCCAGCTGGTCGAGATATGGTGCCAATGAGAGTCAAGCTCTTAGGCCAGGAATTGGAAGATCACTCCACACTGTGCTCAGCCCCACAAAATAGGTGTTTGAAAAGTTTTGCTTTATTTTTCAAAAATCCCACAACCAGTCGGACACATACCGAGAAGTAATAAGGCATTCCCACATATTGGATACCTTTTTCCACCGATTGAGTCGAACTACAAGTGACCTGATTCCCGAAATCAGGGACATTTAGGCGGACTCAATACAAGAGAGTCGGTCACATTCCAATAGAACATTCCGGGACTTCTCAGTTTTTCCATTGGAAGATTCGGGATTTGTTTTATAAAATTTGCATTAGAGTTTAGTTGAGTCGAACTACAAGTGGCCTGAATTCTCATAATGTGTGAGACATGTAGGAAACCAAGAGACCCGGGTCCAGCCATAATTTTGAAAATTCATAAAAGGAGAGAGGTATTTTGAATTGGTCAGCCAAAAGTCAGGTTAGTCAAATTTCGATGATCAGTGATGGCTTTACCATCCCTGAACAACGAATGGGTAATTTTGACACCTAATTGTTTCCCTCCAATAATTTGTTTTAATTATTCGGAGTTCTTTAGTCACAAACTAAGTGAAATATACATTTTACAAATCAAAAATGATTTTTACAAAATTGTTCTGGTGACATTTTGCCATTTCATTTGACAAAATATCATCAAGTATACTATTGTATATCATCTTGTATATTTAGTATATTTCTAAGGATTTTTGAAATATTTATCAAAGTTTTAATTCAAAATAATGGAAACAATTATTAAATTAATTTTTTAAAACTGTTTAATAGTCGATTGATAAATATTTTACTATGCTAAGTCAAGAAAGTTGAACAATTGAATAAATTATTCAATTACGTCTCAAATTTATCAATTTGTTTAACTTCAATTGCAATTCCTTTTAAAATGGTTAAAATTGAAATTAGCAAATCAATTTATGTGATAACCGTGGTTAAAATGGAAAAAGCCAAAAAAATTTCTATACTTTAATTACAGTTAAAATTGAAATTGTTGATTTTATTTTAGTTATGTGATTAATTGAGGTCATAATTAAAATGATTAATTAGCTGCTGCATTCTCAATTATATTCAATTTTTAAATAAGTATTTAATGGTTACATTTTAATTATGGCTATAGTTGAAATGCTTGATTTAAATTGGGATTTTAATTAATGGCCACCTTTGCAAAGAATTGGCCTTCATTATATACATATACATACACACACACACACACACACACACACACACATATATATATATATATATATATATATATATATATATATATATATATATATATATATATATATATATATATATATATATATATATATATATATACATATATACATTCAAATATAAATTTGGGCTAGAGACCCTTTAAACTCGGCCAGGCCTAGTCCAAGAAGGACAAGAGCCGGCCCAAGCCTCACCCATTCTACGAACAAGTATACCAAACGACCCTTATAATGTTTCATTTGGTAGAAAAAAAGGGTTCCAAGCGAAACCCTAACGCCGCCACCCAATGCCATCTCTTTCTTCGATCATCAGCACCAGAAATGGCAAATTCTTCAAACACTTTTGCTTTATGCAGTGCGTGGTCCGCATGTTTGTTTCAAGTAAAGCAATTAATGTTTTACCCTCTCTCCACCGCAGTGTAACCAAACACAGTAAAATCCTATACTCTCTCTTCTACTTTTCTGTATTCTATGGCTAACAAGGACAAATTCCTTAATTAATTTTGTCATTTTGCTCTGGGTTTTCAATGATTTCTATTGGTTTTCAACAAACCACAAAGATTTAAGATGAATTCCTCAAAAACCTACAAGTCCCACGTCAGTTGATACACTGAAACTTGGGATTTTTGGAGCCTATATAAAGGACCTCTTACTCTACACACACACACAGAGAGAAAAGTCTCAGAAATTCGAGAAAAATTGATACAAGTCTTTTTTCTTAATAAAGCAAATAGTCCCCAATTTAATTAGGGTTTTAGCTTTAGCTAAAACTTTTAGCTAATTGGGATTTTTAGTTTAAAAAATTATTTCTTTTTGTGGTTGAGTCTCAGGGTTGAAGAGTGCAAGGATCTCCAATTTCAATTCTCGACAAGGTTGCACGAAGAAAAGGTAAACCTCTTTCCTTTTATTTATTTTAGTATTTTGTATGTTTTTACTTGTTATATGTTTGTGTGATTAGTGTATGCTTGTTAATATATGTGTTTAGTTTAGTTTAGCATTAATTGTTTAGATAGTTTTAGCTTAATAGTTATATGTGTTAATTTAGTCAATATTTAATCATGTGATATGTTCACTAACATGTTTAAGATTGGTTTGACTACTGTTTATGTCACAACCCAATCGGAGGGCCATGACGCTAACTCATAAATATCATAAGCTGAGAGGGACACAAGCCCAAACGATATATACACACACACACACACGTCATCAAGCTGAACCCAAGTATACATGCCGACAAGGCTATCAAAATAATAATACAACCAAATGTAGACCGAGAAGGCCATAGGACATCTAACTGTGCATATCTGTTTACGAGCCTCTTGTGTACATACGTGTATGGCGGGGTCCTGTACCATCACCACAACTTCAAGTAGAAGCAAGAACAACCGTCTTCCATGAACTAGTTGCGGATTTAGAACTTGATCTTCTCTTGTATTGGTTTGGAATGATTTGGGGAGTTTGAGAGAGCTTAGAGGGTGAACAGGGATCTGTTTTTGTGAAAATAATGAGCGATAGGTCATGCTACTTAATTTACAACAAAAGGGAAAATTTCCACCGCCTCAGTTCCACGGTTCACTTTCACGGACCGTGAATTATTTCACGGGCCGTGAAAGTGGCTCCACCCACTGCCACCAATTCATGGTGGTTTCTACCTCCTTTTTACGGCTATGGAATATTCCACGGATCGTGAAACCAATCGTGGAATTTCCCTCTTTCGATTTTCCGACGAAACGTATTCTTTCTGATTCGTTTAACGTCTAACCTTCGTCTCTTTTCCAAAAATGTTTAACAGTTTATATATCTCTGATATGCACCCATAGTCCTCATACACAACTCCCCATTTAATTCTTAATACGAACCTACGGCAACCGACTTAAAATGAAACTTTAACGTACGCGAAAACGAGGTGTAACATTCTTCCCCCTTTAAGAACATTCGTCCTCGAATGTTAAATTCCTAGGGGTCTTAAAAAAATATTTTGGCAGAGTTTTCCCTGTAACTGTACCACTACCAATCTGACACAACAACCTAAAGTATACAACGCCACATAGGGCCATTACAGGCAATAACAATAATTGCCTCACACGACCAGTAATTATAAGAAATGAAACATTACGCACCTGAAGGCAATGGTGTCTCTGTCTGGACCTCCTCTGGGAGTGGAAACAAATGCGGATACCTGGATCTCATATCTTCCTCATCTTCCCAAGTCATCTCCTCGACAATTCGATTCCTCCAAAGGACTTTCACTGAAGCTACATCTTTAGTCCTCAATCTCTGAACCTGTCTATCTAGAATAGCAATGGGAACCTCTTCGTATGACAATAGCCCGGTAACCAGAACATCATTAACAGGTACGACTCTGGAAGGGTCTTCAATACACTTACGAAGTACCAATACATGAAAAATCTGATGAACTGACTTTAAATCTGGTGGCAGATCTAATTCATTGGCCACTTGTACCACTCTACGTACAATCTTGTAAGGCCCAATATACCGAGGACTAAGCTTACCCTTCTTACTAAATCTCATAACGCCTTTCATAGGCGATACTTTCAGGAATACCCAATCATCAACCTGGAATTCCAAGTCTCGTCAGCAATTTATCTGCATAAGACTTTTGATGACTCTGAGCTGCTAATAATCGAACCTGAAAAAGCTTGACCTTCTCCACCGTTTACTAGACCAAATCTGGCCCTACTAACTTAGATTCCCCCACTTCGAACCATCAGATAGGTGACCTACACTTTCGCCCATACAAAGCTTCATACGGGGCCATCTGGATACTCGAATGATAGCTATTATTATACGCAAATTTGATAAGTGTAAAATGGTCATCCCAGCTGCCTCTGAAGTCTATCACATATGCCTGTAGCATATCCTCGAGGGTTTGAATACTACACTCAGCATGCCCATCTGTTTGGGGATGAAATGATGTGGTAAGACTCACCTGAGTTCCTGAACCCTTCTGGAAGGATCTCCAGAAGTTAGCTGTAAACTGCGCACCCCTGTCGAAGATGATGGATACCGAAACACCATGAAGTTGTACTATTTTCTTAATATAAAGCTTCGCATAATCTCGGCTGAGTAAGTAGTCGTGACAGGCAGAAAATGAGCTGATTTTGTAAGTCTATCATCAATCACCCATATAGAATAAACTTACACCGAGAACGGGGAAAGCCTGTAAAGAAATTTATATTAATCACTTCCTATTTCCAAGTCGGAATCTCAATAGCCTACAATAATCCACCGGCCTTCTGATGATCAATCTTCACATGTTGACAGTTAGGACACTGGGCTACAAACTCTGCTATGTCTTTCTTCATTCCATCCCACCAATAAACTTCCCTGATATCATGATACATCTTAGTCGTTCTCGGGTGAATAGAATATCGACAATAATGGGCCTCTCCCATAATCTGAAAACGTAACCCTGGAACATCAGGATCATATAATCTGCCTCAATATCTAAGAACTCCATCCACAGAAATCTAAAAGGGTGACTTCTTCTTCTGAGAGGTTGTGTATCTATAATGAACTAACATAGGATCCTCGTACTGGCTCTCCTTAACCTCAACTACTAAATATAAGACTGTTGAATCTTGGACGGTAACCCCTGTATCGCCTGAGTCTAATAATCGAACTCCTAGGCTAGCTAACTGTTGAAGCTCACAAACTAGTTCCCTGTTCTCTGGCTGAACATAAGACAAGCTACCCATAGATCTGCGGCTAAGGGCATCCAACTCCTTCTGCTTGAAGATTTACTTAAGGCTCTTATGGTCTGTAGAAATATCAACATGAACGCTATACAAGTAATGCCTCCATATCTTCAATGCATGAATCACCGCAGCTAACTCTAGATTATGTGTTGGATAGTTCTTTTCGTGCTTCCGTAATTGCCTTGAGGCATAAGCTATAACCTTACTGTGTTGCATCAACACACAACCTAACCCAACGCCGGAAGCATCACAATAAATAACATAGCCTTCCGATCCTTCTTGAAGTGTCAGAACTGGTGCTGAGGTCAATCTGTTCTTCAAATCCTGAAAACTATGCTTACAAGCATCGGTCCACTAGAACTTAGCTGATTTCTAGGTCAGCTTTGTCAGTGGTGCAGAAATGAAAGAAAAGCCTTCTACAAATCTCCCGTGATAACCTGTCAAATCCAGAAAACTATGAACTTTTGTGGGTGTTGTGGGTCTCGGCCAAGTCTTCATAGCTTCAATCTTCTGCGTATCTACCCTGATACCTTCATCTGAAATAATATTCCCTAGAAAAGTCACAGAGTTCAACCAGAACTCACATTTAAAGAACTTTGCATACAGCTTATGAGTCTAAAGAACTTTAAGGATGACACGTAAATGATCTGCATGCTCTGGCTTTGATCGAGAATACACCCGAATATCATCAATAAACATAATCATGAACAGATCTAAGAAAGGCTTGAATACACTGTTCATCAAAGCCATAAATACCGCCAGTGCATTTGTCAAGCCAAACGACATTACAGGAAATTTGAAGTGACCATATCTGGTTCTGAAAGCTGTATTCGGCATGTATCTAACCCTCACTTGGTGATACCCTAATCTCAAATCTATCTTCGAGAACCATTAAGCACCCTATAACTGATCAAATAGATCATCAATCCTTGAAAGTGGATACTTATTCTTTATTGTCACCTTATTTAACTACCTGTAATCAATACACATTCGCAGGGAGCCGTATTTCTTTCTCACAAATAACACTGGTGCTCCCTACGGTGACGTACTAGGCCTGATAAAGCCTTTTGTCAAGTAAGTCCTTCAACTACTCCTTTAATTCTCTCAACTCAGCAGGCGCCATCCTATAAGGAGGAATAGATATTAGCTGAGTATCCGGTAATACGTCAATGGAAAAATCAATCTCCTGCTCTGGTGGAATACCTGGAAGCTCATCTGAAAATACATCTAGAAACTCATTAACCACTAGGACAGACTGGAGAGTCGGTGGCTTTGCTTCTACATCCCAAACCTGGACTATATGATATATACAACCTTGGCAATCATCTTCCTTGCCTTGAGATAGGAAATAAACCTACCCCTCAGCGATGCTTTATTACCCTTCCACTCTAGAATTGGCTCTCCTAGAAACTAAAATCCAACCATCTTCGTTCTACAATCAATATTAGCATAACAAGAGGCTAACCAATCTATACCCATAAGGACATCAAAGTCTACCATGTCTAATTAAATCAAATCTGCTATAGTATGATGATCACAGACTATAACTACTCATTCTTTGTATACCTGTCTAGCTATCACTGGATCACTGTCACGAACCAACCCCGTGGGCCGCGACCAGTGCCCGAGCTGGGCACCTATACGTACCCGATACCCAAATTAGCATATTAACAGAATAATAATATAATAATAATATCAGTGGACGCTACAGAATTTAACAGAAAAGCAGACTTGGCACACATAGGGCGATAAGGCCATCATAGAACAAAATATCTCAAACATATGTACAGAACCCACACAAATATATCCACAGACCTCTACAGAACATATCATAATCATAAGACGGGACAGGGCCCCGTCATACCCAGAATAATGTACATATCCAGATAGCAGTGACAGACTGTACCAAAAGATGGGCTCTGAAGAAGAGAGCGCCCCAAAATAGCAGAGATGGGATCCTAAACAGATGGATCAGCGAACCTGTCGTCTGTACCTGCGCGGCATGAAAACGCAGCCCCCGAAGAAAGGGGGTCAGTACGAAATATGTACTGAATATGTAAAGCGGAATCACAGAAGTCAAATCATAATGATTACAGAAAATGAGTACAAAATCCAGAGTGTCAAATGCATATTTCCAAAACAGACAGAATGTGTACAGAAACATATGTCATATCATATCCGGTCCCTGCCACGGGACTCGGCAGACAGAACGTGGCCACCCTCCCGACACTGGTGCCACCATACAGAGGAATCAGAAAAAGGGGCGTGGCCCCGCATCATAAAATGTCATATCAAAATGGCCATAACAGATCAGATCAGAATAGGCGGACATGGCACATCATACTCCACAGACCCATGTACGCGTATACCTGCCCCCTCACATCGGGACGCGGCGAACAATGCAGAGAATCACGCTTGACAACATATCCTGGCCCGGGCTCAGTGTGGGAAACATTGGGACATCCACGAATGGAGTAGTGAGAGACTAATGCAATTTAAAAATATAACTTTCCTGAAGTCATTCCGAGTGTCAAAATAATTTATAATATTTTGTAGAATATTTAAAATAATATTCGTTAAGCGATTAGTAGGGTAATCGAAGCATTTCTTTCAAAAATCGCTTAAAAAGGAAGCTTTAACACATTAAGGGCAAAACCGGAAATAGTGGGCCCGCCTCGGGACAAACAAGGCGGCGGGCTCAAATTATGCCCTCTAAGCTTATGGTATCACCTAAAAAGGTTCTACAGATATTCCATGAATTTTTAAGTGATTGAGAGCAAAATTGCATAATTCCAAGAAATAGCGTATCAAAATGGTTCAATTCTACTGAAGGAAAAACTGAAATTTTCTCTTGCGGATTCCGAGGGCCATCAAGAGGTCCTTCGAGGCCCGGATCCGACCCTAACACACTAAGGGCATGCCAAGGGAAGAATTGGGGTTGCTTTACATACCTTTCACGCTCCTTACGCCTTTCCAAACTCACTTCCCGTTTCGTCGAAAAACTGCAATTGGTCAAGTTTACCAATTGTAAGTTATAAATACCATAATTTCAACTTAATGCATATTTGTCTACCGAAATTTCGGCAGCACTTCCCCTATACATATAGCACCCCGAGAATTCAACTCGGCTATAGATTATCAACAACAACCCAAACGACAACATCAATATCAACAATGAACATTAAAAACACAAATATCCTTCAACTAGTCATTTTTCTCACAAGTTGACATAATCTTCAATTCAACCCAAACTTTCAACTAATATCAATAATTTCACATTCATCAACAATCAAGATCATCACCATATAGTTCTAGAAACATTTCATATCGTTTTCCTCAAGTTATACACTCGATATACATGATATACAATTTTCCGCCAAAGTCATAACTTATGCAAAACATCAAATCTTTGGCATACAATTTCATAACAAGTTTCCAACTTCCAAATTCAAATCCCAAACTCTCCAAATTCTACAAATGGTCACAATTACCAAATATTAATTATACGCTCTTAGGAATTGAATCTTAAGTTAACATCTTTCTACAGAAATTTGGGCAGCATCTCCCCTGTTTATATGCCTAGCCCGAATTCTCAATTCAACAACCAGCACAACAATAACAATACCAGAATCAATAGTATTATTTCCCACATCAAATTATTCCATAAAACATCCCATAGGGTGTTTGTACCATATTTCCACCAACCAAATTAATTTACAGCAGTTAAACAACTCTTTTTCCGTAAATCAACCAAGATTAATGTTAACAATGAAAGATTCATACCTATATCGCGATAATGTTTCTGTATCTTCACTTCTTCACCCTGACCTTGAGCCACAACACATTACTACACAATTTTGTAGTTGCAACTGTGCGCTGTCTGGACCGGAATTTGAAAATTATATTTTGATTTGCGTGAAAATTGATGGGTGGAAGTTGGTGGAAGTTTTCAGAGATTTTGGGGAGGCTTAGAGGGTGTTTTGTTGTTGATTGGGGGCTAAAGCCCCGTTATATAACCTTTTAGAATCTGCCAGAACTGTCTAGAAAAGTGTTCAGCGCGATCGCGCCACCTTCTGGCGCGTTCGCGCTGTGTTACAGATTTTCTTCTGCGCGTTCGCGCCCTTCCCAGGCGCGATCGCGCAGACCTTTTTTTCTGCCTGGACCTTCGTTCAGTAAAACGGTCATAACGTTTGATCCCGATATCGTATGAGGGCCCACGACCTATGGATGGAAAGCTAATTCAATTATCTACAACTTTTATTTCTGGGCGTTTTCCCAAATTCCAAATTTATAATACCGTTTTTGCCCCTAGAAGTCAGATCATCCGAAAATGCTTCCTTAAATTGTCCCTTTTGGAGGGCTTCCACTTTGATTTGGCCCAAGGGTCCTTCTTGACTTGTGTTTAACTTCACATATGTGATTCATATAATTTGTCACATGTCCCAAAAAAAATCTTGACGTGTGGGCCCCACCTCAACTTACAATTAATCCGACGTTCAAAAAAATACGGGATGTAACATCCTCCCCCCCTTTAGAACATTCGTCCTCGAATGTTCAACTAGCCTTATGGGGTATTATAATACGTCGAAGAGGTCTCTTTCTTTCCTTCAAAATTTCCCAATCGTTACTATTACTATCCTCCTTTTACGTACTCGTTTTCTTTCTATTTCCGAACATCGTTGTGCTAGAACGTCCCGGCCTTAGCTAGCGACGGAATTGGTGTCAGTTTACTTGAAATATCTGTACCATGTCTTTCGCTTTGTCTCTCAAATTCTGTTCAGTTAATATCTTTCATACCTCGCGACACTGGCTGCTGAGGTCCACCTGTCGGTCGGTACAGTCATGAATGGGGTGTCATATGCACACATACACATTTACTATCATTTCTCTCACAAAACAGTTCCCAAACGCCTATTCAAACTTACTCTCGGTCCCAAGCTGCATTGCGCTATCTTCTTCCTCACCAGCTTATCTTGTCTTAGTCTACCCGATTTCTTGAGGGTTTCTAATCACTCCGCATATCCTAATCTCCTTTAGGTTATCCCAAATTTTCCATTCGTCCCTTATTCCTATACTTGTGAAAATTTTGTTTACTTCTCAGGGGGTCACCCATCCCAGAATTGCTCTGGCCCTAGCACGCTTAACCTCGAAACTTTAGTTCACTTAGACACGTTAACGCTGATATAATAGCACCCACTTCCTCACACGACCCTTTTTACGCAATCTAGGGCAAACTGGGGTCTTAACAATTTCCGAACAATTTTCGTAGCGGGTCCCACTCCGCTCTAGAGAGGGTCTTTCATTTTTCTAATTATGCATTTATTATATTAGCCCTCTAAATCTTCAAGACTCACCTTTTATTATATGCACGGCTACCCCAACGGTTTTTGTCAATTCGGGTGTTTCCTCAATCCTATTAGTAACTAGGACGGGCAAATGTACCACAAAATAGAGCCTAGACCGATCATTACACATATATTTCGAGAAAGGAATAATAATATACCTATATCCGCATTTGGTGGCGTCTCCGAATCCTGTCGACTAGTCAGGGAATAGATGCGGTTCGAAGGACCGCCAGAACTGGAAGCTCCGCCACGGCCTCTACCGCGGCCTGCTGGTGCTGATGTACCTTGTCCCGGGGGGTGCATAGCTACAGATGAAGATGATGAACCAACAGCTAATCCGGTAGGCTGCGCTGCACCACCCAAATTACCCTTATACGGGCAATCTCTCACAGAATGGCCCTGACGGCCACAAGAAAAACATGCACCGGTGACTCTGTAGCATTCTCCAGGATGATATCTGCCACAATAAGAACACAGAGGCCTGGGTGGCCTCATCTGACCGGAACCCCCATCTGTCCGCGGACCTGAAGCCCTGGAGCTCTGGCCTGCTTCTGAATACCCTGGGCTATCGAATCTTCGACCTGTAAACTGCGGAGGTGTGCTCTGTGCCGGCTGGGAAGGATGTCTGCTAGACTGCTGCTGTTCCTGAGGCTGCCTACTCCAAGACTCCCCAGAATACCCAGCTGATCTGGCCCTCTTGGGTTGTCTCCGATCCTGGCTCCTGTCGGGCTGATGTCCTCTACGCCGGTCCTCCATACCCTGGGCATGTGCCTGTATACGGGCAATATCCATACTGGGCTGAGCAGCCAACACCAAACAACTGTCGACCAAATAATCGTCCAGCCCCATAATGTACCTGTGCATCCTGTCAGTCATAGTAGCTACCACAGCAGGTGCATATCGGGCCAACGAATCAAACTCCAGACTGTAATCTCGAACGCTGCGACCCCTCTGTCTCAGCAATAAAAATCTGTCGGCCCTAGCCCGTCGTAGCTCCGGAGGTAGGAAGTGTCCAAGAAAAGCCTCAGAAAACTCATCCCAGACTGCTGGGGGAGCACCAACGCCTCTGGCTAACTCCCAAGACTCGTACCAATTAGCCGCTACATCATACAACCGGTACGAAGCCAACGCGACTGACTCTGTCTCGGAAGCATTAATCAAATGTAAGGTGCGCCGCATCTTCCTGATAAACTCCTCGGGATCCTCCTCGGGCTTTGTCCCGAAGAACTCTGGAGGACTACAAGTCAAAAACTCACGGGCTCTCGAACTATCACGCCTGACTGCCCGGTCACCTCCCAGTCCATGCCCCTGAACCTGCCCTGCCACAAGTCTCGTCAGCAACTGGACTGCCTTTCTCATAGACTGATCCTCAGTGCCTGGTCGTGGAGCTGGAGGCTCAGGTACTGGAACTGCGGGAGCTGGCGGTGGAGCCGCCCCCCGATCTGCGGCTGCGACCGCCCCAATCTCCTCCACGAGTGGCGGTGTAGAAGAACCCTCTGTCTGGGGCAAAGTCTCCGGAGCAATATATGCCTGGGCCCTGGTAGTCCTCTGGACCCGGCTAGTCTCTCCTACGGCCACTGACTTGGCCTTTTGGGCCGCTGTCGCCTTTTTTGGAGGCATATCTGCAAATGTAACCATTCGTTAGGGAGGAGCCATCCTGATAACACAGCTCTAACGCACGATCTAAGACAGAAAGAAGGGTAGTATCCTAAATGCCCTGTAGCCTCCTGTTTATAGGCGTGGTGCACAACACACCGATAAACAAGACTCTACTAGACACGGTCTGTGGACATTCCGAGGACGAACCGCTCTGATACCACTTTTGTCACGACCCAACCCCGTGGGCCGCGACCAGTGCCCGAGCTGGGCACCTATACGTACCCGATACCCAAATTAGCATATTAACAGAATAATAATATAATAATAATATCAGTGGACGCTACAGAATTTAACAGAAAAGCAGACTTGGCACACATAGGGCGATAAGGCCATCATAGAACAAAATATCCCAAACATATGTACAGAACCCACACAAATATATCCACAGACCTCTACAGAACATATCATAATCATAAGACGGGACAGGGCCCCGTCATACCCAGAATAATGTACATATCCAGATAGCAGTGACAGACTGTACCAAAAGATGGGCTCTGAAGAAGAGAGCGCCCCAAAATAGCAGAGATGGGATCCTAAACAGATGGATCAGCGAACCTGTCGTCTGTACCTGCGCGGCATGAAAACGCAGCCCCCGAAGAAAGGGGGTCAGTACGAAATATGTACTGAATATGTAAAGCGGAATCACAGAAGTCAAATCATAATAATTACAGAAAATGAGTACAAAATCCAGAGTGTCAAATGCATATTTCCAAAACAGACAGAATGTGTACAGAAACATATGTCATATCATATCCGGTCCCTGCCACGGGACTCGGCAGACAGAACGTGGCCACCCTCCCGACACTGGTGCCACCATACAGAGGAATCAGAAAAAGGGGCGTGGCCCCGCATCATAAAATGTCATATCAAAATGGCCATAACAGATCAGATCAGAATAGGCGGACATGGCACATCATACTCCACAGACCCATGTACGCGTATACCTGCCCCCTCACATCGGGACGCGGCGAACAATGCAGAGAATCACGCTTGACAACATATCCTGGCCCGGGCTCAGTGTGGGAAACATTGGGACATCCACGAATGGAGTAGTGAGAGACTAATGCAATTTAAAAATATAACTTTCCTGAAGTCATTCCGAGTGTCAAAATAATTTATAATATTTTGTAGAATATTTAAAATAATATTCGTTAAGCGATTAGTAGGGTAATCGAAGCATTTCTTTCAAAAATCGCTTAAAAAGGAAGCTTTAACACATTAAGGGCAAAACCGGAAATAGTGGGCCCGCCTCGGGACAAACAAGGCGGCGGGCTCAAATTATGCCCTCTAAGCTTATGGTATCACCTAAAAAGGTTCTACAGATATTCCATGAATTTTTAAGTGATTGAGAGCAAAATTGCATAATTCCAAGAAATAGCGTATCAAAATGGTTCAATTCTACTGAAGGAAAAACTGAAATTTTCTCTTGCGGATTCCGAGGGCCATCAAGAGGTCCTTCGAGGCCCGGATCCGACCCTAACACACTAAGGGCATGCCAAGGGAAGAATTGGGGTTGCTTTACATACCTTTCACGCTCCTTACGCCTTTCCAAACTCACTTTCCGTTTCGTCGAAAAACTGCAATTGGTCAAGTTTACCAATTGTAAGTTATAAATACCATAATTTCAACTTAATGCATATTTGTCTACCGAAATTTCGGCAGCACTTCCCCTATACATATAGCACCCCGAGAATTCAACTCGGCTATAGATTATCAACAACAACCCAAACGACAACATCAATATCAACAATGAACATTAAAAACACAAATATCCTTCAACTAGTCATTTTTATCACAAGTTGACATAATCTTCAATTCAACCCAAACTTTCAACTAATATCAATAATTTCACATTCATCAACAATCAAGATCATCACCATATAGTTCTAGAAACATTTCATATCGTTTTCCTCAAGTTATACACTCGATATACATGATATACAATTTTCCGCCAAAGTCATAACTTATGCAAAACATCAAATCTTTGGCATACAATTTCATAACAAGTTTCCAACTTCCAAATTCAAATCCCAAACTCTCCAAATTCTACAAATGGTCACAATTACCAAATATTAATTATACGCTCTTAGGAATTGAATCTTAAGTTAACATCTTTCTACAGAAATTTGGGCAGCATCTCCCCTGTTTATATGCCTAGCCCGAATTCTCAATTCAACAACCAGCACAACAATAACAATACCAGAATCAATAGTATTATTTCCCACATCAAATTATTCCATAAAACATCCCATAGGGTGTTTGTACCATATTTCCACCAACCAAATTAATTTACAGCAGTTAAACAACTCTTTTTCCGTAAATCAACCAAGATTAATGTTAACAATGAAAGATTCATACCTATATCGCGATAATGTTTCTGTATCTTCACTTCTTCACCCTGACCTTGAGCCACAACACATTACTACACAATTTTGTAGTTGCAACTGTGCGCTGTCTGGACCGGAATTTGAAAATTATATTTTGATTTGCGTGAAAATTGATGGGTGGAAGTTGGTGGAAGTTTTCAGAGATTTTGGGGAGGCTTAGAGGGTGTTTTGTTGTTGATTGGGGGCTAAAGCCCCGTTATATAACCTTTTAGAATCTGCCAGAACTGTCTAGAAAAGTGTTCAGCGCGATCGCGCCACCTTCTGGCGCGTTCGCGCTGTGTTACAGATTTTCTTCTGCGCGTTCGCGCCCCTCCCAGGCGCGATCGCGCAGACCTTTTTTTCTGCCTGGACCTTCGTTCAGTAAAACGGTCATAACGTTTGATCCCGATATCGTATGAGGGCCCACGACCTATGGATGGAAAGCTAATTCAATTATCTACAACTTTTATTTCTGGGCGTTTTCCCAAATTCCAAATTTATAATACCGTTTTTGCCCCTAGAAGTCAGATCATCCGAAAATGCTTCCTTAAATTGTCCCTTTTGGAGGGCTTCCACTTTGATTTTGCCCAAGGGTCCTTCTTGACTTGTGTTTAACTTCACATATGTGATTCATATAATTTGTCACATGTCCCAAAAAAAAATCTTGACGTGTGGGCCCCACCTCAACTTACAATTAATCCGACGTTCAAAAAAATACGGGATGTAACAATCACCAACGGGTGTAGACACCTCAAAAGTTTTAATCAACTCGGGCTTCACCCTAAACTAACTAGTTATAAAAGGAGTAACATACGATCACATAGAACCTGGATCTATAATACTGTACCCGGCCATAATAAAGCTCGGTATCACCTTACCCGGCCATAATAGGCTCGGTGTTACCGTACCCAACTATAGTGGTGTGCAAAATAGGTGCCATACCCGGCCGACTATAACGCGGCTTGGTGTCATAAAATAGACAAATATATATAAATCATGCATGAGAGCTCAAAGAAACGTTATGACTCTATCGGAGTGAAGTAAGGTCGGTAAACCTCTTATTACCATTATGGAACTATCATCGTCAACATATCTCACCTTGAAGGATCAATAACCATAAAATGAGATCAACAACAATAAGACAAGATTAATGACCATAAGAAGAGATCAATAATAATGATACAAAAATCAATAATATCATAAGAGGATCAAGAACATAAGCTCCTAACATTTCTAAGAGTGGAGTCACTATGAATATCATTTGTGTAAGCTTGTATCAATATGATCATGCCATAAAAAAGAAAGGGACGGCCTTAACATACCTCATCATCTACTTAACCCCTCAACTTCTACCCTCCCGAGCTTGCAAATCTACATTCAAGATGATTCACACTAAGGTTAAGTCGTTGAAACACTCATAAGATCAAATCAATTTAGTAGGTGAGTTAACGAAATTTGGGCAGCATTTCCCCTATGTCACCTACTTCCACCAAACTCCAAAACAACTCTCAAACATCATTATCAACATCAACAATGCCATAGATTATCAACATCAACAACACCATAGTCAAGAGATATTGTTCAAACTAGACTCAAATAAATCCAAAACTCCATTTCAAAATCAGTCCATAGCCATCAACTTCAACTTAATACCTTATGACCTTTCTGCCATAATTCTCTTCACTTTTAAGACTTGTTAAACTCTCAAATCAACTCAACATAAAAAATAAGATGAAGAACATACCTGATACTTGAAGAACTTTAGCTACACAATACTTTCTTCAAGACTTAGTCACCACAACTTCAAGTAAAAGCAAGAACAACCATCTTCCATGAACTAGTTGCGGATTTAGAACTTGATCTTCTCTTGTATTGGTTTGGAATAATTTGGGATGTTTGAGAGATCTTAGAGGGTCAATAGGGATCTGATTTTTTGAAAATAATGAGCCCCAAGTCATGCTACTTAATTTATAACAAAAGGAAAAATTCCCACCGCCTCAATTCCACGGTTCACTTTCACGGATAGTGAATTATTTCACGGGCCATGAAAGTGGTTGTGAAACTGTTCCTGTGGATCCACCCCACTGCCACCAATTGACGGTGCTTGCTTCCTCCTTTTTACGGCCGTGGAATTGCCCTCTTTCGATTTTCCGACGAAACGTATTCTTTCTAATTCGTTTAACATCTAACCTTCGTACTCTTTCCAAACATGTTTAAGCTTATATATCTTCGATATGCACCCATAGTCCTCATACATAACTCCCCAATTAATTCTCAATACGAACCTATGACAACAGACTTAAAATGAAACTTTAACGTACGCAAAAATGAGGTGTAACAGTTTAATTGCATATTTGTTAGGTTAACCTAACTACTATTAGGTCTTATATGCCTTGAGTGTTTCATTTGTGATTAGTTTGGTTTAGCTAGTAATTATTGGCATGCCTACTTAGTTTAGTTTAGTTTGATTTAAATATTGTTTAACTAGATATGTGTTATATTAATCATCAACACGTTTATAGTTTAGCTTAATCCCTGTTCAGTATGTAACTAGCCCAATCATTAGTATATTGTGCAACTTTGATGTGGTTTAGGTTGTGGTTAATGATATGTCTGCTTAAAGTGATTACAAGAATGTTAAGTTGAGTTCCCATTACTGCTTTAACTATGTGTTTGTTCAACCTAGTCCTAGACTATCAGCATGTTCATAAGTGTTTTTGTATGCCTTATTGGATTTAACTGTTGTCTGATAAGTTGTTTACCATGTGTATGCTTATGTACTTAACTATGTATGTGCTGGACTGGTGTATTTTCTTAGCCTGTTTTAACTTAGAACTGATTTATATCCATGCTTAATAACCATCATGTAAATCCTTTAGTCAACTTAGCATGTGAGTTAGTTTACTTGATTCATGATTTTGTGCTAGCTTTGTTTAGTTAGTTTAGCTCTGATATATTAATTCATGTGTCAGTTCATTCTGATTTGAGGAACCATGCCTATATATGGTTTGTTGATGATGAGCATTGTGTTAGTAGATTAGTTCAAATATATGCAAGTGTTCATCTCTGTTTGATTCAAGCATGTCTTCAATTCATGTGTAATCCTTGTATATTAAGTGTTTAAATGGGCTTCAGTGTTTAAAATTGGTGTTTTTTTTTATCCTAATCACCATATGGAATAAACTACCTTTTTCTCCCATAAGTTAATCTTTATATGAAGTAACGTGGCCAGCCTATTAGTGTGTGTCCAAGGCTTTGGTAGTTTTCTTATACTATGGGGATAATACATAGAGTATATGTTTTACCTTTCTCTCTTTCTGAAGTTGTTTGATAGTAGCAAAGTGTGATTGAAACTGTAACTAAGTAGTTAAGTTCAAAAGACACAAACCTTATTTCAAATGACCTTCTCTGATAACTAAAAATGATTGCATTGTTTTCCTGGATACTGTGATGCTTATTTGCTGGTCAATATGGAAATGTTCATTGCTTATGGTAAAGAATTTGGTTTAAAATGGCCCATGATTGGTACTGCCCTGTTTGTCTGAGTGAAAGTTTTTATTTTAACAGTTAGGAGTTTAAGAGGTTAAATGTGTGCCTTGTCATGATAAACTAAAGTAGTGTGGTTCATTCAAGGGTAAATAATGAAACTTCTTAGGATCACCTAAGTAAATGGAACTTATGAGGCTGTTACTTGATTTGTAAAAAGGTAGGGAGTGATTATCCTAGGGCTACGAAGGGTATAGGAAAGGCTTTAAGTTCCACTCAGCCTAGTACTGCCTATCCTAGGATGCTGAGGTTCCTCCTTATTGAATTTCAACTCTATGGGACCCCTCTAAGGTCTCAGTGAGCCCTAAACAAGAGGACTATGTGATTTGCATGATAAAAATGGGGTCTTGAGGTCTGTATACAAGACAATAAATGTATTTGTGTAGTTTATCTTGCCGCCATCTAATGCTTGTTCCTTTGCCTAAAATATGTTCAGATAACTTATGTTCTATTGTGCCTATCTTTAAAAAGAACAAGTATGTGATCAACATCTAGGATTTTAGACTGTCAGTGTGATCTAATATATGATATGGATTTTGAATGCCTAAAAAGATTTGCATGATGTTGAGTAAGCAATACCTTTGCTATGAATCTGCATAATCCTTTTTTACTTTTCTCTCCTTTGCTTATGGAAGTCATTAAGTAATAACTGATGTCACCCCATAGAATTGATTACCATACTATTATGCTTGTGCATGAATCTCAACCTATGCTAGGACCTGTATTTGTTTTCTTTAGCTCTCTTTGGAATGCTTCTACTTCATAAGACTACTCTTTGTCTGAATCACTTCAGTTTGTGTCTGCAAAGCCTTTCACCATTTAGCATGTCATGTGTGTGCTTGACTGTGGGTTGACCTGTGCAAAGATCTGCACCTGTTTTCCGTTAGGCCTTAAAATGCATGTTGTACTAGTCTACCCTTAATTTGAATTCTTTAAGAAGGCTTAATCTCATTGAGTCCCTTTTTTAATGTGAGTTTGCAAAACTATGTGTGCTTCTTTTCACCACCTGAGTAGGGAAAACTTGAGTTTCAATGTTTAAGAAAGATCAAAAGGACTAAATATTCTAAGTATATTAGTGTGTACTCTTTGTATATGTGTGTATTGTGTATTGTGTATTGATATTGATTTGAGATGAATGCCAGATCCTGCTTATTTTAAACTTCCTTTCCTTCTCCTTTTCTCTTCTCATCATGTACTGTTGTGATAGAATATACACTAGGTATACAAAATACATACTCTATGTATACCTTAATATATATTGGACTGTATATTGTGTATACTGATGGTATATCACAAAGATTGATTAACTTGAATGTTGGTATTGAGTGACAATTTGGGCCTGCTCTTCATTTGTTCCACGTAAAGAATAATTTGGGCCTTTTCTTGCTATTATTTGTACACGACATCATATTAGGCATGTTGTTTCTCTTTTGAATATATTTGGGTTTGTCTTCTTTTGTCTGTTTTGGTTCTTACTGTATCATTTCAGTGAATATAACGGACTATACTTGATATATGTTTACATATGAGATTGTGTTTGAGTGTTTTAAATTCTTGTTAAATTAGTTATTAAGTATAGATGCCCTATAACCTCCATTTTCCTTTTTCCCTCTCCTTTACATGAAACTCGGTGACGTGGGCCATTTGGGATGAGCCTGCATGACTTCAGTTTGTTGGGCAAGAGTCCCAACATGTAAAACCTCGTACCTTTAACCTAAGCTTTGACCATGAACCTAGACTTAGAAAATAAGATAAAGAATGTGGGAATTTGAAATTTCCTCTTCAGTTGTAAGATGGAGGTTTACGCCCATGAACAGTGACCGTATTTCAGTATACGGCCCGTATTTCAAGTCGTAAACTGGTACCAAAGATTTCTGAGCATTTTGGAATTTGACACTTAGAGGTTACATCGTTAAATACGGCCCGTATTTCAAAACGTATTTGGAATTTGGGACAACTTCCTTACTGAAATTTGTAGAGCTTTGAAATACCATTCCAACGGTATATTATGGGGGTCAAACGGACATCTGTGCAAAGCGTTATGGCCATTTTACTGAAGAGACGCAGTGCAGTCCATACGGAATACAGACCCATATTTCAAAATACGGCCCGTCTTTCAAAATACGGCCAGTATTTTGCTGGACGTAAAGTTCAATTTTCCAGAACAGTATATATTCGTCCATATCAGTTCAAATCATTATTTTTCATTCCTTCAAACCCTAGAACGACCTCCTACCCTCCTCCATCATCAAGAACACCAATGTAAGCCTACTCTAATTAGTCCAACTGAATTCTAACATATACTCTAATAATCTAAACAAGAAATCATCATTCCTAAACTAGGGTTTTTCAAGAAAACCCATCTCAAGGTTCAAGATTCAAGATTTTGGAAATCTTATTCAAAGTTCAACTCTTTAATTCAAGTTTTGGAGCATTACCAGGTATGTAGAGTTACTATCTACGTGTGGGAACATCATTGTTCTTCCCCACGCCTCCTAATCCAATAAAGTATGAAACTTTACAAAACTAGGATTTCTATTCTATACTATGCTCATGATAACCCTAGGTCCATGTCTATGACTATATTATGTTTGAATTGCTATTATTCTATCATTGTGTTCTTGATACTCATTATGATTATTGAGAATCTGTCTGTAATCCATGAAAACCCATATTTTGTATTCCATGGGTTCTTGCATGCATGTTTTTGACTAAGAATGATTATTTCATGAATATCCTATATGTCTACAAGTTTTCATGCAATTAAATCATATAATTACTTTCATGCCATGATACAAGAAATATACATGCTAAATACAAGTTATTTCACGAAAATCATGGGCTTCTTAGCCAACTATATTATGTTCATGTTTTTGGGAGTTTCACGAATTACTGAGAAGGCTCAGATAGCCTGAAACTACGTAACCGCCGTAGGACAAGGATCGCTCCGCCCAGATAGGACGATACCTTAATTTTACACTGAATGGATCCATCAGGCACGACACCACGTCATACCCTGGCAAGGTATGAGGGCTCTGCTGGTCCGGCGAGGTACTAGACTCCACGTACCCACGTGGTGATATTATATTGTCGGTTATGAAATGCTCTCCCTACCTACCATTTTTTACTCATGCTTTATAGTATATATGTATTCATGATCATACTCATAACCAGGTTTCAGTTTCACGTTCAGTTCTTATCTTTATTACTTTATGTCTCATGTTATTTCATTCAGTTGCCTTACATACCAGTACATTCAATGTGCTGACGTCCCCTTTTATTGCCCGGGGGCCTGCATTTCACGATGCAGGTACTGATATACAGGACGACACATTTGCTCAGTAGGATGGCATTCGTATCAGCTTTGTCACGACCCAAATCGATGGGCCACAACAAGTGCCCGACCATTGCTGGTCAAGCACTCTTATGCCTGCATTTACCTCTCACTGACTATCCTGGGCCCATACACAATCTGTAACTGAGCTATACTGTCTCCCGGACATTCAACATAAGAGACACCGTACCGGGAACTCACGGCCAATGCATACATATAAACATAAACACTGAGAATAACAGCGTGAGCCGATTTGGCCGCCACACATATATACTGTACAACAAAATAAGTGCTGACGGGGCTGCATAACAACACGAATACATATCACTGTCTACAGACCTCTATGGAGTACAAATTGTAGAAAGGACAGGACAAGGTCCTGCCGTACCCATATATATAAGTAACAAGATGGCATACCAAACGGACTGAAGCTCCGGATCAATGGAGCGTACCGACTGCTGCTGAGGGGAGGTCCTACTGCTGCGAATCATTCGACTGGCTACCTGCTCCTGCGGGCATGAACGCAGCGTCCACAAGAAGGGACGTCAGTACGAGTAATGTACCCAGTATGTGAGGCACGAATAATAACATATGAGGGATACATAGCATGAATAATAACATAAAGGAAATATAGAGCATATCGTAACATAAAAGAGTAACCTGTACATATGAGTGCCTTTTAGGCGAGTACCATGCATGCTTAGTGCTGCGGAACTTGCAGCCCGATCCACATATACATATATACATATATCCATAGTAATGCATTCTTTGAAAAACATTTCTTGTTCATGTATACAGAAAATAGAATATATCATATTGCCGAGGCATCGGCTCCCATCCATTTAGCCACATATGTCCCGCGTCCAGGCATCCCGCGTCCGGGATGATATCATGTCATATAATACCAACTGATCAGGTGGATACGCATCTATAGCGCTCTGGCCCTCTTTCCCATATTCCCCATATACATATACATATATTATATACATATATCATATAAGCAGCATGCAGGAGAGCCCAATATAAGCTATAACTCTATCGGAGTGCGTAAGGTCGGTAACCTCCGATTATATTATGGAATAATCATCATCGCTTTATCTCACCTTGAAGGAACAATTATTATAAGGTGAGACTATCAATGAAGAATAGCATCAAGAGAAAACATAGAATAAGATCATAAATCTCATAAGGCATCAATTCATATACTTTGAAGTCTTTAGAAAATAGAGTCATAATCAAGGAATAAAATTGAGGATCAAGAAATAGCTCAATATTCTCATATTCATATTGAATCCACAACTTGAGACTTTCAAACATGAAACCATTCTCATCATAATCATCATAGACATATTCTCATCTTTGACATCTTCATTGTCATTACAAAAACATGTCCGTCGTTGTAGTCATAAAAGCTTACAAAATCATAAACCTTTGTTTTGGAAAAATACAGACATTTTGGAAAACATTTACGGGTTATCGTGAAAGGAATCATGCCTTGGAATCATAGATTTTTAACTTTTGAAAACAAAGAAGTTATGGAAACATTTATGAAATCATAACATAGGAATCATGCCTTTGAAAGAAAGGGACGAGCCTTAACATACCTGTTCAGTCTCCTATTTTCTACGCTTATCCGTTCGTACTCGTATATCTACATTTGAGAGAATTCACACTATCGTTAGACTCATCGTTGCATACGTGTACTAAGATTTCAATTTAAACTACTTTATATTCTGCCGAAAATCGGGCAGCATCTCCCCTAATTATATGCCTAGCCCGAAATCATAATCCAACAACCAACAACACAACAACAATACCAACATCACCAACATCATTTCCAACACCAATATGTACCATAAAATAGCCCACACGCTGTTTTCCAACTTCCATAACTAATAAACTTACTACACGATTGTTTAGCGACTTTATCTCCGTAAATAAACCTAAATTAACATTAATAATAGGAGATTCATACCTTATTCTTGTTAAAACAGAGATATCTTCAATATCTACCTTGACTCCACCGCAAAACCAAACTAGAATCACATCTATGCGTTTATCCGAGCTTCGATTAATACTCTGTCACTTGAAAATTGCTTACTTTTTGTTTTCCCCTCTCTATCTCTTGAATTTCTAGAATTTTCTGGGCAAAATCTGGGCTAAAATATGGTGAAAAAGAGGGTTCTTACCCTTTTTATAAGGGTCAAATCCGTGTCGGGACTGTAGCAGCACTGTTGCAAGTCGGTTACTGTAGCAGTACTATAGCACGCGTTTCTACTCTGTCAGCTGAACTTATAATGCCCAAAATTCTCTACTCTGATGTCATATCGACAAGTGGTTTCTTGCGTTGAAAACTAGACTCGACGAACTTCATCTTAGGCTTTTGTTTCACCTTAAAACACTTCATATGCTAAGAGATATGCGTCCCCCAAGTTGGACCAAAATTTTCACACAAAACATTACCCATCCTTTCTCCGAAGTCGTACTACTTCATTTCTTCCAGTCATTTTGTTATACCCCGTGTATTTATACGTCGAATTATTCGCAAACAAATCGACTCAAGTTAAAGGCGGAATTACTCTCGGACAAGAAATAGAAACTTTTAATTTTCAATTTTAATTATTACATAAATTGTTTATAAATTTTATTTAGTATATAAATATTATTGGAGATTAGGGATTAATTAATTATGATTAGATTATTAAGTAAGGATTAATGATTAATTAAAAATTTATTTATTTAATTATTATTGTGGGCCCCACCCGATTTGTCAATTTAAAAAAAAAAGGATGGTGATGCATATTAGGGGAGCACGTGTCCTAGAATGGGCAGCACATATAATTATATTTGATGACTAATGAAAGTCTTACTTTCATTTGCAAATTCAACAAAAATTTAGAAAGGGAGATAGCAACATATTGCCATAGCATTCACGGCCATGGCAGCTTGAAAAGAGCTTACGGCCAGCTGCTATTTTTAAAAAAAAAAATTGGCTTGCTTAAATTAATTCCAAGATGATTTGCAAGTTCAAGGAGGTGATAGCAACATTGGATATTGAATTGAGGAAGAAGAAATGGTGAAATTGGAGCAATTAAGCGTAGAAATTCCTCCAAGAAAATTGTGGTAAGATTTTCTTATTTTATGGTGTAATGGTGTTAATAGTATTGTAATGGAATTATTAAAATTGGATTGGATGAAATTGGAAATAAGAAAATACATGAAATCGTTGTTATACGGAATTGTGGGTTGAAAAGGGTTCAGAATGATTGTTGGATTGTTGGAATTATTATGGGCTGAAATGTGAGAATTTTATATGTATATCGTTTTTATTGGTATTTCTGTGTTAACAGGAGGGCAATTGGAAATTCGGGATAGGCGAATATATAGGGGAAGTGCTACTCGATTTTCGTTAAGTCCCTAACTAATAGAAAACCCTAAATGAGAATATATAAGCTGAAATATAGGTTCTATAGGAAATGGACTATAGGTTTGCGAACTAGAAATATAGTTACTAACGATAACGTTATTCTTACATTAAATAGGCTAAAAGAGCGACGAGACGAACGGGTTACGAATAATCGCCGACAGGTATGTAAAGCCCTTCCTTTCTTTCTTTTGGCATGTCCTAGATGTAAGTAAGATATGATATGAGCTTTGGGGAAATTCTATTCACAAGTTCCGAGTATGAATTATGGTTCTTATTCAATTCTTGATGTTAAGACTTCCAGGATAGTCGAGCTATTGCCTTCGAGTATTTTATATGATTGAATAGTAAATAATGCATGAAAGTTCCTACTCCTAAAAGATTCTGTAATGAATAGTGTCCTTAACTTTCATAAGCTACCTCGTATTGGTTTGATACATGTTTATGATTCCTGAGACTTTATTTGATATAGTTCCTTATGATATTTAAAGAGCAGTAAATATGACTATCATCCTGACACTCGAGCATTGATTAGCTTACTTATCTATTGAGTCACAAATGATGATTTATATGCATATGGTTACTCATTACTCTGCTCGTGCGTACTGTTGTTACATCTTTCACTGAGTCCCAGGTCAGGACATGTTTTCGTGCACAGATCCACTGCATTATTCACCGAGTCCCTCACTAGAGGGCCGGGACACGTTATATGTATATGTATATGATGATATGATGACATGATGATATGATGATACAGGGATGGCGGCTAGGATGGCACATGATGATCTTATTCACCGAGTCCGTCACTAGAGGGCCGGGACACGTTATACATATGCATATGAACAGGATGATTATCTAACTATGACATTAAGTTTCATAACGAGTTAATTCTGATATTGACACCATGATTTATGATTCAAAGGTAAGCCTTGTGGTTTCTGGTTTTTGTACTGGTTTTTTCTGTACTCCTTACTTCAGTATGATCCTGTTTATTGTATTTATGCTTTACATGCTCAGTACATATTCCGTACTGACCCCCTTTCCTCGGGGGGCTGCGTTCATGCCCGCAGGTACAGATGCTCACGTTGGTAACCCGCCAGCTTAGGAGTCCTATTCAGCTATCTTGGAGAGCTCCCTTGTTCTGAAGCCTAGATTTGGTACAGAATCTCTTGTGGTGTATATGTATTTTATCTAGGGGTACGGCGGGGCCCTGTCCCGTCATAAGATACTGTTGTTACTCTTAGAGGTCTGTAGACATATGTGTGGGTTGTGTATCGATGTTGTTCAGTTGTGTCTATATGGCTTATGTTTTGGGACGTTCCCATTCGTAGTGGCAGCCTTGTCGGCTTGCGTAGACATATATATATATATATATATATATATATATATATATATATATATATATATATATGTGTGTGTGTGTGTGTGTGTGTGTGTGTGTGTGTGTTTGTGTGTTTTGAGAAGTAATGTGTTATGATAGCCTTGTCGGCTCGTGTATGGCGGGGATGTTCCCTTATATATTATGAAAGCCTTGTCGGCTTATGTACTATAATATCTGTTAAAAGTTGTAACTCCCAGGAGACAGGTTGTTGTGATACGTCTAAATAATGCGACAGTTTTGAGACGACGTCTGGCCTTGGTATTGATAAGTCTGTATTATGCTAGTTGTGGATGATTATAGTTAACAGGTACATACGAGTGTCCAGCTCGAGCACTAGTCACGGCCTACGGGGTTGGGTCATGACAAAAGGGGTATCAGAGCAGTTCGTCCTCGGAGTGTCTACAGACCGTGTCTAGTAGAGTCTTGTTTATCGGTGTGTTGTGCACCACATCTATAAACAGGAAGCTACAGGACATTTAGGATGTTACCTTTCTTTCATATCTAAGATCGTGCGATAGAGCCCAGTCATAGGAAATGAAATTCCTTATACTAACCTTTGTTTTCAGCTGAGGAACGACATCGTCAGAAGAAAACGACCGACGATATTGGCAGTTACAAAGTACACAGGTAAGTAACGGTGCGAAAGAGGCATGTAATATAAGGTAAGAATATTGCAACATGATTTGAACGTTAAGTTGATGGATGAAAGAGAAGGTAGATACGAAGATATAACAGGACAGTTCGTTAAAGGATCAGGTATGTCCTGAGGTGCGATATTACAGGTAAGTCCCGACACCTTTGTAACTTTTATTTGGAATTCGGAGCCCCTGTGTAGCTATGATACGATATGATATGTGTGTATATATGTTGGCCTGTGAGACATTGTTGGTATTTCCTGCGTGCATGTTCTGGGATAGTAAGTTCCTAATATGTTTTGAAGACTGATACCAACAAGGTAAATTTATTATGTTGGACTAAAGCCTTAAGAAATACTCCCACGTCGTCCATAAGAGGCATCGTTCTTATTTGGAAGACCTTGTTTTGAAGAAGCGTATATAAGTAGTTAATTCGCAGTTCATTTGAACGGACCAGAATACGTCCCAACCACATTCTTCCTTGGAGAAAGCTCATGTTGTAAGGCAAAAATGTCAAGCAATTAAGTTTCACCTTATTATAAAAGTACAGGCGTACAACAAGTAGTTTGTGAACTGAATGGTTCGCTCACGACCCAAGAACAAATATGGGGGTAAACTCTAAGAATCAGGAACTAAGAAGTCCTGTGGTGCTTGTCTGATTCTAGTTTTCTTCTGCTGATGGTTGGAGAATGTTTCGCAGTAACATTTTATTAGTTCTTAGTCAACTAATTGGAGATGAACTTCGTGGAAGGAAAACTCAACTTATGAGCTGCTATGAACCATGTGTTCCACGTGTTGTTGATGAAATGCTAGGACGACTCGGAAGAGCTTGTGACCCTAGGGGATAACTTACGATGAGTCTATAGTTAAAGGAAGTAATGGTATGATTGAGGTAGAAGTACAAGGAGAGAAGAATTATAACAAGTTATGAAGGTAGTAGTCAGACAGCTTGTGCGATACTAAGGGTAAGATCGATCAGAAAGGATGAAAGGTTAAGTACGCCTAGTCCGCAAAGTGTGATTAAAATATAGTAAGAATTGCGAATAAGATTAAGAAGTGTTACGTTATAAGATGGATTACGAACAGGATGTAATGTGACTACCATAGGGATTGCTATAAAAATGGGTGAAGCCTAGCAAGGGAAAGGATACGACATGATTACTGTGAGACAGAAAAGCAAATGTAGAGCGAATAAGAAATACTTACCAAGTTCTGTAGGGAAAGTTCGGAGTCAAAGTCAAATGGTAAGGGAAGCGAAACCACGCACAGAAAGAAGAGGACTTAAAAGAAAGAGGGAGATAAGAAGAAAGCGAGTAGCATTACAGTATAGCAGTACGCTATGACATGTATAGCTTGGAAAACAAGTAATACAAGTGACAGAATTGTGAAAGACCAATCTAAAGAAAGATGAGCAACGAGACAAGAATGAATGCCATAAATGACTGGTATGGTAAGGACAAATAGCAATAAACGGAATATGTTTTGGAAACGAAAGAGGGATTATGTAAAAGTAGTGTTTTCGGAAGAATACAGAGGTAGCATGACATTCTTCATGCACAGAATATAAGATGGGCACAGATTGGAGAAATGAAAGGAATACTAAAGGAAGCACTCAAGACAGACGCAACCAATTGAGTATGAGTATGGGACAAGAGGGAAATATATAGCTATGAACTTAAGATGTAGCACAACGAAAAGGGTGGTAAGACAAGACCACTATTAAGACAAATTCGACATGATTTTGAGCAAGTTAGAAGTTAGCGTTGGGTATACGACAAGGATGAAAGAGCATGGGGCATAAAGAAGTACCACGTATATGTGACTTCACCTCGGAAACAGAGAAATCCTTAAAGGACAAGGATTTTGGATTTGCAAAATAACGGGTGTATTTTAAATTTATTAGAAGAAATAGACGATATCCGTCGGGATAAAGGTAGTGTTATGAGAAAGCTTGAGATACTTATCATTAGAATATAAGTGCTACAGAATGGAGAATTTGAAACGATGATAAGCACTACCCAATTACTGATTGGGATGAAGGGAATGTGGCTTCGGACAAATTGCTATCTTAATTACATTACTCGAATACCAATCATCAAATGATATTTTGTACTATATATCGAGAGTTCTCATCACCTCGTGATTATGTTAAGGGTTCGTACATGGGCAATCTAAGTTATAGATGGTTTAAAGGAAGACATGGATATGGCACAGTATACCAAAGGTATGAAAAAAGAATTGTAGGAATTTAGAAGTTGGAAATGAGGGCATAGAGCGGAATATAAATAGATAATGGTGTAGGTACACCCTAAAGGGGGGGAAGCGAAGGAGAAAAATGCAAGTGTAAGATGAAATCAATTGGTACTGCAACACGTTTAATGTGAATTCCTAAACTATAAATGAGATCCCTTGCTGAAACAAATTAGTGAGATGTGAAGGCCAGCAATAAATAGATAGAAGTCAAGTCGGTAATTGAGACAGTGCTGAGAATTATGGATAAGGACCTTGGATAATTGACATCAGAAGGTGGAGGGTTACAAAGATGAGGAATGTGACAAGAGAATGGTGACGAGTAACTTAAAACAATGTTATAAAGAATAGCAAGGCTATACGAGATTAAAGGTCAAGATGTTGACAACGGAGTTATTGGCTAACGATGTTACGACACATAAATAGCAAAGGAAGAAGAATAGGGATTCTCTCCTATATTATGGTATGAGAAAACCCAATGGAAAATAGAAGGAGGGGAAAAATCATGATGAAATAGACAACAAGTAAGTAATAGTACAATAAGATAAGCAGAGCAGAATAAACCAGGGAAAAGACTTTAACTGAGAATAGATATACCTTGTACGAATCGTACAAGAATAGTTATGCGACCTACGACTATTTGTATACTACAGATGCAACCAAGTAAGAACTTGACAAGAAGGGTAAGAACTCGGTAACAACAATGCGATTGCAACAGTTTGAGTACATCAAAGAAAAGTGTAATAAGGTTTGAAGAAAAACTACAGAGATGAAATTAGTACTGAGAATAAAAGCCATAGTTAAGCCTTGACATCAACTGCAAAAGATAAGGGGAGCATGTAGGGTCTGTATAAAGACTAACGCAGCAACGCTAAAGTATTTCCTGGGATTGGGCACCCACACATACTTGCGTAAAAGTTGCAATAAGATATGTAATAGAAGGGCTATGAGAAAATTTGAGTAAGGAGGCAATGGAAGAATTTGAGTAAAAAAAAAATAGAGAAACGACACGAGGGATGTGCCTCAGGTATGGCCAGTTAAAGTAAAGGAAATTATGAAGTGATTCAACCGAAACAATCGGAACAAGCAGGTTACTGATTACGAGGTGACATAAGATTATAGTATAAGGAGACCCTAGCGTTATGTGATAGCCAACCTTAAAGATTGAGATCAAGAAGTAAAGGCAAGTAATGGTGCGAGGACATTTAATGGGAAGTCAGAAAGTGACACATGATGTTGAAAATTCCAGAATACGGACTATAACAACAGAGTAAAGTAAAGGTAATGGAGCACAAAATGTTACCCTCTGGGAATTTTCATCTTACTCATAGGACCTGCGAAGGATCCACAGGATACCAGAGACATGCGATACTCCAGGGATATTAAAGTGTAAAGAGCTGATGAGGGACGTCTGCGCATTACAAGATCTTGTTTAAAGATAAGAAGGTGGAGTGAAGTGAACGATACATCATCTTAAGAGAATAACTATAGAAAAAGAAAAAGACGAGTCATGACTATATGCACCATTAGTACAGGCCCGAATCAATCTATGACGGTACAACTGAGCAGCATACAGATCAGAAAGACAATAACACTTCAGCAGAGCAGCTCGAAATACAACTGATAATCAACTACAAAATAACTGGAAAAGTAAAAACAATGACATAGAATTATTACCTAGGGAAGCAACAGAAAGAAGAGATATTACAGGAATAACTATGTAGAGAACCGGGATGCATTATAGTAGATTATAGCGAATCGACAAACGGAAAAGGTATGTGAAGGGCATAATTAAATATGAGGACGCTTGAGAAAGTGTTGGGAGTTCGGGGCTAGTTTAACATTCGAGGACGAATGTTCTAAAGGGGGGAAGGATGTTATACCCCGTGTATTTATACGTCGAATTATTCACAAACAAATCGACTCAAGTTAAAGGCGGAATTACTCTCGGACAAGAAATAGAAACTTTTAATTTTTCAATTTTAATTATTACATAAATTGTTTATAAATTTTATTTAGTATATAAATATTATTGGAGATTAGGGATTAATTGATTATGATTATATTATTAAGTAAGGATTAATGATTAATTAAAAATTTATTTATTTAATTATTATTGTGGGCCCCACCCGATTTGTTAATTTAAAAAAAAAGATGGTGATGCATATTAGGGGAGCACGTGTCCTAGAATGGGCAGCACATATAATTATATTTGATGACTAATGAAAGTCTTACTTTCATTTGCAAATTCAACAAAAATTTAGAAAGGGAGATAGCAACATATTGCCATGGCATTCACGGCCATGGCAGCTTGAAAAGATCTTACGGCCAGCTGCTATTTAAAAAAAAATGTTTTGGCTTGCTTAAATTAATTCCAAGATGATTTGCAAGTTCAAGGAGGTGATAGCAACATTGGATATTGAATTGAGGAAGAAGAAATGGTGAAATTGGAGCAATTAAGCGTAGAAATTCCTCCAAGAAAATTGTGGTAAGATTTTCTTATTTTATGGTGTAATGGTGTTAATAGTATTGTAATGGAATTATTAAAATTGGATTGGATGAAATTGGAAATAAGAAAATACATGAAATCGTTGTTATACGGAATTGTGGGTTGAAAAGGGTTCAGAATGATTGTTGGATTGTTGGAATTATTATGGGCTGAAATGTGAGAATTTTATATGTATATCGTTGTTATTGGTATTTCTGTGTTAACAGGAGGGCAATTGGAAATTCGGGATAGGCGAATATATAGGGGAAGTGCTACTCGATTTTCGTTAAGTCCCTAACTAATAGAAAACCCTAAATGAGAATATATAAGCTGAAATATAGGTTCTATAGGAAATGGACTATAGGTTTGCGAACTAGAAATATAGTTACTAACGATAACGCTATTCTTACATTAAATAGGCTAAAAGAGCGACGAGACCAACGGGTTACGAATAATCGCCGACAGGTATGTAAAGCCCTTCCTTTCTTTCTTTTGGCATGTCCTAGATGTAAGTAAGATATGATATGAGCTTTGGGGAAATTCTATTCACAAGTTCCGAGTATGAATTATGGTTCTTATTCACTTCTTGATGTTAAGACTTCCATGAGAGTCGAGTTATTGCCTTCGAGTCTTTTATATGATTGAATAGTAAATAATGCATGAAAGTTCCTACTCCTAAAGGATTCTGTAATGAATAGTGTCCTTAACTTTCATAAGCTACCTCGTATTGGTTTGATACATGTTTATGATTCCTGAGACTTTATTTGATATACTTCCTTATGATATTTAAATAGCACTAAATATGACTATCATCCTGACACTCGAGCGTTGATTAGCTTACTTATCTATTGAGTCACAAATGATGATTTATATGTATATGGTTACTCATTACTCTGCTCGTGCGTACTGTTGTTACATCTTTCACTGAGTCGCGGGCCAGGACATGTTTTTGTGCACAGATCCACTGCATTATTCACCGAGTCCCTCACTAGAGGGCCGGGACACGTTATATGTATATGTATATGATGATATGATGACATAATGATATGATGATACGGGGATGGCGGCTAGGATGGCACATGATGATCTTATTCACCGAGTCCCTCACTAGAGGGCCGGGACACGTTATATATATATATATACATGATGATGATATGATTTTACTTACCGAGTCCCTCACTAGAGGGCCGGGACACGTTATACATATGCATATGAACAAGATGATTATCTAACTATGACATTAAGTTTCATAACGAGTTAATTCTGATATTGACACCATGATTTATGATTCAAAGGTAAGCCTTGTGGTTTCTGGTTTTTGTACTGGTTTTTTCTGTACTCCTTACTTCAGTATGATCCTGTTTATTATATTTATGCTTTACATGCTCAGTACATATTCCGTACTGACCCCCTTTCCTCGGGGGGCTGCGTTCATGCCCGCAAGTACAGATGCTCACGTTGGTAACCCGCCAGCTTAGGAGTCCTATTCAGCTATCTTGGAGAGCTCCCTTGTTCTGAAGCCTAGATTTGGTACAGAATCTCTTGTGGTGTATATGTATTTTATCCAGGGGTACGGCGGGGCCCTGTCCCGTCATAAGATACTGTTGTTACTCTTAGAGGTCTGTAGACATATGTGTGGGTTGTGTATCGATGTTGTTCAGTTGTGTCTATATGGCTTATGTTTTGGGACGTTCCCATTCGTAGTGGCAGCCTTGTCGGCTTGCGTAGACATATATATATATATATATATATGTTTTGAGAAGTAATGTGTTATGATAGCCTTGTCGGCTCATGTATGGCGGGGATGTTCCTTTATATATTATGAAAGCCTTGTCGGCTTATGTACTATAATATCTGTTAAAAGTTGTAACTCCCAGGAGACAGGTTGTTGTGATACGTCTAAATAATGCGACAGTTTTGAGACGACGTCTTGCCTTGGTATTGATAAGTCTGTATTATGCTAGTTGTGGATGATTATAGTTAACAGGTACATACGAGTGTCCAGCTCGAGCACTAGTCACGGCCTACGGGGTCGGGTCGTGACACATTTCCTTATAAAACCTTCCGGTATACCTTATATACATCCTTCACTCATTAAATATATTTAATAATGCTTGCTTCGAATATTCCAAAGTGGTTTTACTTAACCCTAACTCAACGTACTTATGTTTCAAATTTGATATGTGTTCTTCGAAGATACGGGGTGTAACATCCTTCCCCCCTTAGAAACATTCGTCCTCGAATGTTGCAGTATTGCTAACCCACGACACCATCTTTGATTTGTTAGAACAAATATTGTTTTTTCCTTTAGGGTCCGATTACCATTTTCTTAAACTATAACTTGGGTCAGTCTCTTCTCATTCTTTCTTAACTCTTTTATTGCCTTCAGTCATCTTCTTTCACTTCTTTGTCCTCATGTACATGATCGGAAATTAACTAGCATCTCGCTCTTGTTCTTTCTCCATTATGGTAGTCTAAACTTGCCATGCCATAGCTATTCCTCGTCCTGTAAGTACTCTTTTTTTTTTCTCGCTCCTTTTTTCCTTGTTAGTGGGCAGCTACCTTTCTCCCTTTACGGCGCCCTCTTTGCATTTACTCCTTTGGTGCCATCTCGGGCTATCCTTTTTGTACCCGTTGATCTTAGATATACATTGTACCGATTTGTTTTTTTGTAGTCCATTAGTCAGGCTCTCTAATCCTTACATCCTTGTCGCCATATTTTTTACCCTTACATTCCAAATGTTTACCCGGCATAACTGTGTCGCTAGTGAACCTAATGGTTATGTTCCTTTCTAAGGCCAGTTATATCATTATCCGAAATACATATATACGTAATGTTTCTGCACCATTTATTATCCTTCGCAATCCAGTTACACTTATGGCAAACTTATAATCCGAATTCAAATAATTTATAGCTCGCAACATCTTTGAGCTCCTGCTACAACTTTTTCTTTACTTTCTTCCCTCACATCTATCAATACAATCCCAGAAGCATAGGACTACGACAATTCTTCTATTATGACTCTCTTTCAACGCAAGTATACTTATCTTCGATTTCCTTGTATCAGCAATCGTCTCGTCAGTCGTTATTCCTTGTTGGCTTTCCGGTGTGGCCTTCTTACAATTGTAGTTGGGCATAGCTTCACGTTGACGGTTCATATAATTCCATAGCATATGCTCTCATGTTCAGTATAATTAGTGGTCCACGAACTATTTTCTAATTTCTGGTGAACTCTTTTATTTCCATTCATAGGAGCAGTATTCTTTCTTTCCTTCAAAAATTTTCCAAACTACCAATCGTTGTTCCTTTTATTACAATTGTCATTGTCATCCCAAGTGTCATTTGGGTTCGTCATCCTCTCTAACACCCTTTGTAAATTTAGCTTAGAGCCCTTTCTTGCTCTTTTCATTACCCTTTAGGGCATGTCACTGCATACTTAGGTACGGCACCATATTTTCCCGATACGAGGGATTCAAATCATGGTCTAAAAATATAGTAGTTCATCTTGGCGTAAAGTGCTCTCTTGAGTTATCTTCCATACTTTCTCCCTATGTCTTCCTCATGGTACACTTATTGTCAATTCGTTTCTACTTCTTTCCGTTACCTTCCCGATATGTCAATATGCCTCGAACTCTGGCCCTGAGCTAATAAATTTCCTTTTCTGGAGCTTGAAACGTCATAGTTCCTTTCAAGTCTAGTATGTTCTTCCCCCTTGTTAAAGAGGTCCTTATACGCCCATAGCCTTCGAGTAACCATCGTCTTCGATAATATCTGCCGTTCTTCATGATCTTCTTGGGGTCGGGGTTCCGTCATCGTATGGTCTGACTTATTTATCCTTTTTGCTAGTTACACTCTTGCGTTCAATTGGAACACTTATAAGGGTTAAATCCAATTCAGATGCCTTCTTTTCCGTCTTTTCACACCTTTGTCTTTTTATGACTAACGGTTTTTTGGACCTGCAAGTTAATGGGGACATCGAGATTCACCACGTCCTTTATGAAGTCATCGATTATACCTTACTCCTTGTTTTTCTATTCCCGACTTTGCTTATAACATATTTAGAATTCTTCTTATCTTGAGTTCTTCTTCCATTTACGTCTATATCATCATTTTTTTTCAACATTTCCATACCCTTCCATCCACTACTAGTCCTTTCGCCCGCTTAACTCACTTACTCATAATCCTTCTTAACTACGCATTTATGTCGCAGCTGTGCATCCAAATTTTTCGAGTGTTCTGCTACTTTTTCTCTTAGCACAGAATTCTTACAACTTTCACTCTCTCTATCCTCATTTTTTCCTCGATGAGTAATCGGTTTCCTACCGCCAACTCATTAAAGTATCCTTCTTACTCCAATGGTTAAATATTTTCAGTTACTTTACTCCTAAATGCTCTTCTCTTCCTTCGACTAACCCATTAGTATAGTTTTCCTACTTTCATCCTTAACCTTCCTTGGGTTTCTTCCTCCTCGAGCATGTTTCTTCTCTTGTTATTTATGGTATCGGCTCTGGAGTTCGTGAAATATTCCTTTAAACGCGCAAATCCGTTCTATTCTTAAGTCATCCTTTTAGAAAGCTTCTCCATGTCCAAGGCAACCGTGTTAATTTGACCACACACTTATCCCTTTGTATATATATCTTTCGAGAGTTGGAAATCTTTTAGCATCGTTGCAAGGCTTAATCATTCTTTCTCTTACTTCACATTCCTTGTCGTAGTCACTATCCTTTTAGCCCCACTTATCGAATTCGGTTCTCGAACACTACACATTCCTCTTTTGTTCCATACTACCACACTTTATCCCTTTCACACGCCTACCTTCGAATTTTTACCCGAATAGTCTCGTGCTTTGCCCATCGTCTCTCTTGGAGGCTTCACTCCCTCATGTTTCTTACTTTTTACCTTCTCGACATTTTGATCTCCTTACCTTTCGTATACTCACTTTCTTTCTTTTCCAGATGTCATTGCATTAGAACTCTCCAAGCCTAACCAGTAGTGAAAGTAACATCAGCTTATCTGGTAACGTTCTTCCGTCACTTGCACTTTATTACCCTGTTCGATCAATGCCTTCAATATACAGCAACGTCGGTTGCTGGGATACACATACCCGTTGATACAGCCACATATGGGATATCATATGCATACATATATATATAATTACTACCATCTCGCTTACAAAATATTTCCAAACGCTATTCAAACTCACCCTAATTCTAGAGCTGTGATGCACCTTCTTTCTCTTCATCGGTCTAGTCCGTCTCATCCTACGCGACCTCTCAAGATGTCCAATCACTCCGCATACTCCAATCTCCCTTAGGCTGCTCTAGCTTCTCATTTGCCTCTTATATCTAAATTTATAGAACTTTTTGTACACTTCCTAGGGGGTCACCCATCCTAGTATTTCTCTCACCCCAGCATGCTTAACCTCGAAACTCTGATGAAATCCAGTGCGTTAATGCTGGTATAATGGTATTCACCTCACCGCATGACCTTCACCACACAATCTAAAGCAAGTTGAAGTCTTGACAGATTCCAAAACGTTCTCGTAACGCATCTCCCTCCGAATTAGAAAGGGTCTTTTACTCTTCTGACTATACAATTACTATTTTCGCCTTTTCAATCCTCAATATTCACCTTTCACCTCTGTGTATGCCTACCTTTCATCCTAGGTTTCCAGATTCCCACTGGTGGCGAAGACACCTTGTGTTACATCCAGCATTTTTGCGTATTCGAAAATTTTGAGATAACTTGAATTGTAATGAATGAGGCCATATTTGGACCTTACTTGGTATGAGTGTGTCGGCTATGAACGCATTGGTGTGAAATTACAAAAGGAGGCCAAGGGAAAAAATTGGAATTTTAGAAACTTGCTTCATGAATTACAACATTTAGCCAATTGGACTCAAAAAAAAAAAAAAATGAGGCCCAAACAAGGGATCCCAACCGGCCATGCACCATTGACCCAAGCCCATGGAATTAATTTCCATGTGATATTATATATGCATCCATATCCTTAGAACATTCAAGAGAAACAAAGAAAAACCAAGAACAAAAAAAAAAAAAAAAAAAAAAAAAGGGTTCGGCTAAGAGAGAGAGAAAAGAGAAAAAGAAAGAAAAATTCTTGGAGCCAATCCCTTTGGTTCAAAAATTCAATTATTGTGGGATTATCACCAAGCTCAAGATTCTCTACAACTTGGTACAATTATTTTGGCAAGAGGACAATTCTAGTGGCAAGTGGAAAGTCTTGGAGAAGGTAAGGATTTTATGCTTTTGTTATGATATGGGAGGTATATGTATGATGTAGTGTGTGGAAATGAATGAAAAGCATGAAAATTTTGTGTGTTGGGATTGTATGCATGTTGGCCGTGAGTATGCATATATATATTGCATGCCTATGATGACTTGAATTCATGTTGGAATCTTGTTGTAGTTATAGTAGAAAGTGTATTGGAAGTGAAAGTTGAATGAATTAGTGAAAGTTGGAAAAAAAAATAGTATGTGGCCGTGAGATGTAAGGAGTGAAATGGAAGTGAATTAAGTTTTGTTAGTATGTTAAGTGTGTTATGGTGAAGTAAATGAAAAGATAATAGTTCTTGTTGTCATGGAAAAGTGGTTGCTATGTTGTTATAAGAAATTATGCAAATTCATTGTAACTTATGTAAATATGGAAATGAAAGTAGTACGAGGCAAATTAGGATTGTCATTGATGAAGTTGGAAGATATGAATATGTCATGAACATGCTTGCTAAAAGATTGGAAGTTGTGGGTGAATTATGTCTTTGGCAGGAGACTTGTATATTGTGTATACTTTATGTATATTTGGTGAAAACGATATGACATGCCTCCGAATCATGTTGTAATGGCCTTGATAAGTGATGAATATGAAAATGGTAAGATTGGTTTGGAAATGTAAGGTCGGAATGAAAGATGTGATGTTATGTCGGAAAGATGGCTAGTATGCCATATTATGTGTTTTGTGATACTTGTTGTTGTTATTGATGTTGTTGTTGGGTTGCTGTGTTGATATATTAAGCCGAGCTAAGTCTCGGGGATGTTATATATATAGGGGAAATGCTGCCGAAATTTCGGTAGGCAATTATGTGATTAAGTATGGAATCTTAAAGGCTTGAATTGACAATTGGTAAACTTGACCATTTGTAGATTCTGGACGAAATTGGAAGTGAAGCTAAGCGAGCATAAGGCGCAATTGAGGTATGTAAAGCCTACCCCTTCATTCTTAGGCATGTTCTAAACATAATAGGCTCGGCCGCGAGCCTTAGATACGACTCCGTTCCTCGGAATTCGAGATGGAAATCCGCCCCAATTCCTTCAGTAAGATTGAATCAATTTCCTTATAACTTGTCTTCAAAGTGAGCTTTAAGTATGCAACCTTCCTAAACGGAGTCGGAATACTTCCAAATGATTATGGACGACCTCATAAGGTCTACTATCTGTAATTTACGTACGTCTCCTCGGGTTGGTCCGAGGTGGGCCCTCAAGGCCCGATACTTTCTGTATAACTTTAACTACTTTGTTTCTGTCCGACTTTCTCAGACAACATCTGGACTATTATTCTGATCATGATATGACTACTTTTTATATAAATTTTACAAAATGGCTTTGACATCTGAAAATCTGATTCTGGTAATAATTCGTCGTGCCTTCCCAAGCAGGATATAGGTGCATATTATGAACGCTATCTGAATACTATGATTTGACTCCCCATTTGGCCTACTTCAGTTTGATTGAGTCGGTATAACGATCTGTATGTATGTGGTTTCTCATTAATCTGTTCGTGGATGTCTCAATGCTTCCTTTCACCGGATCCCGGGCCGGTTTATATCGTGCGGATGGGCCGCCGAGTCCCTTGTCGGGGGCCGGGTCCCATGTATGAATTCCGAAGTAGGATGTGTCCGGTTCCGGGGTACTATGGTATATGTCCGTCCCCGGTTACCGTGAATATGTTACGAAGTATGATGTGTCCGGTTTCCCGGCGTGTGATCTGTCCCCGGGGTTACCGTGGTTATGATAGGATGTGTTATGTGACGGAGATGTTCGAAGAAATGAAATCTTCTGAAATATGACATGTTGTGGCGCCAAAGGCAGGAGTGGCGACCACGTTCCTGTGCCCTGTTATGATTCTGTCTGTCCGTATGGATTCTGATTCTGTCTGTCCGTATGGATTCTGATTCTGTCTGTCCGTATGGATTCTGATTCTGTCTATCCGTATGGATTATGATTCCGTCTGTCCGTATGGATTGTGATTTTGCCCGTCCGTCTGGACCATGATCCTGTCCGTCCGTTTGATGTATGGTTCTGTCCGCTATATTTCTGTGCTCCCGGTTCAGACTATGATTATGTTTGTTATGTTTCTGCTTTACATACTCGGTACATTTTTCGTACTGACCCCCGGTACTTCGGGGGCTGCGTTACATGCCCGCAGGTACGGACGCACCCGGTGATACGCCGCCAGTCTAGGACACAGATTCTGCTATTTTGGAGAGCTCCTTTGATCCGGAGCGTGTTCTTTTGGTATATATCTTCTGACATCTGTATATTCTGTACGTATGGTAATTCTGGGTACGGCGGGGCCCTGTCCCGTCATATGATTCTGTATGTCTGTTAGAGGCCTGTAGATATGTATGTGGGTTACGGGTTACATCTGCTCAGGTAGGTGCGTACGATTTTGTGACTCTGTCTGTTATGTTAGCCTCATCGGCATATGCAAAAGTTTCAGTATGTATATGTATATATATTTTCGCGCGCGCCGTATCTGTATTGGCTTGAATCTGAAAACTCCTATTTGAAATATTCTGTCTGGTACGCCGATTTTGTCTGGTAGGTACGTATGGGTATCCAGTTAGGATACCAGTTGCGGCCCACGGGGTTGGGTCGTGACAGAAGTGGTACCAGAGCGGTTAGTCCTCGGTATGTCTACAGGCCGTGTCTAGTAGAGTCTTGTTTATCGGTGTGTTGTGCACCACATCTATAAACAGGAGGCTACAGGGCATCTAGGATGTTACCCCTCTTTGAATTTTAGATCGTGCGATAGAACTGTATTAGTAGGATGATCCCCTCCTGACGATTTGTTATGTTTTTAGCGATGCCTCCGAAGAAGGCAACAGCTGCCCAGAAGGGCAAAGCGGGGGTGGAGGTAGGAGAAACCAGCCGGGCCCAGAGAGTTACCAGGGCCAGTGCGCGGTTTGCGCTTGAGGATGAGCCCCTGTCAGCCAGCTCTGTTACACCGCCCTTATCAGAGGAGATTGGAGCAGCAGCAGCTGCTGATCAGAAGGCGGCTCCACCGCGAGCTCCCAGGGTTCCAGTGCCCGAGCCTCCAGCTCCACAGCCAGGGGCGGAGGACAGGGCTATGCGAGATGCGGTTCAGTTATTGACCACACTGATGGCGGAGCAGGTTCGCAGGCAAGGATTTGGAGGTGGTCGTGCGGACAGATATGAAAGCTCCAGGGCTCGTGAGTTCTTGACATGTAATCCTCCAGAATTCTCCGGGACAAAACCCGAAGAGGACCCCCAGGAGTTTATTAGAAAGATGGAGAGCACGATACGGTTGATTAAGGCGTCGCCGACTGAGTCCGTTGAATTGGCCTCGTATCGGTTATATGAGGTAGCGGCGAACTGGTATGAGTCCTGGCAGCTATCCAGGGGTGACGATGCTGCCCCAGCAGTATGGGCCGAGTTTACTAAGGCCTTTCTTGATCATTTTCTACCTCCAGAGCTACGGAGAGCCAGGGTTGATCGATTCTTGCATCTGAAACAGAACGGTAGAAGTGTTCGAGAGTATAGCCTAGAGTTCGACTCGTTGGCTAGGTATGCACCCGCTATAGTAGCCGAGATGGCCGATAGGGTGCACCGGTATGTGATGGGGCTAGACCCTTATTTGATCGATGGTTGCTTGGCGATGGCTTCTCAGCCAGGGATGCATGTTGCCCGGGTGCAGGCATACGCCCAGGGCATGGAGGACCGGCGTAGGGAACGTCGGCCTGATAGGGGTCATGACAGGAGCCGGCCTAAGAGAGCCAGATCGGACGGGTATTCAGGGGGATTTCAGAGTGAGTTTTCTCAGCGGCAGGGTAACAGGTATTCGTCCCAGCCAGCACACAGTACGCCCCCACAGTTCTCGGGACAGGACTCCATGGCTTCGAGTTCGCGAGTAAATAGGAGTTTCAGTCAGATGGGGCCATCCATACCTCGGTGTCCTTATTGCAGGAGGCGTCACCCTGGTGAGTGTTATCGTGCCACTGGTGCCTGCTTTTCTTGTGGCCGACAAGGCCATACGATGGGAGAGTGTCCGTATAGGGGTGGTCCAGGTGGTTCAGCCCAGCTTACCGGGTCAGTTGCTGGCTCACCTTCTCCTTCGGCAGCCATACGCTCCCCAGGGCGAGGAGCACCAGCACCAGCGCCAGCGAGTCGTGGCAGAGGTCGAGGTGCAGCTTCTAGTCACAGCGGTCCTACGAACCGCGTATTTGCTTTGACCGGCCGGCAGGACCCAGGAGCGTCTTCAAGTGCACACCCAGGTATGTTAGTGATCTTTTCTCGAGGGATATGTGTATGAATGGGTCTATACTTTATCATATTATGTGACCTTCTTCTTCTGGGTATTAGTAAGAGTAAGGTAATTGTCAACTTGATAGATATTGAAGATTCAGAAAGACAACATGATAATTGTATGGTTTAGCCCGGGGTGGGACCCGCTACAAGAACTTTTCGAAAATTTACTAATATCCCGATCTGCCCTAAATTATGTGACAAAGGTCGTGCGGGGCAGTCGACGCAATTATATTAGCATTAACGCATCCAAACGCATGAAAGTTTCGAGGTTAAGCGTGCTAAGGCCAGGGCAATTCTGGGATGGGTGACCCCCTGGGAAGTAATACAAAATTTTTCACAAGTGTAAGTATGATATATATAAATGGAAATTTGGGGTAACCTAAAGGAAAAGAGAATGTGTGGAATAGCTAGTGCCCTTACAGGAGCCGCGCAGACCGAGGCGGACAAAATGGGCGAAAAGAAGAAGCGCAATACCGCTCGGGAAATTGAGCGAATTTGAATAACGGTCGGAGACGTTCGCGAATAAGATATTAGTAAATGTATATGTATGTGTATGATTTTCGTCTAGTGCCCATATGGATCAAGAGCCGAGTCTCGGCGACTAATGTTGTGATAGACGAAAGGTTTTACTAAACCGAATACACGAAACGAAGCGGAGGTAAGGATACGAATGTTGTCAAAGAATAGAAAAACCCCCGATTACCTTACAACTTAGTCTAGTGCGACGATATCTAAAAAAGAAAATGAGCATGGATAGTAGGAAAGATGAAGGATAAGAGATGTCATTAAGCAGAATCTTTGAAAGAGTCGATAAGCGACACGTAAGACGATTTGTATGACAACTTGGCGAACAAGTTTATGAATGAGTGAACAGGTTTCGATGAGATAATCGGTGATATAATTGTCGAGGTGAATAATGAGATGTGGACAAGGGGAAATTTTCGTAAATCACTGGAGCCTTAATAGAAGTGGTCTGGTCCTAATCAAAACTCTGTTTGTTGTACTTCTGCACCTCTGATTCTGATAAGGCTCTGTCTATTACGCCTCTGTACTTCTGAATCCGATTACATTTCTGTCTGATACACCTCTGTCCGATTGACTCGGGATATGAATCTGTCTGATATAACTCTGTATGTCTGACTCTGATTACGGATATGTTCGATACATCTCTGTATGTCTGATTCTGATAACGAATCCGTCTGGTACATCTCTGTATGTCTGACTCTAATTACGAATCTGTCTGATACATCTCTGTACGTCTGACTCTGATCTCCGATCTGTCTGATACCCTCCCATACATCTGACTTTGACTACGAATCCGTCCGCCATAGTTTAGTACGTTTGCCTCCGATTACAAATCAGTCTGATATGCTCCTGTGCGTCCGATCCCAGTTCTGAATCTGTTTGGTATGACGTAGAATCACGATAATATGGTAAGGAACCGAGGAGTGCAACAAGAAGTGATATTGATTATGATGCCTGAAAAGCTTTGAAGGAAAGGAAGAAGGGACACAATGTATGTGAAAGAGCGAAAAGCATTCATCTGTTACTAGAATATAGTTCATGGCCCCGCGGCTGTGTGGGGTATGAGAAAATACGTTATGAAAACATATGAGTCAGCAATGTGAAAAATTCCTCCATCATATGGGTAAAGAATCCATATCGGAAAATCAACAAAGGACAAATATAAAAAGGACCCCCGAAGTAGTATGACGCCCCATGAGGTCAATTTAACATTCGAGGATGAATGTTTTAAAGGGGGGGAGGATGTTACATCCGGCATTTTTGCGTATTCGAAAATTTTGAGATAACTTGACTTATAATGAATGAGGCCATATTTGGACCTTACTTGGTATGAGTGTGTCGGCTATGAACGCATTGGTGTGAAATTACGAAAGGAGGGCAAGGGCAAAAATTGGAATTTTAGAAACTTGCTTCATGAATTACAACATTTAGCCAATTGGACTCAAAAAAAAAAAAAAAAATGAGGCCCAAACAAGGGAGCCCAACCGGCCATGCACCATTGACCCAAGCCCATGGAATTAATTTCCATGTGATATTATATATGCATCCATATCCTTAGAACATTCAAGAGAAACAAAGAAAAACCAAGAACAAAAAAAAAAAAAAGGGTTCGGCTAAGAGAGAGAGAAAAGAGAAAAAGAAAGAAAAATTCTTGGAGCCAATCCCTTTGGTTCAAAAATTCAATTCTTGTGGGATTATCACCAAGCTCAAGATTCTCTACAACTTGGTACAATTATTTTGGCAAGAGGACAATTCTAGTGGCAAGTGGAAAGTCTTGGAGAAGGTAAGGATTTTATGCTTTTGTTATGATATGGGAGGTATATGTATGATGTAGTGTGTGGAAATGAATGAAAAGCATGAAAGTTTTGTGTGTTGGGATTGTATGCATGTTGGCCGTGAGTATGCATATATATATTGCATGCCTATGATGACTTGAATTCATGTTGGAATCTTGTTGTAGTTATAGTAGAAAGTGTATTGGAAGTGAAAGTTGAATGAATTAGTGAAAGTTGGAAAAAAAATAGTATGTGGCCGTGAGATGTAAGGAGTGAAATGGAAGTGAATTAAGTTTTGTTAGTATGTTAAGTGTGTTATGGTGAAGTAAATGAAAAGATAATAGTTCTTGTTGTCATGGAAAAATGGTTGCTATGTTGTTATAAGAAATTATGCAAATTCATTGTAACTTATGTAAATATGGAAATGAAAGTAGTACGAGGCAAATTAGGATTGTCATTGATGAAGTTGGAAGATATGAATATGTCATGAACATGCTTGCTAAAAGATTGGAAGTTGTGGGTGAATTATGTCTTTGGCAGGAGACTTGTATATTGTGTATACTTTATGTATATTTGGTGAAAACGATATGACATGCCTCCGAATCATGTTGTAATGGCCTTGATAAGTGATGAATATGAAAATGGTAAGATTGGTTTGGAAATGTAAGGTCGGAATGAAAGATGTGATGTTATGTCGGAAAGATGGCTAGTATGCCATATTATGTGTTTTGTGATACTTGTTGTTGTTATTGATGTTGTTGTTGGGTTGCTGTGTTGATATATTAAGCCGAGCTAAGTCTCGGGGATGTTATATATATAGGGGAAATGCTGCCGAAATTTCGGTAGGCAATTATGTGATTAAGTATGGAATCTTAAAGGCTTGAATTGACAATTGGTAAACTTGACCATTTGTAGATTCTGGACGAAATTGGAAGTGAAGCTAAGCGAGCATAAGGCGCAATTGAGGTATGTAAAGCCTACCCCTTCATTCTTAGGCATGTTCTGAACATAATAGGCTCGGCCGCGAGCCTTAGATACGACTCCGTTCCTCGGAATTCGAGATGGAAATCCGCCCCAATTCCTTCAGTAAGATTGAATCAATTTCCTTATAACTTGTCTTCAAAGTGAGCTTTAAGTATGCAACCTTCCTAAACGGAGTCGGAATACTTCCAAATGATTATGGACGACCTCATAAGGTCTACTATCTGTAATTTACGTACGTCTCCTCAGGTTGGTCCGAGGTGGGCCCTCAAGGCCCGATACTTTCTGTATAACTTTAACTACTTTGTTTTTGTCCGACTTTCTCAGACAACATCTGGACTATTATTCTGATCATGATATGACTACTTTTTATATAAATTTTACAAAATGGCTTTGACATCTAAAAATCTGATTCTGGTAATAATCCGTCGTGCCTTCCCAAGCAGGATATAGGCGCATATTATGAACGCTATCCGAATACTCTGATTTGACTCGCCATTTGGCCTACTTCAGTTTGATTGAGTCGGTATAACGATCTGTATGTATGTGGTTTCTCATTAATCTGTTCGTGGATGTCTTAATGCTTCCTTTCACCGGATCCCGGGCCGGTTTATATCGTGCGGATGGGCCGCCGAGTCCCTTGTCGGGGGCCGGGTCCCATGTATGAATTCTGAAGTATGATGTGTCCGGTTCCGGGGTACTGTGGTATATGTCCGTCCCCGGTTACCGTGAATATGTTACGAAGTATGATGTGTCCGATTTCCCGGCGTGTGATCTGTCCCCGGGGTTACTGTGGTTATGATAGGATGTGTTATGTGACGGAGATGTTCGAAGATATGAAATCTTCTGAAATATGACATGTTGTGGCGCCAAAGGCAGGAGTGGCGACCACATTCCTGTGCCCTGTTATGATTCTGTCTGTCCGTATGGATTCTGATTTTGTCTGTCCGTATGGATTATGATTCTGTCTGTCCGTATGGATTCTGATTCTGTCTATCCGTATGGATTGTGATTCTGCCCGTCCGTCTGGACCATGATCCTGTCCGTCCGTTTGATGTATGGTTCTGTCCGCTATATTTCTGTGCTCCCGGTTCAGACTATGATTATGTTTGTTATGTTTCTGCTTTACATACTCGGTACATTTTTCGTACTGACCCCCGGTACTTCGGGGGCTGCGTTACATGCCCGCAGGTACGGACGCACCCGGTGATACGCCGCCAGTCTAGGGCACAGATTCTGCTATTTTGGAGAGCTCCTTTGATCCGGAGCGTGTTCTTTTGGTATATATCTTCTGACATCTGTATATTCTGTACGTATGGTAATTCTGGGTACGGCGGGGCCCTGTCCCGTCATATGATTTTGTATGTCTGTTAGAGGCCTGTAGATATGTATGTGGGTTACGGGTTACATCTGCTCAGGTAGGTGCGTACGATTTTGTGACTCTGTCTGTTATGTTAGCCTCATCGGCATATGCAAAAGTTTCAGTATGTATATGTATATATATTTTCGCGCGCGCCGTATCTGTATTGGCTTGAATCTGAAAACTCCTATTTGAAATATTCTGTCTGGTACGCCGATTCTGTCAGGTAGGAACGTATGGGTATCCAGTTAGGATACCAGTTGCGGCCCACGGGGTTGAGGCGTGACACCTTGATCGCCGTTACTTATAAATAATTGGTTATCGGCCTCTTTGGGTTTCCGCTCGCAATTATTAAATAATAACCTACAGCAAATGCACATACATAGAAATTCCAATAAGGACTCATATACCTGTAGCCGATCGGTCTCTAGTCTGAACTGGTGGACTATAAGGTGAAGTGTGCTCCTCGTCATCATCGACCCACCATCTGCTCGTCTGGCCTTCATTATCTCTCTCATCTGAGTCTGAGAGATATAAATAACCGGGCAACTCCTGGTTTACCGACGGCCAGGATAGAGGGCTAGAGTAATCCGTTACATTCAACGGGGAGGCTGGTCTGACGTAGTGCTCTGCCATAGGAGCAGCTGGCACGGCCTCGGGAATATCCTCCTCCGGTGTCCCAGACGAATACTCAGACGGGTTTGTATCATAGCTGTCCTCTGGGGGGGTCCTCCTCCCTAAGAGTCAAGAACTCTGGAGGGATCGTCGCTGGGTCCTCCAAGGGATCAGTCTCAATAGAATAACTGAGGCTCCTTTTGCTCGATCTTGGAGCCTGGGGTCCTGGAGATACTCTAGGGGCCTTCTTAGCACCTCCACTATCCGAGGCTGATCTCTTCATCTTTCGTCAATCTGCAATTTCCTATAGGAAAAAGAGGTCAAAAGCGATAATTCCTAGACTCTGGCTCTATCGTACGATCTAAGATAGAAGTAAAGGTCAATGATTCCTAAATGCCCTGCAGTGTTACACCTCGGAAATTTCTCCGTGAATGTCCAATGAATAGACCAACGACCAACGAAGAGTACGAGTGCACGATGTTTTACTAAGAAGGGGATGACTACTTATGAGTTTTGAAAATGCGAAAGTTACAGATTTACACTTCGGCCCAGTTGGTCGTAAAATATAATACGGCCCGTAAAGTGGTTTACGGACCGTAAACTGCTATCGTCTTCTAACATTCTAAAACTTCAACTTTCTGCCAAATGTCTAAATGGTTAAATACGACTAAGAATACGGACCGTAAATCGAAATACGGCCCGTAAACCGTGATCGTAAATCACCATGATTTCCAGTATACCTCTCTGGTTTTGATATGCTTAAATACGACCACGATATATGGCCCGTAAACTGGAATACGGACCGTAAACTGGGTTTACGACCACTGTACACTTCAGTCATTGTTCATTCCGGATTAGATTTTAAGTCATTAAAAGGAGACCTAACCTCATTCAATTCATTTCAACTCCATGATATTTCTCTCAAGAAGCCTCTAGAATACTCTCTACTCTTCATCACAAGAGAACCAAAGGAAATTAGTGATCAACTACATAAAACCCACGAAATCAAGTGCAAGAATCACACTAAAGTTCATCTTTCTCAAGGAAACCTAAAGGAAGTAAAGTAGGGTTTTGGTGCAAAAGGAGTAATTCCATTCAAGGCTTGTTCAACCATCATCTAAGGTAATTTTCATTACTAAAACATGTTGTTTAAGGTATTGGAAGGTTAGGATACTTGAATTGTAAAAAGACATAGGAAATGGGTCATTTGTGAGTGAATAATGTCATGGTTGGATAGTAGTTGGGTTGGATTATGAATGATGGAGTGTTGTGATTATGAATACATTATAAATGACATTTAGGCCACGAAATAAGTATTAGATATGAGGAGACGCGATAGTAAGCTCTAACCATAAATGTGGAGAAATTGAAGAAAAATGGTGGATTGTGGTCAATGTATATAAATGATGATTGTTGATTGTGATATTGTGAATGTTGTTATAAGCGTGTGGGAGTTGATATAGAATATAGGAAAAGTAGTATAACCAAAGGAAGTGTCGCCCAATTTTCCCTAGAAATAGTAGCGCGTTCTTACAGTCGATTAACTAACGTAAATGCGAATTCTCTTTTGAAGGTAGAAACGTGGTATCGAAGGAGAACAAGCGAACGATAGCTTAGTTAAACGTCAAAGGTATGTGAGGCTAGTCCTTTATTTCTAATGGCATGAATCTCCTAGCATAATTTTTCTTCCTCTTCATGAGTTCTGATATTCCGGAAAGCTAAAAGCCTATATCTATGAATGGTAATATAAGATAAGAGATATGATATGATGCTCTTAAAATGGCATGATGTTATTATTGCTCACACTCACCTTATATGTTAGTTCCTTCAAGGTGAGGCAGAATGTTAATGATTACTCCATAATGAAATCGGGGGGATCACGACCTTACGTCACCCCGGTCGAGTAAAGTTGTCCATAAGCCTTATGCATGTATTATGATAAGTATGTTACGATAAGCATGTATGATGATGATATAACACCGTGCCTAGTTAGCCAGGCAGTCACCGCCAAGGCGGGAAGCTATACGATACACCATGGCCAAATGGCATGGGCAGACACCACTAGTGGGCGGCATGAGATGATACCCCGGACGCGAGAGGCCTGGACGCAGGATAATGTTATGATTATCACACCGATCTGATATGGACGGGCAGCTTATACATTATTACACCGTACCTATATGGGCGGGCAGCTTATATATTTATGCACACATGACATGATGATGACTATGAGTAAGCCAGCATGCATTACTTCTTTTACATTTGATAGTCAGATACAGCTATTCCATATTGACACTTTTTGTATATCATTGCCATATTTCCTTGTTTATGCCTCTCATACTCAGTACAATATTCGTACTGACGTTCGTTTTCTTTGGACGCTGTGATTATGTCCACAGGTAGACAGGGAGGAGAGCTCGACCCAGACCAGCAGTAGATGTCAGCTGATTGAAAGCACTCCTTTGTTCGGAGGTTCTTATGACGATTCTTTTGTGTATATTCATGTATATGTATCTTTGGGCATGACGGGGTCTTGTCCCGTCCTTATGTGTAGCACTCCAGTAGAGGCTCGTAGATGCGCAGTGTGGGTTAGATGGTCTCACAAGATGCTATTATATGTATATATTATTTTATTTTGATGGCCGAGAGGCAAATGTATATAAAATATTTATGTTTCCATATAAAATGTGATTTTCCTGTAATTTGAGTATAAAGTTGATAAAAAAGCATTAAATGAGTAAGATGAGTAGTAGAAGGAGTGGTGCTCGGTGGTCAGCCCCGGGTACCCGTCACGGCCCCTAGCTAGGTCGTGACATACAGCCTCCTGTTTATAAGTGTGGCCGGCTTCACACCCATAAACAAGACTCTACCGGACACGGTCTGTAGACAATCCCTAGAACGAACTGTTCTGATACCACTTTTGTCACTACCCAAATCGATGGGCCGCAACACGTGCTCGACCATTGCTGGTCAAGCACTCCTATGCCTGCATTTACCTCTCACTGACTATCCTGGGCCCATACACAATCTGTAACTGAGCTATACTGTCTCCCGAACATTCAACATAAGAGACACCGTACCGGGAACTCACGGCCAACGCATACATATAAACATAAACACTGAGAATAACAGCGCGAGCCGATTTGGCCGCCACACATATATACTGTACAACAAAATAAGTGTTGATGGGGCTGCATAACAACACGACTACATATCACTGTCTACAGACCTCTATGGAGTACAAACTGTAGAAAGGACAGGACAAGGCCCTGCTGTACCCATATATGTACGTAACAAGATGGCATACCAAACGGACTGAAGCTCCGGATCAATGGAGTGTACCGACTGCCGCTGAGGAGAGGTCCCACTGCTGTGAATCGTCCGACTGGCTACCTGCTCCTGCGGGCATAAACACAGCGTCCACAAGAAGGGACGTCAGTACGAGTAATGTACCGAGTATGTGAGGCATGAATAATAACATATGAGGGATACATAGCATGAATAATAATATAAAGGAAATATAGAGCATATCGTAACATAAAAGAGTAACCTGTACATATAAGTGCCTTTTAGGCGGGTACCATGCATGCTTAGTGCTGCGGAACCCCGATCCACATATACATATATCCATAGTAATGCATTCTTTGAAAAACATTTCTTTTCAGGTATACAGAAAATAGAACATATCATATTGCCGAGGCGTCGGCTCCCATCCATTTAGCCACATATGTCCCGCGTCCGGGATGATATCATGTCATATAATACCAACTGATCAGGTGGATACGCGTTTATAGCGCTCTGGCCCTCTTTCCCATATTCCCCATATATATATACATATATTATATACATATATCATATAAGCAGCATGCAGGAGAGCCCAAGAAAAGCTATAACTCTATCGGAGTGACGTAAGGTCGGTAACCTCCGATTATATTATGGATTAATCATCATCGCTTTATCTCACCTTGAAGGAACAATTATTATAAGGTGAGACTATCAATGAAGAATAGCATCAAGAGAAAACATAGAATAAGATCATAAATCTCATAAGGCGTCAATTCATATACTTTGAAGTCTTTAGAAAATAGAGTCATAATCAAGGAATAAAATTGAGGATCAAGAAATAGCTCAATATTCTCATATTCATATTGAATCCACAACTAGAGACTTTCAAACATGAAACCATTCTCATCATAATCATCGTAGACATATTCTCATCTTTGACATCTTCATTGTCATTACAAAAACATGTCCGTCGTTGTAGTCATAAAAGCTTACAAAATCATAAACCTTTGTTTTGGAAAAATACAGACATTTTGGAAAACATTTACGGGTTATCGTGAAAGGAATCATGCCTTGGAATCATAGATTTTTAACTTTTGAAAACAAAGAAGTTATGGAAACATTTATGAAATCATAACATAGGAATCATGCCTTTGAAAGAAAGGGACGAGCCTTAACATACCTGTTCAGCCTCCTATTTTCTACGCTTATCCGTTTGTACTCGTATATCTACATTTGAGAGAATTCACACTACCGTTAGACTCATCGTTGCATACGTGTACTAAGCTTTCAATTTAAACTACTTTATATTCTGCCGAAAATCGGGCAGCATCTCCCCTATTTATATGCCTAGCCCGAAATCATAATCCAACAACCAACAACACAACAACAATACCAACATCAACAACATCATTTCCAACACCAATATGTACCATAAAACAGCCCACACGCTATTTTCCAACTTCCATAACTAACAAACTTACTACACGATTGTTTAGCGATTTTATCTCCGTAAATAAACCTAAATTAACATTAATAATAGGAGATTCATACCTTATTCTTGTTAAAACAGATATATCTTCAATATCTACCTTGAATCCACCGCAAAACCATACTAGAATCACATCTATGCGTTTATCCGAGCTTCGATTAATACTCTGTCACTTGAAAATTGCGTACTTTTTGTTTCCCTCTCTCTCTCTCTCTCTTGAATTTCTAGAATTTTCTGGGCAAAATCTGGGCTAAAATCTGGTGAAAAAGAGGGTTCTTACCCTTTTTATAAGGGTCAAATCCGGGTCGACTGTAGCATTTTACTGTAGCACGCGTTTCTGCTCTGTCAGTTGAACTTGTAATGCCCAAAATTCTCTACTCTGATGTCCTATCGATGAGTGATTTCTTGCGTTGGAAACTAGACTCGACGAACTTCATCTTAGGCTTTTGTTTCACCTTAAAAAACTTCATATGCTAAGAGATATGCGTCCCCCAAGTTGGACCAAAATTTTCACACAAAACATTACCCATCCTTTCTCCGAAGTCGTACTACTTCATTTCTTCCACTCATTTCCTTATAAAACCTTCTGGTATACCTTATATACATCCTTCGCTCATTAAATATATTTAATAATGCTTGCTCCTTATATTCCAAAGTGGTTTTACTTAACCCTAACTCAACATGCTTATGTTTCAAATTTGATAAGTGCTCTTCGAAGATACAGTGTGTAACAAGCTTATTGGTGAGCCCCATCTCATTCGGGGTTTAGTCAAATTTTGTTTTATGATTAGTTATGCATCTAAGGTATGCTGGAGGCCTTGTTCCAGCAAGTATGTTTTCCAGTCAGACTCATAATAGAGGTTTCATAGACTAGACAAGTCAGTTATGTTATGTCAGACATTCGGAGTCGTATAGCCATTTTGGCTCATTCATGTTATTTCCGCACTCATGTTTAAACAAGTATTTTTATTAAGTATTATGACTTACTACGTTTTATAAAGGCTCATCATGCATTCACGTTATATTCCGCTCATGTTATGCCTCATGATGATTCAGCAAGCCATGTGATTCGCTCGGTCATATGCAGTAAGGCACCGAGTGCCGTGTTTCGCCCAGACCGTGGTTCGGGGCGTGACAAAGCTTGGTATCAGAGCCCTAGGTTAAAGTGTCTTAGGGAGTCTATGAAACCGTGTCCAGTGGAGTCACTTTTATATGTGTGTGCGCGCCACACATATAAATAGTTGACCACCAAGACATTTAAGATTGTCTCACTTCTTTCAACTCTAGATCGTGCAATAGAGCTATGTTCTCAGAAATCACTTGGACTCATGTGTTGTTTCCCATTCTACTGAATACGCCTCATCTCAATAGATGAGGAAGATGTAAATCTAATCATTATCGATGTGTTGCTTTCAGATAAAGTCATCATGAATTATTCTAACTCGTGCCATGAAGCTTAGAGCAGTAAGTAACATTCTTTTTCCATCGAATTCTGAACGTATCAAATGTGTAAGCGGCAAGAAGGAAAGTCGAGACCCAAGACTTGCCAAATAGTGCATGGTGTGTTTATCAGGTGTTAGTACCATTTGAAAGACAAATTTTGGTATGGTAGCACACGTAGGTTATATACCCTATAGAGTATGTTTATTTGGACTCTTTGACCATGGATCTATAGTATAAGGGTGATGGTTCATATTTATGACCCCACGAGGTAGGATGTTATGAAGTTGACTGCAGCAGGCATAAATTGTCCACGGTAGTTTTGAGCAGGAAATAGCCTAAGAGCCAACGACCTGTAATACTAGAAAGTCTCGACCTTTTCTAGGATATATATATATATTTGCCATATGATCTATGCACATGACTAGGAAGGGACTGATGCGATAAGAAAACCACGAGCAGACGATATTGAATTTTTTTTAGGGTTAGTTTTAAATTATTTAAGCTTATTCAGATCAGACCTAGAGAGATGACGATAGTAAGTTACTACAAGAGGCAGATATTACTATGAGATAAAAGATATGACAATTCCCTCTTAGGTTATGTGATTAAGTATTTATCCCTGATATGTATAGTATGATATAATTTTAAAAGTGTATAGGGAGTTTGGGGTTAGTTGTTCCAATTCCTTGTTTGAGACAGATGAAATTTCCCTAAGTGTGACCCATGTCAATAGTTCAAAAAAGATAGTATACAACCCCAGAATAGAGTCAGATAAGGAGGAAAAGTTAGAAATAACCTTATGCTTCACTTTAGTACTCAGAGAAGAATTAGAGAATATGATGCTAGCAAGTGGTTAACAGAAGCATAGTAAGTAAGTTTGAATAGATACAGTGAATTAGAAATTTTCAGCAGAGTTAGTAGAAGTACGATTTGAGTACTTAGTCAAGTTAGCACTACTAAGTGGGTAAACTGTCTGAATACACCGAAGGCGTGTTAGAACCCAAAAGGTTTAAGTTACATTTGAGGTATAGAAATTGGTGAAAGAAGAAAACCATCTAAGCAATAAGAGAGCAAGCTACAGAAGAAGAGCCTTTAAGGGTTATCAGAAAAGAGTTTTCCTCAAGACTGACAAAGCTAGTATGCCAGTTATGTACATTAGAAACCCGTTCATTTAAGTAATCCAGTTTTCCAGTAAGTAAGACTTGATTGAAGTAAGCAGAAGAAATGAGTTGTCAATATGTTAGAGGAAATTAGCAGAACCACTAGATGACCACTTATCGCTAACTCAAGGGATCCACAGGCTTTAAACGTCAGCTTTTGAACTAAGGGGGAGATCGTGCGATAAGGTGTCGATATAGACTATGTGATAGGTGTTAAGGAGATTATGTCAGAGGATCACAGTTTCATGTAGCCAAGATAAGGTGCGTAGAATGTGATATTTGTCATGCTGTTGAGATCAAGTACTAGGTAATTATATTATAAGATAAAGTTCTAGATCGAATAGCGGGTTTTAAGGGTATAACAGTTCCAATTCCAGAGTAATTCATGTACAATGCGGTACTAATGCCCAAACGTACTCTACTCGTGCCTTTCGTACCCATATCATGCCCATGTTAGAGCTTTACACTCCACGTTTAAGATACAAGAATTAATACTTCATACGTTAGTAAGCTATGCAAGGGAATGTCCTTTCATGTTTCGCACATCAGGTGTGCTCATGTCTAAAGTTAAAAACCGCATTCAGGTCTCACGTATCTATCATGCTTTTATACTCATGTCCATGTTCTTGCATCTAAGTGCTTTTCAAATCTGATGATGATCTTGACCCCTATGATTATGTTATCCATGTTACCACATACTCATGCCCCAATTCATTTCACTATGCATCCCACTTATAGCGGTATCGTAACAATGATGTTGTTAGATGATAATGAAGGTGAACCAAGATGGATGTCCTACCCATGATTCTATGTAATTCGTGCTTATGTTTCTTTGGCTAATGTTTTAAACCATCTCGTAGCTTGGCACAAAGGATGCCCTTATCTTTTCCGAAGTACCTATGCCATTTTTATGTTCAATGTGACTTTCTACCCATGTCTTAGATGCTCGAGGAACGAATTATTCATGCCTATAATCCATTCTTTCATAAGCCTTATTTATAACAAGGGCATTTACTCACGGTGATAAGAGTAAGCTGTGTTGAACCATGTCCTAATCTTTCGGTATATCTAAATTCTAAAAGTAATGTTTTATCCATGCCTTATGTCTCTGACCCAAGAGTGAGCCTACAATTGTACGCCACGCAAATCACACTCATGTCTTATTATTAGCTTAATACTCATGACATTAGGTCCAGACGCCACGATATGCATCCATGATGTACTTATGTAAATGTCAGGTTGCTCATGGTCCCATGCCCCATGTCATGCTATTCACGTTTCATGCCATATGAATCACGTTCCCATATACGCATGTTCCATGTTACGTCCTCCATGTACAATGCACCATGTCATGTCTGTTCTCTAAAGCTAAGTATCTCATGTGAATAGTACCAATAATTCCTTTTCTCTCAGTCCTCTATAATTCGCTCACGAGAATGAGCAAGATGAGCTAAGGTATTCATAATCATGATTAACAGCTAACAAGATAATCAGAAGTAAGGTGCATTCCTATATTCAAATAGATATCTTTTCATGTACCCTATGGTACTTATCTCGGGAGTATTCTACTCATATTCGATGTATTCATGTCATGCCTATGCTAGAGATTTATGAACACCTATGTTAGGATCATATTCTTGTTATACGACTCAAGTTTGTCGCATTCACATCGAGTTGCGCTTACATTCAAAGCCTAAGTCATACTCCTATCATATTACCATAGTGACATACAGACGTCTATGATTAAGTCTCTAAGTATCCAAATCCTACCCGCGCTTAGTATTCAACCCACATGTTGTAACAATCATGTTTCGACATTCAGATCCCATGTTACGATATCCTTTTTTCACACGTATTCGTATCTCATGACAGTTTAGCACTCATGTATTCATGTCATCCAGTCTTCGCGTATTTATGTCCCACGTCATGCGTCTCACGCCCAGGTAATCATGTTATGTTTGTGCCTATTTCCAGTACTCATGTCATTCATGCCTACGGATTTTCTTCCAAACCACATGTATAGTAATCATGTAATCATTCAGCCAATGTCCATGTGTTCAAGCCAGCTCAGTATTTATGTTAGCTACATTCAAGATTCAATAATCACATTATGTCACATCATGCGTATTAAGATACCGTGTGAGTTGTGTGTTGGTACTTTATTTAGCTGGCAGTCGTTTGATAAATGTCGTGAGGGTCCGAATTATGAAGGAAGTCCTGCATAAATTTTGTAGATTCCAGAGTTAGTAGCAATTCTTAACCACTAGTCATAAAACGAGGACAAATGTTTCATGATTCTCATTCATGTAGGTGCTACTGAGTTTCATGTTCCCCATGTACATGTTTCCATGTAATCACGTATTAAGTTCTCATGATCCATGACCATGTTCCCACGTAACCATGTCAGGCTCTTATGTTTTATGTCATGTTACTTTCATGTTCACGTATTCAAGCCACGTCCAGCCATATTCTTAACCATGACCCATCATTCGAGGACAAATGATCCCAAGGGAGAGATATTATAACACCTCGTACCTTTAACCTAAGCTTTGACCATGATCCTAGACTTAGAAAATCAGATAAAGAATGTAGGAGTTTAAAATTTCCTCTTCAGTTGTAAGATTGAGGTTTACGCCCATGAACAGTGACCGTATTTCAGTATACGGCCCGTATTTCAAGTCGTAAACTGGTACCAAAGATTTCTGAGCATTCTGGAATTTGACACTTAGAGGTTACATCGTTAAATACGGACCGTATTTCAAAATACAGCCCGTATTTCAAAACTTATTTGGAATTTGGGAAAACTTCCTTAATAAAAGTTGTAGATATTTGAAATACCTTTCGAACGGTATATTATGGGGGTCAAACGGACATCTGTGCAAAGGGTTATGACCATTTTACTGAAGAGACGCAGTGCAATCCATACGGAATACGGACCGTATTTCAAAATATGGCCCGTCTTTCAAAATACGGCCAGTATTTTGCTAGACGTAAAGTTCAATTTTCCAGAACAGTATATATTCATCCATATCAGTTCAAATCATTATTTTTCATTCCTTCAAACCCTAGAACGACCTCCTACCCTCCTCCATCATCAAGAACACCAAGGTAAGTCTACTCTAATTATTCCAACTAAATTCTAACATATACTCTAATAATCTAAATAATAAATCATCATTCCTAAACTAGGGTTTTCAAGAAAACCCATCTCAAGGTTCAAGATTCAAGATTTTGGAAATCTTATTCAAAGTTCAACTCTTTAATTCAAGTTTTGGAGCATTACCAGGTATGTAGAGTTACTATCTACGTGTGGGAACATCATTGTTCTTCCCCACGCCTCCTAATCCATAAAGTATGAAACTTTACAAAACTAGGGTTTCTATTCTATACTATGCTCATGATAACCCTAGGTCCATGTCTATGACTATATTATGTTTGAATTGCTATTATTCTATCATTGTGTTCTTGATACTCATTATGATTATTGAGAATCTGTCTGTAATCCATGAAAACCCATATTTTGTATTCCATGGGTTCTTGCATGCATGTTTTTGACTAAGAATGATTATTTCATGAATATCCTATATGTCTACAAGTTTACATGCAATTAAATCATATAATTACTTTCATGCCATGATACAAGAAATATACATGCTAAATACAAGTTATTTCACGAAAATCATGGGCTTCTTAGCCAACTATATTATGTTCATGTTTTTGGGAGTTGCACGAATTACCGAGAAAGCTCAGATAGCCTGAAACTACGTAGCCACCGTAGGACAAGGATCGCTCCGCCCAGATAGGACGATACCTTAATTTTACACTGAATGGATTCATCAGGCACAACACCACCTCATACCCTGGCAAGGTATAGGGGCTCTGCTGGTCCGGCGAGGTACCAGACTCCACGTACCCACGTGGTGATATTATATTATCGGTTATGAAATGATCTTCCTACCTACCATGTTTTACTCATGCTTTATATTATATATGTATTCATGTTCATGCTCATAACCAGGTTTCAGTTTCACGTTCAGTTCTTATCTTTATTACTTTATGTCCCATATTATTTCATTCAGTTGTCTTACATACCAGTACATTCAATGTGCTGACGTCCCCTTTTATTGCTCGGGAGCCTGCATTTCACGATGCAGGTACTGATATATAGGACAGCACATCTGCTCAGTAGGATAGCATTCGTATCAGCTTATTGGTGAGCCCCATCTCATTCGGGGTTTAGTCAACTTTTGTTTTATGATTAGTTATGCATCTAAAGTATGCTGGAGGCCTTGTTCCAGTAAGTATGTTTTCCAGTTAGACTCATGATAGAGGTTTCATAGACTAGACAAGTCAGTTATGTTATGTCAGACATTCGGAGTCGTATAGCCATTTTGGCTCATTCATGTTATTTCCGCACTCATGTTTAAACAAGTATTTTTATTAAGTATTATGACTTACTACGTTTTATAAAGGTTCATCATGCATTCACGTTATATTCCGCTCATGTTATGCCTCATGATGATTCAGCAAGCCATGTGGTTCGCTCGGTCACATGCAGTAAGGCACTGAGTGCTGTGTTTCGCCTAGGCCATGGTTCGGGGCGTGACACAATACCTCTTCCTTCTCTCAAGTTCGAATCTAACAGTGAAGTCCCAACCATGGGTGAAAATGGTCAACTGGTGGGTTCGGTAGGTCCATTGGCCTTCCCTTTCTTTTATTTTTATTCATGTATTTGTAAATATTGTTGTAAACGAGTGCTTGTAAAATATTGAAACCCGATTGGTTATGACTTAGTTGAATTAGGCAAACGATACGTATATCATTTAGAATGAATAAGAACCTGGTTGCTATTTCAAATTCGGACCCAAAAAAAGATAAGTGATAATATGCCTTTAAAAAACATGATGAAAAGATAAATTTTGTTCTTTTCTCTATAAAGCCAAAACTGAAAAGAGTAGGATACACTTTTGAAAAAAAGATTAACTTTTCTCAAACTTAGAACTTTCTGAAAACTGGAAGCAAATGGGACATATTTTGAGAAAAATTCAACTTTGCTTCTTCAACTCAAGAGTTTACAAAAAGATAGCAAAAGAAAAATCTGATTTCAAAATAGGCCTCTTCGAAATGGACTTCAAATGGTTTCAAGTAACTTGAAGGATTTTTCTAAAACTCCTTTAGGCCAAGCCTACTTTAAAACAAAACAAAGGGAATCCTACTTATACTTAAGTTAAGGATAAGACACTATTACCCATCTGAACTATACCCGAAGTTGCTACGATACACCTTATCTTTTCCTGGATTTTATTATCCGCCTAAACTTATTTAAAACGGAATAATTACCCCCTTAAATGTTGATGCCCACCCTCATATGGAAGAGTGACATACACACTCCTTGCCACATGTGTCTTTATTTATTTTATTTTATTTTTAAAAAAATTCAGCTTACGTGTCAATTTTGTTTTAAATAAAAACAGAATTTTCTATTAAAAAAAAGATTTTTAAATGAAAATTTGATTTTTTTTAAAACCCATTTTTTTAGGAAAAAAAACTGAAAACATGGATTAAAAAAAATTAAAAACTGAATTTTCTTTAAAAAAAAAAATGACTTTTAAAACCTGTTTTTAAAAAAAATGAAAATTTGAAAATTTGAGTTTTTTAAAACCCGTCTGATTTTTTTTTTTAAAAAAAAAAACAAACTGAAAACATGGATTTGTTTAAATTAAAAAAACTGAATTTTCTTTAAAAAAGATGATTTTAAAACCCGTTTTTTTTTTAAGTATTTAAAAAATCTGAAAATTTGATTTTTTTTAAAAACCCATTTAAAAAAACAAAACAAAACAAAACTGAAAACATGAATTTTTTTAAAATTTGGAAAACTGGATTTTTTAAAATATGGAAAACTTGATTATTTTTTTATAATGTCTTAAAAAATCTTGATTTTCATGATTTCATTTTCTTAGGACACTTTTATTTTTCAAATAAAATCCGGAAAAAAGTGTTTTTCTTGTCAAAATGTGAAAAAACTGAATTTTTATAAATTTTTGGAAAAATTAATTATTTTTTTAAATGTGGAAATCCCCTTTTTTAAAACTAAATTTGGAAAACCAGATTTATTTCCATATATAGAAAAAAATAATCAATTTTCAGTCCAAAATTTTTAATAAGAAGACTCAGTTTTCCAGATTTATTTTCTAAAAAAATGGATTTTTCATATTTATTAAAAAAACAATTCAGTTTTTCATATTTTAAGAAAATACAGATTTTTAATAAAAAAAAAAATCCCCTTTTTTATGTTTCTCACTCTCCCAAAGAGAGTGAAACACACTCTCCTTGCCACGTCAGCGCTTAGGGGGGTAATTATTCTGTTTTAAATAAGTTTAGGGGGATAATAGGACTCAGGGAAAGGTAAGGTGTGTTGTAGCAACTTCAGGTATAGTTCAGGGGGGTAATAGTGTCTTATCCCTAAGTTAAACGAAAAGATTCAAAAAATGGAATATGGTTAGCCTTCAACTAATAAAAATAGAAACTTTTATAAACTTGTATAAACCATATGACATTTTTACAAACAGAGATGCACTTGTTATGAAACTTATAAGGGGCAAAAGGGACATAACATTTGGACCAAAAATTAAGTGGAACTCTACTCAAGAGAAATCTTGGGTGTGTTTTGGCCTGGAAATGAAATGATCATTTCAAACCTTATAGGCATTTTCCAAAAAAAAGAATTTAAATTCTTCAAAAAAAAAAAAGGATGTTTTTGCCAAGTATTTTAAATGATATGCCATGACATGATATACAAGATTTTAAACTATTTTTAAGCAAATAATTACAAATCATACATTGAAGCTCGTAGGTCAACCGTATTCTACGGATTCTTAATATCAGGGTGTCTTAACGCCTTCCCCGAAGAATCACCAGAACTCTTACCTCGAACTCTGGTTTAAAAGGATTTACCTTTGTTTGAATAAACCCTTTCACTTGGATTTTCCTAATTTTCCTTATAAATGAGGTGGCGACTCTATAGGAACATAAAATCCAAAAGAGTCCACAAATTCAAAATAACTTTTATGCCTCGTGCAAAAGTAAACCGTAACACTGACCGAATAGGCTTGGGCTATCTCATGTCTATAATTTTGCCCATTGTTGCCACCAACCCAGCCACATTGATATTAAAATTATACTCAAATAATCTTGGATTTTTTATATTATTTGATGTTGAAGCGCCCACTCCGATTTTGACCTGCAAACTTCTGCTACTTTGGCCTCAATCTCTCTGTCTTTCAAAATAGGGCTTTTCCGACGTTGGGAATATTAACTATTGCAACCCCGTTCTGACCTTTATGAGACCTTTCCGACGGACCATAAGGCTGATACCCGTCCCTCAAAGATCTTAACTCAGAATCAACACTTATCTTAACTCAGAATCAACACTTCTTTTAGGTTTGTCATGAAAGATTGCGACCCATTGATCAAGCTGAAGGCCCCAACTGATCGTCTTCCACCCGAATCTTTGACTCATATAGGTTGTGAACATCCGCCCATGTTGTCGCAGGAAATTCCAACAAGTTCTCCTTTAATTTTAAAGAAGCACTTGAACTCTTTGGGTTCAAACCATGGGTGAAAGCTTCCTCTGCCTATTCGTCTAGTACCGCGGGCAAAAGCATGTGCTTCTTTTGGAACCTAATCATGAACTCCCGCAACAGCTCTATGCCCTCTTGTGCTATTTTAAAGATATCCGCCTTTCTAGCTGATACCTTTTTTGCGCCGGCATGCACTTTGATAGAAGCATCTGCAAGCATTTCAAAGGAGTTAATAGAATGCTAAGGTAATAAAGAATACCATGTCATTGTCCCTTTGGACAATGTTTCACCAAACATTTTTAATAAAACTGATTCAATTTTGTCTGGTGCATGTCGTTGCCCTTCACTGCACATAGGTATGATGTCACATGCTCCTGAGGATATGTTGTTCCATCATGTTTGGGTAGGTCCAACATTTTGAACCTTTTGGGAATCAACTTTGGTGATGCACTCAGTGGGAACGACAACTGGATATATCTTTTTGAATCTGGTCCTTTCAAAACCGGTGATGCTCCCGAAATCCGATCTATCCGAGTATTGAACGCCTTGAACTCCTTCTCATTTCAGTCCAATTGACCGGTCAACTCTTTTTCGTTATGCTCCAATCGACTAGATAAGGCCTAAACATACTTCATGATTTCCAGTGCTTCATTATTTCTAGAACCACTTTCGCTACCTTCTTTTTTACCCTCGGCCCTAACAGCTGTGTTTCCGTTTGCTGTGCCTGCATTGGTCCTACCTTTCTTCTGTAAATCCACAATCGCCTTCTGTTGTTTTTCCAACAGATCAAATATTTTTGCCAAGTCGGACCCGACGATCCTTACTTCACCTTCAGCATCATCATCGTTTGGGGTTAGATCATCCTCAGTGTGCTTTGACCCTTGAGTTGAAGCAACGGGTTCATTCCTTGCCCGAATTTCTCGAGTAGTCGGATCGACTTCTTAAGCGAGTGTGTTGTTCAACAACTCATTGTTAAGGGTGTTGGTTTGATCTTCAGTGCCTACCATTTATCTGATTCCACGGATTTAGAAGTGATTAGCAAAGTAGCAAGAGCAACAAAGCAACACCACAATTATCCTTAGCCCACGGTGGGCGCCAAGCTGTTTACCCTCAAAAGGTACAGTTGAATTAATTTAGTGGTTTAAAGGATATGTGGATTGATTTGTTATAAATGGTACTAATGATAAATGGTAAATAATGAAATCAAGTAAATTTAAAGCAATAATGTAACAAAATTAGCCTGAATAGTCTGAGCTCGGAGGAATCTATCAATGAAGTTGTCCCAGGATAGACTTCAAGCATTTATGAACATATTACAACCGTAACAAAAATAAGTAAATTGTATTCTATTTTTCTAGAATGCGTAAATTGTAAATTGTTAAGCTAGAATTGGATGCCCTCTAACATTGATATTGAGCTCCTTTTATAGGTGATAATTCTGCAGCCAAAGGCCGTGAATCGCTCCCTCATTATGGACAATAATGATAAATAAATGTTCCTTAATTACAAACGCATAATGTTTGGCTGCATATTTGGACCAGATACGTAACGTCTCGTGCTCATAACCTCTCTGTGACAATTGATCTGAATTCTTTGCTACGGACGCGTATGAAGTATTTTCCTTCGGGATCTCGACAGAATTGCACCCTAATCCATTTCGCCTGCAACATGTCAACATCATATCTTGCCACGGGTAATATCGGTTTTTACCCTATACACTCTCCATAAGCAAAATGCAACACAAATTTATTATCTAATGAGTTTGCTTTCATTAAAGCCTTTTTTACTGAATGCTTTTTTGGTTTCTTCACAAATTGAACTATAATAATTATTTGAAGATTATATGAAAAAAAAATGCGATTAAAAATAGCTAATTGATTACCTAGTAACATCATCATATAAAGTGAAGTATAAAGAATATTAATTAATTATTATTTATGAGGCAGATACATTCATATATTATTTTTTATTTAATGTAAATGTAAGATAATAAGCTTTCTTTATATGAAAAAAGCCTCGTTTTAAGAAAAGTGGCAATCTTACCCATATTAATGGAAACAATCTTAATCTCAAGTCAGTTTATATATACTCTCTCAAAATATTTGTCGTCCTAACTAAAAATACTTGTCTCAAAATATTTGTCGCTTATTTATCTAAGATAAAATTAATAGTTTTTTTTTCATTTTACCCTTATATTAATTACATAATGGGCTGATTTTGTGAGTTCACATACAAACATTTAAGAAGTTTCAACATTAATGGAGTAAATATTTATTAAGGAAAGAGAACTTGATGAAATATGAAGTTTCAATATTAATGAGACAAATATTTTGAGACTGACGGAGTATTATTTTTGTGCTGCTTAGAAATGAAACTTTGGTAAAAGGGTAAATATAATCAAAGATTTAAGATTATATGACATATGCGCGTCACAGTTTATTGTTAATAAAAAAGGACAACTTTTTTTTTTTTACATAAAAACATACCTCGTTATAAGAAAAGTGGAAACATTTATTCATATAGAAGGAAGACAATCTTAATTTCAAGTCGGTTTATATATTGTTTTTGTCTTACTCAGAAAAGCAACTTTGTTACAGGGTAAAGTATATCACTAACGAAAACCTGATTTCAAATTAAGGAATCATATTCTTGGCAAACCAAGAAGCGCATTATTAATTATTAGAATTCAAATTTCAAACTTCTAATCACTTCTTTATTACATTGTCCATTTGTGTTGTCTTTTTCTCCCCAAAAATATAGCCGTTAGTCCCTATATGTATTCATTTCCCAACAAATCACAACTATTCACAACAGTGTTGTTACTTTTCAGCATGGAACACTTTTTCTTAAAGTCTTCTATCTCTTGCCTCATACTCAAATTTCTTGTTTCCTCATGCGTCACCGCCCAAACATTTTTTCTTTTTTGGAATTTCATTGTGTAAACTGATAATATGACTACGTGGCTAATATTTATGTTGGGTTGTATATTTTTAAAAATTTCTTTTATTGAAAATAATTTAAGTTCACAACAAACATGATAATTAAATACCTGACACAAAATTAATGGAGATAAATACATTTTATAGAAATATGTTTTTTCATACAAAACTAAAGATCGTTTAATTAACCAATCGTTTAATTAACCAAATTTAAGAATGACATCAACATCTATACCATTATAATATGAGTTTTAGAATTTAGATTAGATAGTACTTTAAACAAGTATGCTAAATTAGGTAATTGTAAATCACTAATTTGATGTTCAATTATCTTTAAATAGTAAGTCAATGTTTAATTATTTTTTGTAAATCACTGAGGTTACGTGCGCTTAGTTGAAGACTAAGGACGTGACAATGTGGTATCAGAGCGAAGGTTACGACTAAGGGAATGACAAACGACGGAGAAATCAACGCTGCTAATACCCAAACCAACATCACTCAGGATGCCGCTGGCAAGAAGGGCCATAACAAAAAGAGGAATGCTGCCAACAAGAGCCAAGAGGTGTCGCAAGAGGTTGTGCCAAACGAAGGGCTTACATCCCAAGAACCATCTACCACTAAGGTGAGCGAGGATGACGTGGAGGTCCTGTCCAAGGACATCTCGCTTGATAAAGAGTGGATTATGAAGGTTAGTGTAGGGATGGACGCCATCGACATCTTTGGCCAACGTCTGGGAAGGTGGAGGGCACCCTTAGCGTTCTTGAGGGGCACACTATTAAAGATATTGAAAGCATCCAAAATGACTTCGAAGGGCGCATGCAGGTTGAGATTGAGGTAAAGCAAACCATCACTTCCTTAGAGTGAAGACTCATGGAGGCTTTGAGTACCATCGATGCCATGAAGGCAAAGATAGCGGCGGTTGAAGAGCAGGTCGACACTGACTTGATCGAGGCAGCCAACAATGTTTTAACGAGGGAGGCTAAGATCGAGGCTACCAAGCCACCAGTGTTCAAAGGTGTTCATGATGCGCAAGAAGTGGAGAACTTTCTTTGGCACTTGGAGAACTATTTCAAGCCTGGAAAAGTGAGAGACGATGAGGCCAAGATCAACACCGTTGTGTTGTACCTATCAGAGACTGCCATGTTATGGTGGAGAAGAAAGGTCGCCGACGTTGAGAGAGATCTATGCACAATTAGCATGTAGGATCAGTTCAAGAATGAGTTCAAGCGACAGTTCTTCTCAAGTAATGTCTTGTACGAGGCAAGGCGCAAACTTAGAGAGTTGAAGCAAATAGGGAGCATACGAGACTATGTCAAGGAGTTCACCACCCTTACGCTTTAAATTCCTAACCTCACTAATGATGACTTGTTTTTTCACTTTATAGACGGGTTGTAAAATTGGGTTAAGCAGGAGTTGCAACACCATCAAGTCGCAGACATAGACCAAGCCATAGTGGAGGCTGAGTCTTTGATAGACTTAAGTATGACAAGCACGACAAAGACCAAGGCAATGAGTCAGGGGGGTAGCTATGCCAAAGGTGGGGGAGACCGTGGCAAGAACAAGGAGTCACAACAACAATACTCCAAGACTTAAAATGCCAACAATTTCAACGGCAAGAAGTCAGTGGTCATCAAAGCTATGCCGAAAAGAAGAAACAAATCGAAAAGAAGGGATGCTACCTATGCGGAGGGCCGCACAGACCTAAAGAGCCTCAGCGCTATGGTGCGTGAAAGGAACGAGCAAACGCAAGCACATGGTTCGGGAATCGCACAGTTGGGGACGATCAGAATATGTGGTGCTGTCACGAAGCAAGATAGCCAAACAAACAAGAATAGAAACCAGTACGTGGACCTCACCATCAACAACAACCCCGCTCGTGCATTGGTGGACACTGGAGCGACTCACAATTTTGTGACTGAGGCCGCAGTGAAGAAACTAGATTTTAATCTCACACCAATTAACGCTTACGTCAAGACCTTGAATGCTAAGCCAGAAAATGCTCGTGGTGTAGCCAATGGTGTTGGTGTCAAATTAGGCGATTGGAAAGGAACGAAAACTTTACCGCCACTACTATGGATATCTTTTACATTGTTCTTGGGCAAGAGCTCTTTAGACATTGCTACACGATGATCGACCTCTACCTCCAACGTCTCTTGATCTTGGAGCGAGAAGGAGCTTGCATGGTACCTACAGTGACTATGCCGCATAGACAAGGCCAAGCACAACTTTCAGCTATGCTGCTTATCAAGGAACTCAAGAAAGGGGAACTGACTTTTTTGTCAACCAATGCAAGTTTGGAGGAAAATAATAGTACCCAAGAGACACTGCCACCTTGGAGAATATTGCCTCTAACCCCTATGAATGTGTCATTTAATCCTATTAGGAACTGAAAATGTCTTTTTTCTTCATGAGCCTTGACACTTTTCTTCTTTGCACCACAAATACACTCACAAGTGCAACTGGAAAAAGTGTTAAGGGCATTTTGTTCATTGCACAAACTCTTCATTTTAGTGAAATAAGTTGAAATGCTAGTATTTCCTTGAACAACAACACTGAGTTCCTTTTGTAATTGAAACAGTTTAGCACTAGATGTCTGACCAAATCTTCCAGGTTTTTCCAGAGGCTTTTGGCACTGATTGAGTACAAGACACTTTCAACAATCTCCTTAGAGAGTGAATTAAGGAGCCATGACAAAACCATGTCATTACATCTTATCCAAGCTTTTAGAAGTGTTGAATCAGATGTGGGAACAACCAGTGATCCATCAGTGAATCCCAACTTGTTCTTGGCTGAAAGGGCTATGATGACTGCTCTTCTCCAGCCACCATATCCTCTTCCATCAAACACAGTGGAAACAAGACTCATCCCTGGATAATCCGAGGGATGGATGTAGAAATGATGACTAGAATCTACTACATTTTTGTAGCAATTCCAGCAGAATCAACAGCATCACCAACTATGGTGGTTTCTATTGTTGCTTCAGTGATTTCATTTGTATTTTCTGGTAAATTAGACATAGCAAAAAATGTAAAGCAAGTAAATAGAGATGTAACATGTAAAAACAAGAAAAAAAGCCTGATCGAGCTGCTGTTTTAAGCCTGACCTGATACCATGTGGAAATTAAAAGAAGAACAATGTAAACAAATCTTTCTTGCTTTGATTGATGAATTTAAATCTGTACATGTCCTATATTTACACAAGTATGGGAGCATCTTCTCCATAACAGAAATGACACTTGTCTATTTTCTATTTGCTAAAGCTCTAACAAACAAGCAATAATTACAAAGAATAAAATCATTACAATGTATATATACAGTTGTGACGTTTTTGCACAGGCTTTGGACCTTTATCTTCTATTTCCATCTGATAGTTGACAGATTCATTCAGCCCAGTACTTGGCCCAATAATGAAGAAATATTCAGAGGCCCAAGTTGTGAATAATACCCCTCTTGTATTCATTCTTCATTTTCACTTGTAACCTTTACAATGTTAAAACCCTAGCCACCGTCTTCTTCTTCATTTGATAGCCATAACCAAAACTTCAAATCCAATTCAAATTATGTGATGAGCGCGAAATGTCCAAATACCACAACAGTGTTTGTGTAAAGTTCAGAATTTTGAGGCTTTCTAATACTAATCAACACTAACTATATTTTTTCGTTTTTTAATTCAACTTTCTTAATCCAACCCCAAACCACCCTTTTTTGTTTGTTTGTTTCCCATCCGGTGTTCGGTATCCGCATTAGGGTCCGACTAAATTCGGATTCGTACCGGGTAATCCTATTTGGGGGGCAAAGGATTTCCTAACAATGATGACTCCGTACCCAACAAGACTCGAACTCGAGATCCCTTGATTAAAGATGAAGCAGTACCAGCCATTATAAGCCTAACCTTGTTGGTGCAAACCACCCCTTGGTATTTAAGAAGGATAGAAAACTACTGTTATAAACAACAAATCAAGAAGAAAAACATACATAAAAAGTACTGGCTCCTCAATCTTTTACGCGTTGGCCATTTCTTTTCAAATAATTTATATTTATACACCAACACAGACACGGAAATCTGCCTAATTTCTTTTATTTAAAACAAGTTTTGTAGATTTATCAACAATTCTTCTCTCTTAGTAGTATTTGTCTTTTGGTTTTGCCTTCATCAACCATAAACCCTACATTATAGTAATTCTTAAAAACTCTACTATTTTTCCTTCGTCTATAACTTCAAAAAACAAGAGGATTTTCTTTTATCAACTATCATCCCCACGTTTAGCCTATTTCTTTGTTGGTGGTTTTTCAGGCTATATTTGAGGAGGTTTTGGTTTCCACCCACGTCCTCTACTTTCTTGATTTTTATACCGTTTTTATCTATCCAAAAATCTCAATTTCCTTGATAAAAATCAATTCTTTTATCCCTTTTCTTTTCTGGGGTTCTCTAATTCTTTGTTCAAATTACAGTTGTGCAAAAAAAAGGAGAATAAATCAGTAGAATCCCCAAGATCCTGTGTTCCCAAAATGTTTAAAGTTGGGATGTTTGTGTTATTATTTTTAAGCTGTGTTGAAGGGTTAGGAGTGAACTGGGGAACAATGGCAACACACAAATTGCCACCAAAAACAGTGGTACAGATGTTGAAAGACAATGGTATTCAGAAAGTGAAGTTGTTTGATGCAGATCAGTCTACTATGAGTGCACTTGCTGGTAGTGATATTGAAGTTATGGTTGCTATTCCTAATGATCAGCTTTCTGCTATGAATGATTATGATCGAGCTAAAACTTGGGTTAGACGCAATGTCACACGTTACAACTTCAAAGGAGGTGTCAATATCAAGTAAGATTACACTTCTTTTTTTTGTGGTTTGCTTTTTGCTTACTTAACTGCAATTATTCCAATCATTGTGGTTTGCAATTAGTTATGAGTTATCTTGTTGTTAAGCTGGAAACTTTATGTTTGCCCTTTTGTTTTACTCCCTCCGTCTCAAGTTGTTTGTTTGGTTTTTACTTGACGCGGAGTTTAATAAAGTGAAGAAGGCTTTTGAATCTTGTGGTAGTGTTAAATTAAAGATATGTAAAATGTACCAAAATAAACTTTAATCTTGTCGTCTTAAACATGTCATGTCGAAAGTTGAAATTAAAGAATTTTCCAAAAAGGAAATGAAACATTTTTTTTAAACGGACTAAAAAGGAAAGTAAAACAAACAAATTGAAAAAGAGGGAGTCATCTTGTTCTGCTTGTTACTCCCTCGGTCACAATTTAGGTGGCAATGTTTCATCACTAGGCACAAAGTTTGACAAAGAAAGGAAGACTTTTGGAATTTGTGATCTTAGACAAACCTTAGACATTTGTGTGGCTTATAAATCATTTTACTAAGGGTAAAAGTAGAATTTTAAAGTTAAATTATTTTTAATTATAGAAAGATAACATTCTTTTATAGACAGACTAAAATGGAAAGTATGTCACATAAATTGGGATGGAGGGGAATCTTTGTGTATGCCCTTTTTGATTAGTGTAATCTTGTTTTTAAACTTGATGTGTTTTATGGTTTATACTGATGATCTGCACCGCGTTGAGCATAGCAGCTTCTCTTGTGCTTTAAAAGCAAATTATATGCGGGATATGCTATGCTTCAAAGGCTTTCTTTGAAATATGTATTAGAGGAGCTTAAGAAGAAATGGCTTTGCAGATAAACTTAGGCGGTAAAAGGGAAAAAGAAAAAGAATCTTTGCCCCCCTTCAATGCTATGTTTTCGTATGACAGCATCGCCATAGAGTTGTTCCTTTGGTTGCTCATAGCTCATAGAAAGGTTGCATAGACTCCCCCTACCCCCACATAGGTTGCATAGACTCCCCCTACCCCCGCATTAACCAGGCATTATTTCTTTCACAGTTTAAGTCCTTTTTAGAGCATAATCTTTTATCCAAATTGTTCTTCAAAAAAAACTGTATTCTGCTTTTCCCCATTCGGATGTAGTTATCCTAATGGGAGAACCATTGCTAGTATTTGAAAAGGTTAAGAGCCTGAACCATTGGTAGTATATGTTTCTGTTAGTATTCATTTTCAGTTCTTTTTTTTTTCTCCTTTTGGCTGCAAACAACCATTCTTCTACTGGACATGGTCTAGTGCGAGACTGTACAAATATTAAGCAGAGAATGTTTTATTTCAAAAGAATAGTGCAGCGGGGTTATTGAAGTGCAGTAATGTGATTATTCTCTTCTGTATAGCTTCTTTTTGTCACTTTCTGGCTACTTTGTGTATTCACTTTCTTTCGAACTGAAACGTCGAGTCAATTTATTTCCTTTTGAACTGAAACATCGAGTTTGACTTTCGAAATTAAGCTAGTGCTTGGTTGAAGTTATGGTTATCTTCTGCGTTCAAGCCCTGCCATAGATAAAAGCCCGATATCTAAGTGGAAAAGGGTAGAGGGTGGGTCCATTATCCAAAGTTTTGAGCCGTGCGCCTCCATTGACCCTCGGGAGTTTCTCGGTTATCGAGAGAAAAAAAGAGAACATAAAAAAGAAAAAACAAGTGATGGTTAGCATAATCCTTTACGAAGTGAAGGAAAATAGTGAGTTACATCTAAGAAATCCTATTGCTTGAAGTTTTATGGCTTTGAAATGCTATATATCATACTATGATCAAACAATTACTTGACTTTAAACGCCAAACTATGCACTTGATTATGGAGAAGGTATAAAATTTTTATTGTTTTTAAGGAACTCTTCAAACTGTACTTAATTTCTTATCCTTGTATGAGAATCTTTTTTCATCTGTACTGGATCTTTAGATTTGTCATTCGAAGTAGTGAAATCTGAAACTATGTGATGCTATAAATGGTCCTTGAAATTGAAGATATTGTAGGTTGCAGTTCGTAGACGAATTTGTGCACCAACTTACTCCCTAGCCTTCTCATTGCTACTTACTGTTCAAAGAAAAGTGTGTAAAAGCATTTCAAACTTTTATCTAGCTGATTACTGGATAATTTTCTTCTGCAGATATGTTGCAGTTGGTAATGAGCCTTTCTTGACATCCTACAACAACTCCTTTCTCAATACGACCTTCCCAGCACTTCAGAACATCCAAAATGCTCTAAATGAAGCAGGACTTGGGAACTCCATTAAAGCAACTGTACCTCTAAATGCTGATGTTTATTTCTCTCCAGACAGCAACCCCGTACCGTCAGCCGGGAGATTCCGGAAAGACATCAATGATCTAATGACCCAGATTGTTCAATTCATGAGCCAGAACAATGCACCTTTCACAGTAAACATTTACCCCTTTCTAAGTCTTTACGCCAATGAGCATTTCCCCGTTGATTTTGCCTTCTTTGATGGAGCCAGTAACCCCATTGTTGATGGTGGAGTCACATACGCCAATGTTTTTGATGCCAACTTTGATACCCTGGTTTCAGCCTTGAAAGCAGCAGGTGTTGGCAATATGACCATTCTGGTTGGGGAAGTTGGATGGCCCACAGATGGTGACAAAAATGCCAATGTCAATCTTGCTTATCGGTTCTATAAAGGACTGTTAACCAGGCTTGCGGCCAACACAGGAACCCCTCTTCGCCCTGGATATATTGAAGTTTACTTGTTTGGGCTTATCGATGAGGATGGTAAAAGTACTGCTCCAGGTAACTTTGAGCGTCACTGGGGAATCTTCCGCTATGATGGACAGCCAAAGTTTGCCATGGACCTTACGGGTCAGGGACAAGATAAGTTTCTTGTGGGTGCACAAAATGTAGAATATTTATCCAAGAAATGGTGCATGCTTAATCCGAATGCCAAGGACTTGAGCAAACTTGCAGATAACATCAACTATGCATGCACATTCTCAGATTGCACAGCATTAGGATATGGTTCTTCTTGCAACGGTTTGGACGCCAACGGTAATGCATCATATGCATTTAATATGTATTACCAGGTTCAGAACCAAGGAGATTTCAGTTGTGGTTTTCAAGGTCTCGGAATGCTGACGGATCAGAATATATCTCAAGCAAACTGTAACTTTACCATCCAGATTGCTGCCTCTTTCTCTCCGAAATTACTGCCTGGGATTATCACATTTCTAACTGCCTTCACATTTGTTTTACTATAGATTTCTTTCTGTAAATTATTTATTTGCAAGAGTGGTTATATTCGAGATTTCTGGCTACTTCCATCTAGTCGATGCTTTAATAAAATGATCTTTATTACGTAAAAAATGTTCAGATGAGGTTTTCGTTTCAATTATTGGTTTCCACTTGGTGATTTGATGAACATCGTCTGGTAGTTGTTTTTACTGTGTACTTCTTTGGGAGATTTCTACTGTAGAGACATTTAGGGCCTGTTTGGAAAGCCACTGGAATTGGGTGTAATTACACAGTTTGACATGTTTGTTTGACCAAGTAATTACACTTTCCAATTCTCAAGGTGGGGGTGGGGAGATTTGAGAATACGGTGTAATTATACCTTGTAATTACAGGGTTACGTTTTAGTTTATTTTAATTTCTTTTTATTTTTAATTTATTTTTTATTTTTATTATTTTATTTTATTTTTATTTTTACTTTTAATTTTAATTTTATTTTATATTATTTATTTTTCATTTCCTTTCTTCTCATTCTCAATCTTTACTTCTTGTGGTTTCATGTAATTGCTCGTATTTTTTTTTATTCATTTAGCATAACCGTATTATTCTAATTTTTGAAACTACATCTCTTAATGTTGGAAAGAATAAGTCATTAACAAACATAATTGATAACAAGTATACAACAGACATCTCCCCAAAACATACTGCAAGGAATAGGAAGGAAAGCAGGCTAGACAAGCAAAGAGATAAAAGTGTACCTCCTAAGATAGTGGGAGGTGTACAAACAAGGAAAGCACTTGCCATGTCAACCTCTCAATGAATTGTTCTCTCATTTGGAATATTAGGTCTGTTAACACTCAACAAGCCTTTGAAAGAGTAGTGTTGTTACATAGGCAAAAACAATTCAATGTTATCGCTTTAATGGAACCTTTTTAGTATGTTAGGCATATTGAAATGTATAGGCTATGGCTTAATATGGAGATTGCTGCATACAATATAAATGGAAAGATATGGATTTTTGTGGAAGCAGGAATACAAGTGGAGGTTTTAAAGGACACTGATCAACTATTGTCTTTTAAACTCACTCACTTAGATGGAGGGCAAGAAGTTGTTATGACTGTAATTTATGCAAGCACTGACAAGGATACAAGGAGGACACTATGGGATGATTTGTATGACATTGCTTCACATGTAAATCTCCCTTGGCTGGTAGGGGGGATTTTAATGTGATTACTGAGGCTGTAGAAAAATATGGTGGACTCCCAGTTCAATTTACAGAGACAGGGGACTTCAGGCATTGTATTGATTCATGTCAGCTAGTTGATCTTGGTTTTACAGGGAGCATTTACACTTGGTGGAATGGAAGGTCAGATGAGGCATGCATTTTCAAAAGGCTAGATAGATGCTTAATCAAGCACTTCAGAATACCTTTCCAAATCTTGAGGTAGAGCACCTTACCAAGCAAGGATCAGATCATTCACCCTTGCTGATAAGTTTAAAACAGGATAGTAGACTAGTAAAAAAACCTTTCAGATTTCTTAACTTCTGGGTGGAGCATGAGACTTTTCAAGATGTGGTTAGAGACAATTGGACCTCAAACTTTGGCTCAGATCCTTTTTATAATTTTCACAACAATTTGAAAAGAGTGAGCAAGGCTCTTGCTAAGTGGAGCAAGGAGACATATGGTGATATTTTAAAGCAAATTGCTACTTGGGAGGAGGTGGTGCAGATACATGAGCAAGAATTTGAGCAAAATCCCAACAGTTTGAATAGGCAAAGATTACAAAAAGTACAGGCTGAATTGATAAGATTTTATGCTATTGAAGAAAAGTTTTGGAAGCAGAAGGCAGGATTGCAGTGGTTTAAAGATGGAGACAGAAACACCAAATTTTTCCATGCTCATGTAAATGGAAAAACAAGAAGACTGCAGCTTAAAAGAATCCAGCACAGTAATGGAGTCTGGGTGGAAACTGAAGAAGATATTGCTAATGAGGCCATTAAATTCTTTTCAAGCCAATTCAGGGAAGAAACTTGGACTACTGATTTTGAGATGCTGAAACATATCCCTAATTTGATCAATGATGCACAAAATGAAAAGCTAAATGAACTTCCAGAAGAGGATGAGGTAAAAAAGCTTGTTTTCGGCCTAAATGCAGATAGTGCTGGAGGTCCTGATGGCTATATAGGTAAATTCTTTCAAGCATGTTAGGAGATAATTGCAAAGGATTTGACCATGATGGTGAGGGCATTTTTCTGTGGACATGAACTACCTAGGTACATCACTTGTACTAACTCAGTTCTAATTCCTAAGAAGAAAGAGGTATGCACTTTCTCAGATTTGAGGCCTATCAGTCTGAGCAACATTACCAACAAAATTTTCTCTAGAATAATTCATGAAAGGATGGTATTGTTATTACCGAATCTCATTTCACCAAAACAATCAGGATTTTTCAAAGGTAGAAGTATTGTAGAGAATATACTACTGGTGCAGGAGATAGTTCATGATATCAGGATTAGGGGTAAGCCTGCTAATATGGTCATTAAGCTAGATATGGAAAAGGCATACGATAGGGTCTCTTGGTTATTCCTGACTAGAGTTATCAGAAAAATGGGTGTTAGACCCCGTATTTTATACGTCGAATTATTCGCGAAGGAATCGACGCGAGTTAAAGACGGAACCCTTCCCGGACCCGAAATAGGAACCCTTAATCCTAAATTTCGAAATTAGGACTAGGTTTTTATAGATTTTTTTCTTAGTACAAAAATATTAGTGGAAGACTTATTACACATTTTAATATTGGCAAAGCATGCTAGTGGTATACATTTCAACTCATTATTATAAGAAGGCATGCTATTACATGTTGGAAGACTCATTACACACACTTAAATATTAATTCATCTAATGCACATGCAATTGTAAAATAGACAATTAAAAATTGAGAAGTGAGGAAGTGAGTAGTGGGGAATATTTCTTGAAATTTTGCTCAAGACCATGTGATTGGCTCAAAGCCATGAGGGGGACATGTGGCCAACACATGTGCATCATATTTAAACCCATTTGTTGACCAAAAATCAGATTTACCCTCACTCCATCTTCAACACAACAAAGTAGAGAGAGAGAGAAAGCACAAGCCATGGCATTCGGCCATGGCTAAGGAAAAATAGAAGCTTGAGTTGTTGATCCAAAAATCAGATTTTCAAGGTAATTCAACCCTTTAGAAGTCCCTAACAACGTGAAGGTGATCATTAGATAGCAAGAGCAAGAATTAAGTTCAAGACTCAAACCCTAGCCAAGTTGAGAAGTCAAAGTGCCAAGGTAAGGTTTAGCTTCTTTTGCATGTGTTGAGGGTGGTGTAAAACGTGTGTTTGAGGTGTAAATATAAGTTGCATGCATGAAACTATGTGTGTTGATATTGAAGTATGGTTGTAACTTGGTAAACATGAATTGCATGCATGAGATTTCGAATGTTGGTGTTGGAATGTTGTTGAACCGTGTGGATTGTTTTAGGATGAATTTTGAGGTGTTGTGAATATGTAAATGTACATTGCATGTATGAAATTATGAATGTTGGTGTTGAAGTATGGTTATAGCCGAAGGGGCTGTTTTAGAGGTGATTTGGATATGTTGTGCATGTGTAAATGTGAATTGCATGTATGAAATTGTGTGTGTGTTGATGTTGAGGCCTTGTAGAAGCCGTAGGGGACTGTTTGGTGTGGGATAATGGACTGATTTTATTTAGTAATTATGGTTGTGGCTATCCTAGATTGCATGGCAAAAAGAATGAAAAGAATTGGAAGGTTAAATGTGAAGTTGTGTTGATATGAACATGTTGTTGTTTTGTTGAATTATGGCCGTGTAGTGGACTGTTTTTGTGGAAGATAGTGAACTGATTTTAATTGGTATTTTGATGGTTGTTGTCATGAATTTTATGATGCGAATGAAGGTATTTAATGGTTTGAGTTGGAACTAAAATTGTTTATAGGTTGTTGTAAGGTTATAGTGTCGACAATGTAGCTATTTGCGTACGAATTTGGTGATATATTTATCGTGTGACTGCTGGTCGTATTTTACTGAAATTATATGAAAAGAAGACATGAAATAATGTGTAAGAATCATATGTGGTTTTCTTGGTATGTTCGTAAACGTTTGCAAGAATTCCGGGCACCTTTATGTTGTTGGTTAGGGACTGTTTTGGACGTGTTGTGGTTAGGAACTGTTTTGGACGTGTTGTGGTTAGGAACTGTTTTGGACATGTTGTCTTCTTTAAATTGGAAATACTAATGATAGTTAAGAATATATATTGTATTTACGTTGTTTGGGTTGTTGTAAAGTTGTTACACGAAAACGTTAAGGCTACGGATTATTAGGAGTAACTTGAGAATGTAGTAGCCGTATGTGAATCGTTCTGGAATGTTGTGAATGTGGGCTATTTGGAATGTTATGTGGGCTGTCCGGGTTGGTATTGAACATATGATTATTGATGTTGGATTGGTTGTATGTAGTTGGTTTGCATATAAAGAAAACGTCGTCTAAACATCTAGAAAGGAGTTACTGACGTTAGAATACGTTTTAATCCCCCCCGTAGCTTAACCATAATTCTTGACGTCTTAATATAGGTTGAAACTTTGGGCAGCGTATACGTGTTGTGTTACGAATAAACGCCAAAGGTATGTAAAGCTAACCCTTCTTTCTTTTGGCATGTCTTAGATCTAAGTGATGAATGATATGAATTTTGGGGTAATCCTATTCATAAGTTTCGAGTGTGATTTATGATTCTTATTCATTTCTTGATGTTAGAACTCTGCAGTGATTGAGCCTCCCCTTTCAGTCTTGTGTACGTTGGATAATAGTCGATATATATCAGCTTCTATTTTTACGAACTCTATGACGACTCATGTCTTGACTTCTATAAAATGTTTCATACTATATTGACAAGCAACGTTTTGTGACTTCACTACATATTCATACTGTATATCATATGTATTGTTATTGTTCCACCTGATCAGCTGGATTATGATATTCTTAAGCCGGAAGCGGCTTCCCGAAGGGGCCATTATTATTAAGGCGGAAGCGGCTGCCCGAAGGGGCTATTATTATTAAGCCGGAAGCGGCTGCCCGAAGGGGCCATCATTATTATACCGGAAGCGGCCGTCCGAAGGGACTATTGTATTATTAGCCGGAAGCGGCCGTCCGAAGGGACTATTGTATTATTAGTCGGAAGCGGCTACGAGTAGGATATTCTATATTTATATCGTGTATGCTAGAATTTGTGTAAGGGACCATATGGCATGGCTCAAAATACTGTTCCAGGTTACTCCCGGGTTGCTTTCTAAACTTGTTTACTGTTACGCTTTTCCTTGTTTATGATTCAGTAATGCTTTACATATTCAGTACATATTTCGTACTGACCCCCTCTCTTCGGGGGCTGCGTTTCATGCCCGCAGGTTCAGGGACGCGGTTCGACAATCCAGCCACCTAGGAGGAGTCAGCACTGAGAGTCAGACAGCTCCACTTGCTTCGGAGACTGTTCCTGTCTTGGTATAATTTTGTGTATATATTGCGGGCACGACGGGGCCCTGTCCCGTCACTTATGCATGGTTATACTCTTCTAGTAGTCTGCGAACAGCGTGGGTGTCATGGTTACTGTTTGGCAGTGTCGGCCATTATTTTGTTGTACAGAAGTATTGGTAGCCTCGTTGGTTTGCCTTGTCATACGTTACGTATATGTATCGATATGTTTTGGGATATTTTAAGTTACAGGTCGACTTTGTTATTCTATTTAGACCTTTCAAACCTAGTTAAATAAACCCTATTGAATGCCATGAGTGAGTACAGGTAACATAAGTTGGGTTATCGGGCAGGTTAAGCTCGGTCACTCGTCATGGCCCTAGGTTGGGTCGTGACAAAAGTGGTATGAGAGGAGTTCAGTCCTCGGCATGTTCGCAGACGGTGTCTAGTAGAGTCTTGTTTATCGGTGTGTTGTGCACCACATCTATAAACAGGATGCTACGAGACATTAATAGGGTGTCATTGCTTCTTTCGTGTTGGAGATCGTGCTAATAGAGCTGTGTCATAAGTGAAGTCCTTAATCTAATAGTCTTGTATAATTTCAGCGATGACTAGGAAGAGTATAGCGACAGCAGCCCAGAAGGGAAAATCAGTTGAGGATGAGGCAGTTAGCCAAGCCCCCAGGTCCACTAGAGCTCAGACTCATGCTGGGATACACATTCTGTCCCAGAGTTGTTACACCTCGGAAAAAAAATCTGTTGGTACGTAAGTGAACGAACTAGTGATAAGTATGAGTGCATGATGTCCATGAGCAAGAAACGACGTTTCATGACCTTAGGCGAGATTTCTAAGGTATCTGAAGTGAGATGAGAAAGTTGGCTAAATTAAGATGAGATATAAGGTGAGCAATGCATGTGCATGGACGTGGGTGATTAAAATGAGAAGTCTAAGAAATATGGGAAGTTGCAGAATTGCAACTGCCTAATGGTCGTAAAGTGCTAGGACGGACCGTAAACTGGTATACGGTCCGTAAACTAGCAGGTCGTAAACTGCCATGCAAGGCTTCAACTTTCTGCCAACCGAGAAATGGTAAAATACGACCTGGAGGACGGACCTCAAAGTGATTTACGGCTCGTAAACCATGGTCGTAAATCACCATGCAAGCAGCCAAAGCTTCTGGTTCTGGAAATGGTTAAAGGCGATCGCGAGGGACGGTCCGTAAACTGCAATACGGGCCGTAAACCACGATGGACGACCACTGTTCACCTCAGCACAGATTTTGCAAGTCATTAAATAAAGGGACCAACACTTATTTTATTTCATTACAACATTACACCACTTCTCTCTAAAACCTCTCTCTACATTTATTATACAAGTTTTCAAGGATATTTGAGGATCAACAACATAAAACAAGGTGAATCAAGAGTAAGAACAACATCAAAGATCATCTAGGTCAAGAAATCCAAATGGAGAAAAATTAGGGTTTTGCTCAAAGTGGAGTATTATTAACCAAAGCTTGTTCCTACAACTTCTAAGGTAAGATTCATGATTTTTACATGATGTTTAAGGTAATGAAGAGTTGAAATACATGGATGGTAAAAAATATGGTCAAGTAGGTCATGAATGATGAATAGTGACATTTTGAGGAATAGTTTAAATTGAATCATGAAGGTTGTTGTGTTGTGATATGAATGCATTATAAATGGTACTAAGATCATGAACTAGACACTTTAGACGAATGGACGAAGTTGGATGTTATGACCATGAATATGGGTGAATTAGAGGCAAATTAAGGAATCTAGATAATGTGGATAATGTGAATGACTAATGGCCATTGTTATGATATTAATGAAGGTATAGACGCTAGCATTGGAAGGAAGCGTGCAAGTGTAGAATAGTCTGACGAAAAGGTATGTAAGGCTAACCCTTCTTTCATAAGGCATGGTTCCTTGGCCAAACTCTTAAATCCTCTATATGAGTATGTTGTATTCAAATGATTGACACTCCAAGCTCATAAGCTCACGATCTTCGATATGTGCTACGATTGTACTACGCACCCCATATGACGAGTAAGCATAAGATATAGATGTAGCGAAACTGATGATGATAGTGATGACGATGATAATAATAATGATGCTAAAGGTGCCTACGGGCTGTTATACTTACATGTGCCTATGAAGGGCTATAATAACACCCCGAGCTTATAACGCCAGGTAGGATATATGTATATGAATATGTGTAAAGTATGTATACGATTACGAAACGCGCGCACACCTCTGCAGATGGTACGGATAACCCTGAAGCCTTGGTAGGGCCAGGTATGAGTAACCTTGAGCCTTGGTTGGCCAAGTATGTATGAAACACCGATCCTATGAGGTCGGGTATGCTATGTAAATGCTATGTATATGAAATGACTATGTATATAATATGAATACGAATGTGATAAGACTGTGTATAAGAATACGAATAAGGATATGTATATGAATATGAGCACAAGTATGGTACGAGTACTATTATGGAATACGGATGATGACGTAGGTGTACAAATACGTATGAAAAATGGAAAGTCCTACGAAAGGAAGGTAAGTGCTATGACGATGATATTATTGTCTCCCCCTCCTATGCTATTTCATATGTTGTTCATGATGCTTATTTATTGATGTTGCTCATGCTTCACATACTCAGTACATTCTTCGTACTGACGTCCTTTTGTTTGTGGACGCTGCGTCATGCCCGCAGGTGCACAGGGAGACAGACTTGATCCATAGCTGCCTATCCGGAGATTACATAGAGAGCTCCATTTCCTTCGGAGCCATATCTTTTGGGTACTCATTCTTTTGTGTATATAATTAAGGGCATAGCGGGGTCCTGTCCCGCTAATGTGATATGTTATACTCTTAGAGGCTCGTAGACATGTGTGTGTGTGTGGGTAGATGTGTTTGGCCTTGTCGGCCTATGTTTTGTATATCATTTTGTCGGCCACGTTGGCCCATGTACATTGATGTGGCATAGATGCCTATGATGATATAAATGTGCTGTTGTCCAAATGGGACTAGTTGACGAATGAATGGAAATGCATGTATAATTATGTGGCTCACCTAGATGTAAGCATAAGAGTAAGCTAAGAGGGTGCCCGGGTGGGCTAGCACCGGGTGCTCGTCGCGGCCCCGGGTCGGGTCGTGACAAAAGTGGTATCAGAGCAGTTCAGTCGTAGAGTGTGTCTACGAGCCGTGTCTAGTAGAGTCTTGGTTATGGGTGTGTTGCGCGCCACACTTATAAACAAGAAGCTGCAGACATTTTAGGAATAAATGACCTTCTTTCTTCATAAGAATCGTGCGATAGAGCTATGATGTAGGAAATTCTTTCTCCTAAATCGTGTGTTGTGTATTTCAGAGATGCCTAAAAAGGGAAAGACTACGGCAGCCCAAAAAGGAAAGACGGTGGCAGAGAAGCGGGCTAAGAAAGCACCACCACCGGTAGTAGAGGAAAGTGAGTCCCAGGGTGCGGCTCAATCTCAGTCCTCCCAGACAGTGCCCGTCTCTGAGGAGCGTGAGGAAGCCTCAGCCCTAGCTCCAGCACCTCCAGCTCCTCCACCAAATGCTTCGGGTCAAGATGTAAAAGAGGCCATTACTTTATTGACTCAACTGGTTGCGGCCCAGGCTCAGAGGCACAGTTCAGGGTATGGTGATAGGGCTGTTAGTGAAAGAGCCCGTGATTTCATTACTTTGAACCCTCCAGAATTATTTGGGTCAAAACCGGAGGAGGATCCCCAGGACTTTATTGATGGTATGCTGGGAACGCTCCGGTTGATACATGCTTCGGACACCGAGTCAGTGGAGTTAGCGTCATATAGATTGAGAGATGTCTCGATTCAGTGGTATACAGTATGGATGGCTTCACGGGGAGCAAATGCACCTCCCCCGGTATGGCAAGAGTTTGTTGATGCTTTTCTTCGTCATTATATGCCCCTAGAAGTTCGGCGAGCTAGGGCCGATAAATTCTTAAATTTGAGGCAAGGCAGTATGAGTGCCCTAGAGTATAGCCTCCATTTTAACTCCTTGGCCAGGTATGCTTCGGCCATGGTAGCAAATATGGGCGACAGGGTACACCGATTTGTAAAGGGCCTAGGGCCCCATCTGATGGACAAATGCTTGACTGCGTCCCTTCAGAACGGTATGGATATTGCACGCATTCAGGCACATGCTCAGAACTTAGAGGAAAGCCTACAGCAGCGGAGAAGTGAACGTGAATAGGATAGGGGACATAGCAAGAGGGCCAGATATTCGGGCCCAATAAGTGAGTCCAGAGGCGGACACAGGCAACAGTTCCCTAGACACTCGGGCTATTCTATGACCAGTGCACCTCCACAGTTTTCAGGCCAGAGCCTTGATAGATCTACTCATCCCGGGCCGAGTCAGAGTTATTCGGGGTCCCAGTTTAGAGGTGATTCAGGCCAGTCAAGGCCACCTATACCACGATGTTCCCAGTGTGGGAAGTCGCATTGGGGTCAATGCCGATTGGGTTCAGATGTTTGCTATTCATGTGGTCGACCAGGCCATATTATGCGTGATTTCCCCTCAGTACATGGTAGAGGTAGGACCCAACCATCAGGGTCGGTAGCTGGATATTCGGCGTCTGTACGTCCTACGGGGCCAGGTTCACATGCGCCAGTCGGCCATGGTAGAGGTAGAGGCAGAGCTCCCAGTACTAGCGGCCCTCAACACCGTATTTATGCCTTGGCTGGACGCCAAGATCTAGAGTCTTCTCCTGACGTGGTCACAGGTATATTATCGGTATTCTCTCATGATGTGTATGCTTTGATTGATCCGGGCTCCACGTTATCATATGTTACTCCTTATATTACGGGTCAATTTATAGTTGAGCCGGAGTCGATCAAACCTTTTGAGGTGTCCACACCAATGGGTGAATCGGTAATAGCTATCCAAGTATATAGGGATTGTATAGTCACGATTTTTGACCGTCGTACCATGATTGATTTGCATGAGCTAGAAATGGTAGATTTTGATGTTATTATGGGCATGGATTGGTTGGCTTCTTGTTATGCCAATGTTGATTGCCGAATGAAGATGGTTCGTTTCCAGTTTCTGGAAGAATCAGTCATAGAATGGAAAGGGAATGCGGCATCACCGAAAGGTAGATTTATTTCCTATCTAAAGGCAAGGAAGATGATCACGAAAGGATGTATTTATCATCTAGTGCGAGTTCAAGATGTAGAAGCTGAATCGCCAACTCTTCAGTCAGTCCCCGTAGTGAACGAATTTCCGGATGTGTTCCCAGAAGAGCTTCCAGGCCTTCCTCCTGAACGGGAGATTGATTTTACCATTGATGTGTTGCTAGGAACCACACCTATATCTATTCCTCCATATAGAATGACACCCGCAGAATTGAAAGAGTTGAAGGAGCAATTGAAGGACTTGCTTGATAAATTCTTCATTAGGCCTAGTTCATCCCCGTGGGGAGCGCCCGTATTGTTCGTCCGAAAGAAATATGGCTCCCTGAGAATGTGCATTGATTATAGGAAATTGAATAAAGTAACGATTAAGAATAAATATCCTCTCCCAAGGATTGATGACTTGTTTGATCAATTGCAGGGCGCCAAATGGTTTTCAAAGATTGATTTGAGGTCGGGGTATCATCAAGTGAGAGTTAGGGAGAAAGATATCCCTAAGACAGCCTTCAGAATGAGATATGGTCATTTTGAATTCCGGGTGATGTCATTTGGGCTAGCTAATGCGCCAGCGGTATTTATGGATTTGATGAATAATGTGTTCAGGTCCTTTCTGGACTTATTTGTAATCGTATTCGTTGATGATATTTTGGTGTATTCTAGGTCCGAAGCAGAACATGCGGATCATTTGCGTATGGTCCTTAGAGTTCTTCGAACTCGAGAATTGTTTGCAAAGTTTTCTAAATGTGAGTTCTGGTTGAACTCAGTGGCATTTTTAGGGCATATTGTGGCAGCCGATGGTATTCGTGTGGATGGTCAAAAGATTGAGGCCGTGAAGACTTGGACAAGACCCACAACTCCTACAGAGGTTCGTAGCTTTCTGGGCGTAGCAGGTTATTACCGGAGATTCGTTGAAGGTTTTTCCTCTATTTCTGCACCACTCACAAAGTTGACACAGAAATCAGCCAAGTTTCAATGGACAGATGCTTGTGAACGTAGTTTCCAAGATTTAAAGGGTCGGTTGACTTCTTCCCCAGTTCTGACACTTCCAGAGGGATTGGAAGGATACGTTGTGTATTGCGACGCTTCAGGTGTTGGGCTAGGCTGTGTGTTGATGCAACATGGCAAAGTGATTGCGTATGCTTCAAGGCAATTGCTTAAACATGAGCATAATGATCCTACCCATGACTTAGAATTGGCCGCGGTGGTCCATGCATTAAAGATATGGAGAAATTACTTATATGGCGTTCACGTGGATATTTACACAGATCATAAGAGTCTTCAATACATCTTTAAGCAGAAAGAGTTGAATTTGCGGCAGCGACGATGGCTAGAGTTGCTAAAAGACTATGATGTTGAGATCCTGTACCACCCCGGAAAGGCAAATGTGGTGGCTGATGCTCTTAGCCGTAGGTCGATGGGAAGTCTAAGTGATGTACGAACAGAAAAGAAAGAGATGGCCCGTGAGCTTCAACAGTTAGCTAGCCTAGGAGTCCGAGTAGTGGACTCAGGTAGCAGCAGAGGTACTATCCAGAATACAGCAGTCTCGTCGCTAGTAGCAGAAGTGAAAGAGCGACAATATGAGGATCCCATGCTAATGCAGTACAGAAATACACTCCCTTAGAAAAAGGAGTCATCATTTGACATTTCAGGAGACGGAGTTCTCCGATGTAGAGGAAGATTATGTGTTCCCGATGTGGCAGGCTTACGCCACCAGATTTTGAGAGAAGCTCATAGTTCCCGTTATTCTGTTCACCCCGGAGCGACGAAGATGTATCATGATCTTAAGTCTATATATTGGTGGAATGGGATGAAGAAAGATATAGCGAAATTCGTAGCTCAGTGTCCTAATTGCCAACAAGTGAAGATTGAACACCAAAGGTCGGGTGGATTGTTGCAAGCTATAGAAATCCCAACTTGGAAGTGGGAAGTGATTAACATGGACTTCATTTCAGGCTTACCCCGTTGTCGACGTAAGTATGATTCCATATGGGTGATTGTGGATAGACTCACCAAGTCAGCTCATTTCTTACCGGTCAGGACGACCTATGAGGTAGAAGATTATGCGAAGCTTTATCTTAAAGAGATAGTAAAACTCCATGGCATCCCGGTATCTATTATCTCCGACAGAGGGACTCAGTTTACAGCTAAGTTTTGGAGGTCTTTCCAAGAGGGTTTAGGGACCCGAGTTAGCCTTAGCACGACATTTCATCCCCAGACCGATGGACAAGCTGAACGTACTATTCAGACTCTTGAGGATATGTTACGAGCATGTATGATAGATTTTGGAGGAAATTGGGATGATCATTTGCCACTCATTGAATTTGCTTACAATAATAGTTATCATTCCAGCATTCCAATGGCACCATATGAAGCTTTATATGGGCGAAAGTGTAGATCCCCAATTGGGTGGTTTGAAACCGGAGAAACTAAATTGATAGGGCCAGACTTGGTCCAGCAAGCTATAGAGAAAGTCAAGCTTATACAAGATCGGTTGTTAGCAGCCCAAAGTCGTTAGAAGTCCTATGCGGATAATCGTCGAAGATACTTGGAGTTCAAAGTGAAGGATTGGGTATTCTTGAAAGTGTCGCCAATGAAAGGCGTTATGAGATTTGGCAAAAAGGGGAAGCTTAGTCCCCGGTATATTGGACCATATGAGATTGTGCGCAAAATAGGAAAAGTGGCCTAGGGTTAGATCTACCTCCGGAATTGGAGTCAGTATATCCAGTATTTCATGTCTCGATACTTCGAAAATGTGTTGGAGATCCCACTAGGATCGTCCCAGTAAATGATGTGCAAGTGACAGAGAAATTGACTTATGAAGAGGTACCCATTGCCATATTAGACAGGCAAGTACGGAGGCTTAGAAACAGAGAGGTGGCCTCGGTTAAGGTTCTATGGAGAAGCAGTAAACGAGAGGAGATGACATGGGAAGCAGAAGAAAGTATGCGATCCAAATACCCACATTTATTTCAGCCCTTGGAAGAAGCCCAAGATGAGACGTCAAGATCATAAGGTATGTATATTTTCCTTTTATGCTTTTGGGTCATGTGTGGCAGACATTTTATGTTGTTATGTTGTGGCCCTATGTGGCATCGATATTATGGGTTGTGGTGGCAGGATGGTAGCGTCGTATTATAAGGGGAAACTCTGGCGAAATTTTTGTAGAATTCCCGAGCACTTTAACATTCGGGGACGAATGTTCTTAAGGGGGGAAGAATGTTACACCTCGGAAAAAAAATTCCGTTGGTACGTAAGTGAATGAACTAGTGATAAGTATGAGTGCATGATGTGCATGAGCAAGAAACGACGTTTGATGACCTTAGGCGAGATTTCGAAGGTATCCGATGTGAGATGAGAAAGTTGGATAAATTAAGATGAGATATATGGTGAGCAATGCATGTGCATGGACGTGGGTGATTAAAATGAGAAGTCTAAGAAATATGGGAAGTTGCAGAATTGCAACTGCCCAGTGGTCGTAAAGTGCTAGGACGGACCGTAAACTGGTATACGGTCCGTAAACTAGCAGGTCGTAAACTGCCATGCAAGGCTTCAACTTTCTGCCAGTCGAGAAATGGTAAAATACGACCTGGAGGACGGACCGTAAAGTGATTTACGGCCCGTAAACCATGGTCGTAAATGCCCATGCAAGCAGCCAAAGCTTCTGGTTCTGGAAATGGTTAAAGGCGATAGCGAGGGACGGTCCGTAAACTGCAATACGGGCCGTAAACCACGATGGACGACCACTGTTCACCTCAACATAGATTTTGCAAGTCATTAAATAAAAGGACCAACACTTGTTTTATTTCATTACACCACTTCTCTCTAAAACCTCTCTCTACATTTATTATACAAGTTTTCAAGGATATTTGAGGATCAACAACATAAAACAAGGTGAATCAAGAGTAAGAACATCATCAAAGATCATCTAGGTCAAAAACTCCAAATGGAGAAAAACTAGGGTTTTGCTCAAAGTGGAGTATTATTAACCAAAGCTTGTTCCTACAACTTCTAAGGTAAGATTCATGATTTTTACATGATGTTTAAGGTATTGAAGAGTTGAAATACATGGATGGTAGAAAATATGGTCAAGTAGGTCATGAATGATGAATAGTGACATTTTGAGGAATAGTTTGAATTGAATCATGAAGGTTGTTGTGTTGTGATATGAACGCATTATAAATGGTACTAAGATCATGAACTAGACACTTTAGACGAATGGACGAAGTTGGATGTTATGACCATGAATATGGGTGAATTAGAGGCAAATTAAGGAATCTAGTTAATGTGGATAATGTGAATGACTAATGGCCATTGTTATGATATTAATGAAGGTATAGACGCTAGCATTGGAAGGAAGCGTGCAAGTGTAGAATAGTCTGACGAAAAGGTATGTAAGGCTAACCCTTCTTTCATAAGGCATGGTTCCTCGGCCAAACTCTTAAATCCTCTATATGAGTATGTTGTATTCAAATGATTGACACTCCGAGCTAATAAGCTCACGATCCTCGATATGTGCTACGATTGTACTACGCACCCCATATGACGAGTAAGCTTAAGATATAGATGTAGGAAAAATGATGATGATAGTGATGACGATGATAATAATAATGATGCTAAAGGTGCCTACGGGCTATTATACTTACATGTTCCTATGAAGAGCTATAATGACACCCCGAGCTTATAACGCCGGGTAGGATATATGTATATGAATATGTGTAAAGTATGTATACGATTACGAAACGCGCGAACACCTCTGCAGATGGTACGGATAACCCTGAAGCCTTGGTAGGGCCAGGTATGAGTAACCTTGAGCCTTGGTTGGCCAAGTATGTATGAAACACCGATCCTATGAGGTCGGGTATGCTATGTAAATGCTATGTATATGAAATGACTATGTATATAATATGAATATGAATGTGATAAGACTATGTATAATAATACGAATAAGGATATGTATACAAATATGAGCACAAGTATGGTACGAGTACTATTATGGAATACGGATGATGACGTAGGTGTACAAATACGTATGAAAAATGGAAAGTCCTACGAAAGGCAGGTAAGTGCTATGACGATGATATTATTGTCTCCCCCTCCTATGCTATTTCATATGTTGTTCATGATGCTTATTTATTGATGTTGCTCATGCTTCACATACTCAGTACATTTTTCGTACTGACGTCCTTTTGTTTGTGGACGTTTCGTAATGCCCGCAGGTGCACAGGGAGACAGACTTGATCCATAGCTGCCTATCCGGAGATTACATAGAGAGCTCCATTTCCTTCGGAGCCATATCTTTTGTGTATATAATTAAGGGCATAGCGGGGTCCTGTCCCGCTAATGTGATATGTTATACTCTTAGAGACTCGTAGACATGTGTGTGTGTGGGTAGATGTGTTTGGCCTTGTCGGCCTATGTTTTGTATATCATTTTGTCGGCCACATTGGCCCATGTACATTGATGTGGCATAGATGCCTATGATGATATAAATGTGCTGTTGTCCAAATGGGACTAGTTGACGAATGAATGGAAATGCATGTATAATTATGTGGCTCACCTAGATATAAGCATAAGAGTAAGCTATGAGGGTGCCCGGGTGGGCTAGCACCGGGTGCTCGTCGCGGCCCCGGGTCGGGTCGTGACAAAAGTGGTATCAAAGCAGTTCAGTCCTAGGGTGTGCCTACGAGCCGTGTCTAGTAGAGTCTTGGTTATGAGTGTGTTGCGCGCCACACTTATAAACAAGAAGCTGCGGACATTTTAGGAATAAATGACCTTCTTTCTACATAAGAATTGTGCGATAGAGCTATGATGTAGGAAATTCTTGCTCCTAAATCGTGTGTTGTGTATTTCAGAGATGCCAAAAAAGGGAAAGACTACGGCATCCCAAAAGGGCAAGACGGTGGTAGAGAAGCGGGCTAAGAAAGCACCGCCACCAGTAGTAGAGGAAAGTGAGTCCCAGGGTGCGGCTCAATCTAAGTCCTCCCAGACAGTGCCAGTCGCTGAGGAGCGTGAGGAAGCCTCAGCCCCAGCTCCAACACCTCCAGCTCCTCCACCAAATGCTTCGGGCCAAGATGTAAAAGAGGCCATTACTTTATTGACTCAACTGGTTGCGGCCCAGGCTCAGAGGCACAGTTCAGGGTATGGTGATAGGGCTGTTAGTGCAAGAGCCCGTGATTTCATTACTTTGAACCCTCCGGAATTCTTGGGTCAAAACCGGAGGAGGATCCCCAGGACTTTATTGATGGTATGCTAGGGACGCTCTGGTTGATACATGCTTCGGACACCGAGTCAGTGGAGTTAGCGTCATATAGATTGAGAGATGTCTCGATTCAGTGGTATACCGTATGGATGGCTCCACGGGGAGAAAATGCACCTTCCCCGGTATGGCAAGAGTTTGTTCATCCTTTTCTTCGTCATTATATGCCCCTAGAAGTTCTGCGAGCTAGGGCCGATAAATTCTTAAATTTAAGGCAAGGCAGTATGGGTGCCCTAGAGTATAGCCTCCATTTTAACTCCTTGGCTAGGTATACTTCGGCCATGGTAGTAGATATGGGCGACAGGGTACACCGATTTGTAAAGGGCCTAGGGCCCCATCTGCTGGACAAATGCTTGACTGCGTCCCTTCAGAACAGTATGGATATTGCACGCATTCAGGCATATGCTCAGAACTTAGAGGAAATCCTACAGCAGCGGAGAAGTGAACATGAACAGGATAGGGGACATAGCAAGAGGGCCAGATCTTCGGGCCCAATAAGTGAGTCCAGAGGCGGACACAGGCAACAGTTCCCTAGACACTCGGGCTATTCTATAACCAGTGCACCTCCACGGTTTTCAGGCCAGAGCCTTGATAGATCTACTCATCCCGGGCCGAGTCAGAGTTATTCGGGGTCCCAGTTTAGAGGTGATTCAGGCCAGTCAAGGCCATTTATACCACGATGTTCCCAGTGTGGGAAGTCGCATTGGGGTCAATGCCGATTGGGTTCAGATGTTTGCTATTCATGTGGTCGACCAAGCCATATTATACGTGATTGCCCCTCAGTACATGGTAGAGGTAGGACCCAACCATCAGGGTAGGTAGCTGGATCTTCGGCATCTGTACGTCCTACGGGGCCAGGTTCACATGCGCCAGTCGGCTATGGTAGAGGTAGAGGCAGAGCTCCCAGTACTAGCGGCCCTCAGCACCATATTTATGCCATGGCTGGACGCCAAGATCTAGAGTCTTCTCCTGACATGGACACAGGTATATTATCGGTATTCTCTCATGATATGTATGCTTTGATTGATCCGGGCTCCACGTTATCATATGTTACTCCTTATATTGCGGGTCAATTTATAGTTGAGCCGGAGTCGATCAAACCTTTTGAGGTGTCCACACCCGTGGGTGAATCGGTAATAGCTAGCCGAGTATATAGGGATTGTATAGTCACGATTTGTGACCGTCATACCATGATTGATTTGCATGAGCTAGAAATGGTAGATTTTAATGTTATTATGGGCATGGATTGGTTGGCTTCTTGTTATGCCAATGTTGATTGCCGAATGAAGATGGTTCGTTTCTAGTTTCCGGGAGAACCAGTCGTAGAATGGAATGGGAATGCGGCATCACCGAAAGGTAGATTTATTTCCTATCTAAAGGCAAGGAAGATGATCACGAAAGGATGTATTTATCATCTAGTGGGAGTTCAAGATGTAGAAGCTGAATCGCCGACTCTTCAGTCAGTTCCCGTAGTGAACGAATTTCCGGATGTGTTCCCAGAAGAGCTTCCAGGCCTTCCTCCCGAACGGGAGATTGATTTTACCGTTGATGTGTTTCCAGGCACCACACCTATATCTATTCCTCCATATAGAATGACATCCGCAGAATTGAAAGAGTTGAAGGAGCAATTGAAGGACTTGCTTGATAAAGGCTTCATTAGGCCTGGTTCATCCCCGTGGGGATCGCCGGTATTGTTCGTCCGAAAGAAAGATGGCTCCCTGAGAATGTGCATTGATTATAGGAAATTGAATAAAGTAACGATTAAGAATAAATATCCTCTCCCAAGGATTGATGACTTGTTTGATCAATTGCAAGGCGCCAAATGGTTTTCAAAGATTGATTTGAGGTCGGGGTATCATCAAGTGAGAGTTAGGGAGAAAGATATCCCTAAGACAGCCTTCAGAACGAGATATGGTCATTTTGAATTCCGGGTGATGTCATTTGGGCTAGCTAATGCGCCAGCGGTATTTATGGATTTGATGAATAATGTGTTCAGGTCCTTTCTGGACTTATTTGTAATCGTATTCATTGATGATATTTTGGTGTATTCTAGATCCGAAGCAGAACATGCGGATCATTTGCGTATTGTCCTTGGAGTTCTTCGAACTCGAGAATTGTTTGCAAAGTTTTCTAAATGTGAGTTCTGGTTGAACTCAGTGGCATTTTTAGGGCATATTGTGGCAGCCGATGGTATTCGAGTGGATGGTCAAAAGATTGAGGCCGTGAAGACTTGGCCAAGACCCACAAGCACGGCATTTCATCCCCAGACCGATGGACAAGCTGAACGTACTATTCAGACTCTTGAGGATATGTTATGAGCATGTATGATAGATTTTGGAGGAAATTGGGATGATCATTTTCCACTCATTGAATTTGCTTACAATAATAGTTATCATTCCAGCATTCAAATGGCACCATATGAAGCTTTATATGGGCGAAAGTGTAGATCCCCAATTGGGTGGTTTGAAACCGGAGAAACTAAATTGGAGTCAGTATATCCAATATTTCATGTCTCGATACTTCGAAAATGTGTTGGAGATCCCACTAGGATCGTCCCAGTAAATGATGTGCAAGTGACATAGAAATTGACTTATGAAGAGGTACCCATTGCCATATTAGACAGGCAAGTACGGAGGCTTAGAAACAAAAAGGTGGCCTCGGTTAAGGTTCTATGGAGAAGCAGTAAACAATAGGAGATGACATGGGAAGCAGAAGAAAGTATGCGATCCAAATACCCACATTTATTTCAGCCCTTGGAAGAAGCCCAAGATGAGACGTCAAGATCATAAGGTATGTATATTTTCCTTTTATGCTTTTGGGTCATGTGTGGCCAAAATTTTTTGTTGTTATGTTGTGGCCCTGTGTGGCATCGATATTATGGGTTGTGGTGGCAGGATGGTAGCGCCGTATTATAAGGGGAAACTCTGGCGAAATTTTTGTAGAATTCCCGAGCACTTTAACATTCGGGGACGAATGTTCTTAAGGAGGGAAGAATGTTACACCTCAGAAAAAAAAATATTCCGTTGGTACGTAAGTGAACGAACTAGTGATAAGTATGAGTGCATGATGTCCATGAGCAAGAAACGACGTTTGATGACCTTAGGCGAGATTTCGAAGGTATCCGATGTGAGATAAGAAAGTTGGCTAAATTAAGATGAGATATAAGGTGAGCAATGCATGTGCATGGACGTGGGTGATTAAAATGAGATGTCTAAGAAATATGGGAAGTTGCAGAATTGCAACCGCCCAGTGGTCGTAAAGTGCTAGGACAGATCGTAAACTGGTATACGGTCCGTAAACTAGCAGGTCATAAACTGCCATGCAAGGCTTCAACTTTCTGCCAGCCGAGAAATGGTAAAATACGACCTGGAGGACGGACCGTTATGTGATTTACGGCCCGTAAACCATGGTCATAAATCACCATGCAAGCAGCCAAAGCTTCTGGTTCTGGAAATGGTTAAAGACGATCGCGAGGGACGGTCCGTAAACTGCAATACGGGTCGTAAACCACGATGGACGACCACTGTTCACCTCAGCACAGATTTTGCAAGTCATTAAATAAAGGGACCAACACTTGTTTTATTTCATTACAACATTACACCACTTCTCTCTAAAACCTCTCTCTACATTTATTGTCACACCCCGACCTCGCTGGGGTGTGATGGGCACCCGACCCTTACTTAGGGCCGAGCGAACCCTCAGACTCTCGCTGCACATAAAATCACGTCAACGTTTTTTTTCTTTAAAACAAATAATAAAGTACATAGCAAAACTTTTCTTTCAGAAATATTCTTTCTCGTGGCTTTCAAGCCGAACAAATTTGTGATCATACAAAATTCATTACGTACACAGACCGACAATCAATACCCACGACACTGTCTGCAAGTCTCTAATAAGATCCCAAAAGCATAACATACAGAATCTGACTCGGCAGCACTCCGGGAACAAATGGAGCTTGCCATCTGCACTGGAACATCTTCCATCTGTCCTCAACTCAACTGGGAGTACCTGCGCGGCATGAAACGCAGCCCCCGAAGAACAGGGGGTCAGTACGGAAATGTACCGAGTATGTAAAGCGGAAATATAACAATATAAGCAAAACCGAGCCAGAAGTATAGAAATAGAACAGGTAGTATCGGCTCCAAGTCCGAAACGGAAATACAGAGTGTATGGCCAGGACCACGATATATATCATAAGCACGGGGTGTAGCCGTCTGAATCGTGATATGAAACAGAGGTACAAAGCCTAACTGGCAGGATCATCGTGCGGATCGGGGCACAGAGTACGACTGACATACCCGCAACCGAAGCTAGGGGTGTAGAACTATAGCCGACTGAAGCATAGTCCGGCTCAATCATGCAGAAGCAACACCAACAGAATCATTCTCCGAATCCGCTGTCCAGAAATGTAACAGGCAGAACCATGCATGCAGAATCATAACTTACACAAGCACAGGTCGTATACATTTACCTCAGGTTTCGGCCCTTTAGTAAGGGGCGCAATGGACAGTGCACTGGGGTGTGCACGAATAACCAGGTCGCCACAGGGTCGCCTCTAGTGCACAAGTCATACCCAAGAGGTTCCAGCAGGCAAATACGGCAGTTATGATGTCAAAATGCTTTACTTTCTTTTGAAAAACATTTTTGTTTCACACATATAAAAGAATCAACGCACAATTTCTGCGGCCATAAGTCCAGCAGTCGCTACCACGCATACCGCGGCCAAGTACCCAGCGGTCACTATCACACGTACCGCGGCCAAGGGTCCAGCGGTTATAATCACACATACCGCGACCAAAAGTCCAGCGGTTACAATCACACATACCGCGGTCGAGGGTCCAGCGGTCACAATCACACATTTGACATACCGCGGTCAAGGGTCCAGCGGTCACAATCACACATTTGATATACCGCGGTCAAGGGTCCAGCGGTCTATGTCAGGCACAATCACAAGTGCGGCAGACACGGTCAAGGGTCCAGCAGTCAATGCCACACGTCCGACATGACGCGGTCAAGGGTCCAGCTGTCAATGTCGGACACGCCGCGGTCGAGGGTCCAGCGGCCAATATAAATATGCGCATATTCACATAACCGGCCCGGGACTCGGTGAAACAGAAAACAACCATACAGGATACCAAATCACTACTTCCCAAACATAAATCACACGTGCCAGGATCATGCATCACACAAGATTCAGGTATGCCAAAATCGTATAACAGAAAATACAGAAGATAAGTAGTTTATCCAAATTATCAGGGTAAGGTTTTCAAAACGTTTTAGATGTCAAAAACATTTTATAACGCTCATGAAGGTGGTCGTAACACCTATCGTATAGTAAACAGCATAATAACCAGGAGTTACCTGCGAACTCCGGACAAGAGTACATTGGCTAAAGCCATACAACACATATCAGGGTTTCTGTCCCCGCAGTTGGTTCAATAATAATTAAAATCCGTCTCAGGATAGATAAAATATCTCCCGTTTAGTAGTCGGGACAATAGCCATAAGTCCCTAGACTTGTCGCACCGAAGTGAGACAAACAAAACCATAGGAGGGGCGCCGGGGGTAATGGGCCCACCTCAGGTCAAGTCGGGGTGGCGGACATGAATCACGCCCATTAGACTCTACGGAGTCATCCAGGAAAGTTTCGGAGTGATTGGATTACATTTGTGAAAGTTATGGAGGTTTAACCACTTTTTTTTTCAACAAACGCACCTTTTGAAGTTCAATTGAATTGAATGAATAGTACCAAGAAATCAATCTCGGTTTCCGATGAGCAGAATTGCCCCCGAGGCTAAAATCTCCACCTAGCACACCTAGGACATGCCAAAGAACAAAGGGGAAGGCTTTACATACCTCGATTGCGCCTTATGCTCGCTTGGCTTCAATTCCAATTTCGTCCAGAATCTACAAATCGTCATGTTTACCAATTGTCAATTTCAAGCTTTTCAAGAATCTAAGCTTAATCACATAATTGCCTACCGAAATTTCGGCAGCATTTCCCCTATAAACTCGCCTATCCGAATTTCCAATTGCTCTCCTGTTGACACAGAAATACCAACAATAACATATGGACACAACCATATCTTCAATTCTTTTATTTCAACAAGAACAACAACATATCAAAACAGCCCCCAACTATAACATAACGATGCCCGAAATTCTAACGAACACTTGCAATACACCAAGCAGCCCGTATGCACTTCTTATACCTTATTCCATGCAATCTTTTCAGCAAATTTCTGAGAAATACAACAGCAGCCACACGACACCACATCATCTATTCATATGCAACTAAACCACATTATTATCTCTATAATCCTTACAACAACCCACAACAATTTTTAACTCCAATTCTAACCTTCAAATTCCTTCATTCTCATCACATAATCTATGATTACAAAAACCAAAATATTAATTCAAATCAGTCCATCAATTTCAATTAAAACAGCCCCTAATCCATAAATCTCAACAAAACAACAAACGAGTTTATAATGTTGTTTTCTCCGTTCTAATTCGTTAAAACTCTAAATAAACACTTTAATAACATAAAATGAATCTTATAAATACCTTAGAAGCAGCTCAAACACGAAAATTTCATTCCCCAAGACCAATATTTAGCTCAAATTGAAGGCAACTCAACGTACAATGCTTTTCTCTTCATGAGCTTCGGGATTCGGGGCTCGGATTTTGATCAAAATGACCTTCTTAGCCTTGAAGTTTTCTCTCTCTCTCTCTCTAATGTTCTTGGAAGATTTTATGTTAAATGAAAATCCCTCAAATAATTTTTCCTTATATACTTGACGTTAATGGGCCTCATGGGCCGAAATGTGAATGTTTGGATCGGGTCACAATTTTCTGCCCCGCCAGCCCAACTTGCATCGTCCATATCTGCTTATCCAGATATCTTTTTGACGAGAGGTTTGTTGCGTTAGAAACTATACTCGATGAAATTCATTTTAGAATTTTGAAACACCTTAAAACTCCTCATATACTAGGAGATATGCCTCCAACAATATGGGCTAAAAATCTGGTCCGAGATATTTTCTGAAGTTGTTTGGATTCATTTCGTTCAGCTTCGTTTAACTTCTAATCCTCTTCCGACCCTCATGTAACCTCTTATACATACATATACATACTCATATAAGCTCATAACGCGATTTCAAATCCTTTAGGTTACGATGTCACCTCGGGATACTTAAGGCAACCATATATATATAACGATATTCTTACTAACTCGATTAACTTTCCTTGAACTTTCTTAACTCATTCTTTCTTGTCTTAATTAAAATAGCACGGACTCTTATGGGGTATAACATTTATTATACAAGTTTTCAAGGATATTTGAGGATCAAAAACATAAAACAAGGTGAATCAAGAGTAAGAACATCATCAAAGATCATTTAGGTCAAGAAATCCAAATGGAGAAAAACTAGGGTTTTGCTCAAAGTTGAGTATTATTAACCAAAGCTTGTTCCTACAACTTCTAAGGTAAGATTTATGATTTTTACATGATGTTTAAGGTATTGAATAGTTGAAATACATGGATGGTAGAAAATATGGTCAAGTAGGTCATGAATGATGAATAGTGACATTTTGAGGAATAGTTTGAATTGAATCATGAAGGTTGTTGTGTTGTGATATGAATGCATTAAAAATTGTACTAAGATCATGAACTAGACACTTTAGACGAATGGACGAAGTTGGATGTTATGACCATGAATATGGGTGAATTAGAGGAAAATTAAGGAATCTAGATAATGTGGATAATGTGAATGACTAATGGCCATTGTTATGATATAAATGAAGGTATAGACGCTAGCATTGGAAGGAAGCGTGCAAGTGTAGAATAGTCCGACGAAAAGGTATGTAAGGGTAACCCTTCTTTCATAAGACATGGTTCCTTGGCCAAACTCTTAAATCCTCTATATGAGTATGTTGTATTCAAATGATTGACACTCCGAGCTCATAAGCTCACGATCCTCGATATGTGCTACGATTGTACTACGCACCCCATATGACGATTAAGCATAAGATATAGATGTAGCGAAAATAATGATGATAGTGATAACGATGATAATAATAATGATGTTAAAGGTGCCTACGGGCTATTATACTTACATGGTCCTATGAAGGGCTATAATGACACCCCGAGCTTATAACGCCGGGTAGGATATATGTATATGAATATGTATAAAGTATGTATACGATTACGAAACGCGCGCACACCTCTGCAGATGGTACGGATAACGCTGAAGCCTTGGTAGGGCCAAGTATGAGTAACCTTGAGCCTTGGTTGGCCAAGTATGTATGAAACACCGATCCTATGAGGTCGGGTATGCAAACTAAATGCTGTGTATATGAAATGACTATATATATAATATGAATATGAATGTGATAAGACTATGTATAAGAATACGAATAAGGATATGTATACGAATATGAGCACAAGTATGGTATGAGTACTATTATGGAATACGGATGATGACGTAGGTGTACAAATACGTATGAAAAATGGAAAGTCCTACGAAAGGAAGGTAAGTGCTATGACGATGATATTATTGTCTCCCCCTCCTATGATATTTCATATGTTGTTCATGATGCTTATTTATTGATGTTGCTCATGCTTCACATACTCAGTACATTCTTCGTACTGATGTCCTTTTGTTTGTGGACGCTGCGTCATGCCCGCAGGTGCACAGGGAGACAGACTTGATCCATAGCTGTCTATCCGGAGATTACATAGAGAGCTCCATTTCCTTCGGAGCCATATCTTTTGGGTACTCATTCTTTTGTGTATATAATTAAGGGCATAGCGGGGTCCTGTCCCGCTAATGTGATATGTTATACTCTTAGAGGCTCATAGAAATGTGTGTGTGTGGGTAGATGTGTTTGGTCCATGTACATTGATGTGGCATAGATGCCTATGATGATATAAATGTGCTGTTGTCCAAATGGGACTAGTTGACGAATGAATGGAAATGCATGTATAATTATGTGGCTCACCTAGATGTCAGCATTAGAGTAAGATAAGAGGGTGCCCGGGTGGGCTAGCACCGGGTGCTCGTCGCGGCCCCGGGTCGGGTCGTGACAAGAGTTCTCCTACGTCCTCACCTCCGGAGGAGCTCAGAGGGGCATCTGATCCAGCCCCAGATCCAGCACCAGTACCAGTACCTCCAGTCCCTCAGCCGGATGTTTAGGGTCAGGAGATGAGAGAGATGAGAGATGCTATACGTTTGTTGACTCAGATACTTGCTACCCAGGCTGGACGACATGATAGGGTCATGAGTATCCAGATGGGGATGCTAGTGCCAGGGCCCGAGATTTTCTTACATTCGGTCCCCCAGAGTTTAAGGGCACGGACCATAAGGCTGATCCTCAGGAGTTCATAGATGGTATACAGCGTACCTTAAATGTGACGAAGGCGTCAGCTACAGAATCTGTTGAGTTAGCTGCTTATAGATTGCTGGGTATAGCAATTAAATGGTTTCAGTCATGGAGATTATCGAGGGGTAGGGATGCTCTTCCGCCGACTTGGCAGGAATTCTCAGATGCCTTCTTGCGCCATTATATGCCACCCGGGTTGAGGCGGGCAAGGGTTGATAGGTTCCTTAACTTGCAGCAGGGTAGCATGTCTGTTAGAGAGTATAGTGTGGAGTTTGATTCTTTAGCCAGATATGCCCCTTCTATTGTGCAGGAAATGGAAGATAGAGTTCACCGATATGTGATGGGATTAGAGCCAGGGTTGCAGGAAGCTTGTATTGCAGTAGCAATGCAGCCAGGTATGGATATAGCTCGTATTCAGGCTTATGCTCAAGGGTCAGAGGATCGTAGACGCCAGCGAAAGGCTATCTCGGAGCAGAGTAGTAGTCAGCATAAGAGGGCCAGGTCAGAGGGTCAGTATTGAGGTTCCACTACCGAGAGCATACCCCAGTTTAGTGCACCTCTGCAGTTTCGAGGATCTCAACGGGGTAGGGAGACTCCCCTTAGGCAGAGACAGAGTTCTTCTTATGCATCGGGTTCTCAGTAGCAGATGGGGTCATGGCAGGAGGTGATGCCACCTCCTTGATGTGCGACTTGCGGGAAAAGTCATGTAGGACGGTGTCGTCAGGGTATATGCTATACTTGTGGTGATCTGGCGCACTATGCTAGAGATTGCCCACAAAGAGTGGGTAGTATTGTTCTTGAGAATTTGGTAGCAGCGTCGTCACCCTCAGTGAGGGCCCCAGAGATAGGACTCCAGACTTCTTCTGGCCGAGGTAGGGGCGGAGGTAGAGCTTCTAGCTCCAGTACTGGGCCGCATCGTATCTACGCTCTAGGTGGGAGACCGGTTCTAGAGACACCGCAGGATGCACCATCAGGTATACCCTTCTTCGGATGATTTATTGATGGATTTAAGCTATATACGAAATGACCCTTATCACTAGTAAGATACGATTAATTTGACCTTAAATAGTACCATCATGTTTTACTCTATTGTTTAGCTATCCATAAAACTTCTATTAGTTACAAATTTTTCAACATTCGGGGACGAATGTTCTAAAGGGGGGAGGAATGTTAGACCCCGTATTTTAGACGTCGAATTATTCGCGAAGGAATCGACGTGAGTTAAAGACGGAACCCTTCCCGGACCCGAAATAGGAACCCTTAATCCTAAATTTCGAAATTAGGACTAGGTGTTTATAGATTTTTTTCTTAGTACAAAAATATTAGTGGAAGACTTAGTACACATTTTAATATTGGCAAAGCATGCTAGTGGTATACATTTTAATATTGGCAACTCATTATTATAAGAAGGCATGCTATTACATGTTGGAAGACTCATTACACACACTTAAATATTAATTCATCTAATGCACATGCAATTGTAAAATAGACAATTAAAAATTGAGAAGTGAGGAAGTGAGTAGTGGGGAATATTTCTTGAAATTTTGCTCAAGACCATGTGATTGGCTCAAAGCCATGAGGGGGACATGTGGCCAACACATGTGCATCATATTTAAACCCATTTGTTGACCAAAAATCAGATTTACCCTCACTCCATCTTCAACACAACAAAGTAGAGAGAGAGAGAAAGCACAAGCCATGGCATTCGGCCATGGCTAAGGAAAAATAGAAGCTTGAGTTGTTGATCCAAAAATCAGATTTTCAAGGTAATTCAACCCTTTAGAAGTCCCTAACAACGTGAAGGTGATCATTAGATAGCAAGAGCAAGAATTAAGTTCAAGACTCAAACCCTAGCCAAGTTGAGAAGTCAAAGTGCCAAGGTAAGGTTTAGCTTCTTTTGCATGTGTTGAGGGTGGTGTAAAACGTGTGTTTGAGGTGTAAATATAAGTTGCATGCATGAAACTATGTGTGTTGATATTGAAGTATGGTTTTAACTTGGTAAACATGAATTGCATGCATGAGATTTCGAATGTTGGTGTTGGAATGTTGTTGAACCGTGTGGATTGTTTTAGGATGAATTTTGAGGTGTTGTGAATATGTAAATGTACATTGCATGTATGAAATTATGAATGTTGGTGTTGAAGTATGGTTATAGCCGAAGGGGCTGTTTTAGAGGTGATTTGGATATGTTGTGCATGTGTAAATGTGAATTGCATGTATGAAATTGTGTGTGTGTTGATGTTGAGGCCTTGTAGAAGCCGTAGGGGACTGTTTGGTGTGGGATAATGGACTGATTTTATTTAGTAATTATGGTTGTGGCTATCCTAGATTGCATGGCAAAAAGAATGAAAAGAATTGGAAGGTTAAATGTGAAGTTGTGTTGATATAAACATGTTGTTGTTTTGTTGAATTATGGCCGTGTAGTGCACTGTTTTTGTGGAAGATAGTGAACTGATTTTAATTGGTATTTTGATGGTTGTTGTCATGAATTTTATGATGCGAATGAAGGTATTTAATGGTTTGAGTTGGAACTAAAATTGTTTATAGGTTGTTGTAAGGTTATAGTGTCGACAATGTAGCAATTTGCGTACGAATTTGGTGATATATTTATCGTGTGACTGCTGGTCGTATTTTACTGAAATTATATGAAAAGAAGACATGAAATAATGTGTAAGAATCATATGTGGTTTTCTTGGTATGTTCGTAAACGTTTGCAAGAATTCCGGGCACCTTTATGTTGTTGGTTAGGGACTGTTTTGGACGTGTTGTGGTTAGGAACTGTTTTGGACGTGTTGTGGTTAGGAACTGTTTTGGACATGTTGTCTTCTTTAAATTGGAAATACTAATGATAGTTAACAATATATACTGTATTTACGTTGTTTGGGTTGTTGTAAAGTTGTTACACGAAAACGTTATGGCTACGGATTATTAGGAGTAACTTGAGAATGTAGTAGCCGTATGTGAATCGTTCTGGAATGTCGTGAATGTGGGCTATTTGGAATGTTATGTGGGTTGTCCGGGTTGGTATTGAACATATGATTATTGATGTTGGATTGGTTGTATGTAGTTGGTTTGCATATAAATAAAACGTCGTCTAAACATCTAGAAAGGAGTTACTGACGTTAGAATACGTTTTAAACCCCCCCCCCCCCCCCCCCCCCCCCGTAGCTTAACCATAATTCTTGACGTCTTAATATAGGTTGAAACTTTGGGCAGCGTATACGTGTTGTGTTATGAATAAACGCCAAAGGTATGTAAAGCTAACCCTTCTTTCTTTTGGCATGTCTTAGATCTAAGTGATGAATGATATGAATTTTGGGGTAATCCTATTCATAAGTTTCGAGTGTGATTTATGATTCTTATTCATTTCTTGATGTTAGAACTCTCCAGTGATTGAGCCTCCCCTTTCAGTCTTGTGTACGTTGGATAATAGTCGATATATATCAGCTTCTATTTTTACGAACTCTATGACGACTCATGTCTTGACTTCTATAAAATGTGTCATACTATATTGACAAGCAACGTTTTGTGACTTCACTACATATTCATACTGTGTATCATATGTATTGTTATTGTTCCACCTGATCAGCTGGATTATGATATTCTTAAGCCGGAAGCGGCTGCCCGAAGGGTCCATTATTATTAAGCCGGAAGTGGCTGCCCGAAGGGGCCATTATGATTAAGCCGGAAGCGGCTGCCCGAAGGGGCCATCATTATTATGCCGGAAGCGGCCGTCCGAAGGGACTATTGTATTATTAGCCGGAAGCGGTCGTCCGAAGGGACTATTGTATTATTAGCCTGAAGCGGCTACGAGTAGGATATTCTATATTTATATCGTGTATGCTAGAATTTGTGTAAGGGACCATATGGCATGGCTCAAAATACTGTTCCAGGTTACTCCCGGGTTGCTTTCTAAACTTGTTTACTGTTACGCTTTTCCTTGTTTATGATTCAGTAATGCTTTACATATTCAGTACATATTTCGTACTGGCCCCCTCTCTTCGGGGGCTGCGTTTCATGCCCGCAGGTTCAGGGACGCGGTTCGACAATCCAGCTACCTAGGAGGAGTCAGCACTGAGAGTCAGACATCTCCACTTGCTTCGGAGACTGCTCATGTCTTGGTATAATTTTGTGTATATATTGCGGGCACGACGGGGCCCTGTCCCGTCACTTATGCATGGTTATACTCTTCTAGTAGTCTGCGAACAGCGTGGGTGTCATGGTTACTGTTTGGCCGTGTCGGCCATTATTTTGTTGTACAGAAGTATTGGTAGCCTCGTTGGTTTGCCTTGTCATACGTTACGTATATGTTTCGATATGTTTTGGGATATTTTAAGTTACAGGTCGACTTTGTTATTCTATTTAGACCTTTCAAACCTAGTTAAATAAACCCTATTGAATGCCATGAGTGAGTACAGGTAACATAAGTTGGGTTATCGGGCAGGTTAAGCTCGGTCACTCGTCATGGCCCTAGGTTGGGTCGTGACAAAAGTGGTATGAGAGGAGTTCAGTCCTCGGCATGTTCGCAGACGGTGTCTAGTAGAGTCTTGTTTATCGGTGTGTTGTGCACCACATCTATAAACAGGATGCTACGAGACATTAATAGGGTGTCATTCCTTCTTTCGTGTTGGAGATCGTGCGAATAGAGCTGTGTCATAAGTGAAGTCCTTAATCTAATAGTCTTGTATAATTTCAGCGATGACTAGGAAGAGTAAAGCGACAACAGCCCAGAAGGGAAAATCAGTTGAGGATGAGGCAGTTAGCCAAGCCCCCAGGTCCACTAGAGCTCAGACTCATGCTGGGATACACATTCTGTCCCAGAGTTGTTACACCTCGGAAAAAAAAAAATCCGTTGGTACGTAAGTGAACGAACTAGTGATAAGTATGAGTGCATGATGTCCATGAGCAAGAAACGATGTTTCATGACCTTAGGCGAGATTTCTAAGGTATCTGAAGTGAGATGAGAAAGTTGGCTAAATTAAGATGAGATATAAGGTGAGCAATGCATGTGCATGGACGTGGGTGATTAAAATGAGAAGTCTAAGAAATATGGGAAGTTGCAGAATTGCAACTGCCTAATGGTCGTAAAGTGCTAGGACCGACCGTAAACTGGTATACGGTCCGTAAACTAGCAGGTCGTAAACTGCCATGCAAGGCTTCAACTTTCTGCCAGCCGAGAAATGGTAAAATACGACCTGGAGGACGGACCTCAAAGTGATTTACGGCCCGTAAACCATGGTCGTAAATCACCATGCAAGCAGCCAAAGCTTCTGGTTCTGGAAATGGTTAAAGGCGATCGCGAGGGACGGTCCGTAAACTGCAATACGGGTCGTAAACCACGATGGACGACCACTGTTCACCTTAGCACAGATTTTGCAAGTCATTAAATAAAGGGACCGACACTTGTTTTATTTCATTACAACATTACACCACTTCTCTCTAAAACCTCTCTCTACATTTATTATACAAGTTTTCAAGGATATTTGAGGATCAAAAACATAAAACAAGGTGAATTAAGAGTAAGAACATCATCAAAGATCATCTAGGTCAAGAAATCCAAATGGAGAAAAACTAGGGTTTTGCTCAAAGTGGAGTATTATTAACCAAAGCTTGCTCCTACAACTTCTAAGGTAAGATTCATGATTTTTACATGATGTTAGCTAGCCTAGGAGTCCGAGTAGTGGACTCAGATAGCAGCGGAGCTACTATACAGAATACAACAGTCTCGTCGCTAGTAGCAGTAGTGAAAGAGCGACAATATGAGGATCCCATGCTAATGCAGTACAGAAATACACTCCCTCAGAAAAAGGAGTCATCATTTGACATTTCAGGAGACGGAGTTCTCCGATGTAGAGGAAGATTATGTGTTCCCGATGTGGCAAGTTTACGCCACCAGATTTTGAGAGAAGCTCATAGTTCCCGTTATTCTGTTCACCCCGGAGCGACGAAGATGTATCATGATCTTAAGTCTATATATTGGTGGAATGGGATGAAGAAAGATATAGCGGAATTCGTAGCTCAGTGTCCTAATTGCCAACAAGTGAAGATTGTACACCAAAGGCCGGGTGGATTGTTGCAAGCTATAGAAATCCCAACTTGGAAGTGGGAAGTGATTAACATGGACTTCATTTCAGGCTTACCCGGTTGTCGACGTAAGTATGATTCCATATGGGTGATTGTGGATAGACTCAGCAAGTCATCTCATTTCTTACCGGTCAGGACGACCTATGAGGTAGAAGATTATGCGAAGCTTTATCTTAAAGAGATAGTAAAACTCTATGGCGTCCCGGTATCTATTATCTCCGACAGAGGGACTCAGTTTACAACTAAGTTTTGGAGGTCTTTCCAAGAGGGTTTAGGGACCCGAGTTGTCCTTAGCACGACATTTCATCCCCAGACCGATGGACAAGCTGAACGTACTATTCAGACTCTTGAGGATATGTTACGAGCATGTATGATAGATTTTCAAGGAAATTGGGATGATCATTTGCCACTCATTGAATTTGCTTACAATAATAGTTATCATATCAACATTCAAATGGCACCATATGAAGCTTTATATGGGCGAAAGTGTAGATCCACAATTGGGTGGTTTGAAACCGGAGAAACTAAATTGATAGGGCCAGACTTGGTCCAGCAAGCTACAGAGAAAGTCAAGCTTATACAAGATCGGTTGTTAGTAGCCCAAAGTCGTCAGAAGTCCTATACGGATAATCGTCGAAGAGACTTGGAGTTCAAAGTGAAGGATTGGGTATTCTTGAAAGTGTCGCCAATGAAAGGCGTTATGAGATTTGGCAAAAAGGGGAAGCTTAGTCCCCGGTATATTGGACCATATGAGATTGTGCGCAAAATAGGCAGAGAGGCCTATGAGTTAGATCTACCTCCGGAATTGGAGTCAGTCCATCCAGTATTTCATGTCTCGATACTTCGAAAATGTGTTGGAGATCCCACTAGGATCGTCCCAATAAATGATGTGCAAGTGACAGAGAAATTGACTTATGAAGAGGTACCCATTGCCATATTAGACAGCCAAGTACGGAGGCTTAGAAACAAAGAGGTGGCCTCGGTTAAGGTTCTATGGAGAAGCAGTAAACGAGAGGAGATCACATGGGAAGTAGAAGAAAGTATGCGATCCAAATACCCACATTTATTTCAGCCCTTGGAAGAAACCCAAGATGAGACGTCAAGATCATAAGGTATGTATATTTTCCTTTTATGCTTTTGGGTCATGTGTGGCCAAACTTTTATGGTGTTATGTTGTGGCCCTGTGTGGCATCGATATTATGGGTTGTGGTGGCAGGATGGTAGCGCCGTATTATAAGGGGAAACTCTAGTGAAATTTTTGTAGAATTCCCGAGCACTTTAACATTCGGGGACGAATGTTCTTAAGGGGGGAAGAATGTTACACCTCGGAAAAAAAAATCCGTTGGTACGTAAGTGAATGAACTAGTGATAAGTATGAGTGCATGACGTCCATGAGCAAGAAACGACGTTTGATGTCCTTAGGTGAGATTTCGAAGATATCCGATGTGAAATGAGAAAGTTGGCTAAATTAAGATGAGATATAAGGTGAGCAATGCATGAGCATGGACGTGGGTGATTAAAATAAGAAGTCTAAGAAATATGGGAAGTTGCAAAATTGCAACTGCCCAGTGGTCGTAAAGTGCCAGGACGGACCGTAAACTTGTATACGGTCCGTAAACTAGCAGGTCGTAAACTGCCATGCAAGGCTTCAACTTTCTGCCAGCCGAGAAATGGTAAAATACGACCTGGAGGACGGACCGTAAAGTGATTTACGGCCCGTAAACCATGGTCGTAAATCACCATGCAAGCAGCCAATGCTTCTAGTTCTGGAAATGGTTAAAGGCGATCGTGAGGGACGGTCCGTAAACTGCAATACGGGTCGTAAACAACGATGGACGACCACTGTTCACCTCAGCACAGATTTTGCAAGTCATTAAATAAAGGGACCGACACTTGTTTTATTTCATTACAACATTACACCACTTCTCTCTAAAACCTCTCTCTACATTTATTATACAAGTTTTCAAGGATATTTGAGGATCAAAAACATAAAACAAGGAGAATCAAGAGTAAGAACATCATCAAAGATCATCTAGGTCAAGAAATCCAAATGGAGAAAAACTAGGGTTTTGCTCAAAGTGGAGTATTATTAACCAAAGCTTGCTCCTACAACTTCTAAGGTAAGATTCATGATTTTTACATGATGTTAGCTAGCCTAGGAGTCCGAGTAGTGGACTCAGGTAGCAGCGGAGCTACTATACAGAATACAACAGTCTCGTCGCTAGTAGCAGTAGTGAAAGAGCGACAATATGAGGATCCCATGCTAATGCAGTACAGAAATACACTCCCTCAGAAAAAGGAGTCATCATTTGACATTTCAGGAGACGGAGTTCTCCGATGTAGAGGAAGATTATGTGTTCCCGATGTGGCAAGTTTACGCCACCAGATTTTGAGAGAAGCTCATAGTTCCCGTTATTCTGTTCACCCCGGAGCGACGAAGATGTATCATGATCTTAAGTCTATATATTGGTGGAATGGGATGAAGAAAGATATAGCGGAATTCGTAGCTCAGTGTCCTAATTGCCAACAAGTGAAGATTGTACACCAAAGGCCGGGTGGATTGTTGCAAGCTATAGAAATCCCAACTTGGAAGTGGGAAGTGATTAACATGGACTTCATTTCAGGCTTACCCCGTTGTCGACGTAAGTATGATTCCATATGGGTGATTGTGGATAGACTCACCAAGTCATCTCATTTCTTACCGGTCAGGACGACCTATGAGGTAGAAGATTATGCGAAGCTTCTTAAAGAGATAGTAAAACTCTATGGCGTCCCGGTATCTATTATCTCCGACAGAGGGACTCAATTTACAACTAAGTTTTGGAGGTCTTTCCAAGAGGGTTTAGGGACCCGAGTTGGCCTTAGCACGACATTTCATCCCCAGACCGATGGACAAGCTGAACGTACTATTCAGACTCTTGAGGATATGTTACGAGCATGTATGATAGATTTTGGAGGAAATTGGGATGATCATTTGCCACTCATTGAATTTTCTTACAATAATAGTTATCATATCAACATTCAAATGGCACCATATGAAGCTTTATATGGGCGAAAGTGTAGATCCACAATTGGGTGGTTAGAAACCGGAGAAACTAAATTCATAGGGCCAGACTTGGTCCAGCAAGCTACAGAGAAAGTCAAGTTTATACAAGATCGGTTGTTAGTAGCCCAAAGTCGTCAGAAGTCCTATGCGGATAATCGTCAAAGAGACTTGGAGTTCAAAGTGAAGGATTGGGTATTCTTGAAAGTGTCGCCAATGAAAGGCGTTATGAGATTTGGCAAAAAGGGGAAGCTTAGTCCCCGGTATATTGGACCATATGAGATTGTGCGCAAAATAGGCAAAGTGGCCTATGAGTTAGATCTATCTCCGGAATTGGAGTCAGTCCATCCAGTATTTCATGTCTCGATACTTCGAAAATGTGTTGGAGATCCCACTAGGATCGTCCCAGTAAATGATGTGCAAGTGATAGAGAAATTGACTTATGAAGAGGTACCCATTGCCATATTAGACAGCCAAGTACGGAGGCTTAGAAACAAAGAGGTGGCCTCGGTTAAGGTTCTATGGAGAAGCAGTAAACGAGAGGAGATCACATGGGAAGTAGAAGAAAGTATGCGATCCAAATACCCACATTTATTTCAGCCCTTGGAAGAAACCCAAGATGAGACGTCAAGATCATAAGGTATGTATATTTTCCTTTTATGCTTTTGGGTCATGTGTGGCCAAACTTTTATGGTGTTATGTTGTGGCCCTGTGTGGCATCGATATTATGGGTTGTGGTGGCAGGATGGTAGCGCCGTATTATAAGGGGAAACTCTAGCGAAATTTTTGTAGAATTCCCGAGCACTTTAACATTCGGGGACGAATGTTCTTAAGGGGGGAAGAATGTTACACCTCGGAAAAAAAAATCCGTTGGTACGTAAGTGAATGAACTAGTGATAAGTATGAGTGCATGACGTCCATGAGCAAGAAACGACGTTTGATGTCCTTAGGCGAGATTTCGAAGATATCCGATGTGAAATGAGAAAGTTGGCTAAATTAAGATGAGATATAAGGTGAGCAATGCATGTGCATGGACGTGGGTGATTAAAATGAGAAGTATAAGAAATATGGGAAGTTGCAAAATTGCAACTGCCCAGTGGTCGTAAAGTGCTAGGACGGACCGTAAACTGGTATACGGTCCGTAAACTAGCAGGTCGTAAACTGCCATGCAAGGCTTCAACTTTCTGCCAGCCGAGAAATGGTAAAATACGACCTGGAGGACGGACCGTAAAGTGATTTACGACCCGTAAACCATGGTCGTAAATCACCATGCAAGCAGTCAAAGCTTCTGGTTCTGGAAATGGTTAAAGGCGATCGTGAGGGACGGTCCGTAAACTGCAATACGGGCCGTAAACCACGATGGACGACCACTGTTCACCTCAGCACAGATTTTGCAAGTCATTAAATAAAGGGACCGACACTTGTTTTATTTCATTACAACATTACACCACTTCTCTCTAAAACCTCTCTCTACATTTATTATACAAGTTTTCAAGGATATTTGAGGATCAAAAACATAAAACAAGGAGAATCAAGAGTAAGAACATCATCAAAGATCATCTAGGTAAAGAAATCCAAATGGAGAAAAACTAGGGTTTTGCTCAAAGTGGAGTATTATTAACCAAAGCTTGTTCCTACAACTTCTAAGGTAAGATTCATGATTTTTACATGATGTTTAAGGTAATGAAGAGTTGAAATACATGGATGGTAGAAAATATGGTCAAGTAGGTTATGAATAGTGACATTTTGAGGAATAGTTTGAATTGAATCATGAAGGTTGTTGTGTTGTGATATGAATGCATTATAAATGGTACTAAGATCATGAACTAAACACTTTAGACGAATGGACGAAGTTGGATGTTATGACCATGAATATGGGTGAATTAGAGGCAAATTAAGCAATCTAGATAATGTGGATAATGTGAATGACTAATGGCCATTGTTATGATATTAATGAAGGTATAGACGCTAGCATTGGAAGGAAGCGTGCAAGTGTAGAATAGTCCGACGAAAAGGTATGTAAGGCTAACCCTTCTTTCATAAGGCATGGTTTCTTGGCCAAACTCTTAAATCCTCTATATGAGTGTGTTGTATTCAAATGATTGACACTCCGAGCTCATAAGCCCACGATCCTCGATATGTGCTACGATTGTACTACGCACCTCATATGACGTGTAAGCATAAGATATAGATGTAGTGAAAATGATGATGATAGTAATGATGATGATAATAATAATGATGCTAAAGGTGCCTACGGGCTATTATACTTACATGTGCCTATGAAGGGCTATAATGACACCCCGAGCTTTTAACGCCGGGTAGGATATATGTATATGAATATGTATAAAGTATGTATATGATTACGAAACGCGCGCACACCTCTGCAGATGGTACGGATAACCCTGAAGCCTAGGTAGGGCCAGGTATGAGTAACCTTGAGCCTTGGTTGGCCAAGTATGTATGAAACACCGATCCTATGAGGTCAGGTATGCTATGTCAATGTTATGTATATGAAATGACTATGTATATAATATGAATATGAATGTGGTAAGACTATGTATAAGAATACGAATAAGGATATGTATACGAATATGAGCACAAGTATGGTACGAGTACTATTATGGAATACGGATGATGACGTAGGTGTACAAATACGTATGAAAAATGGAAAGTCCTACGAAAGGCAGGTAAGTGCTATGACGGTGATATTATTGTCTCCCCCTCCTATGCTATTTCATATGTTTTTCATGATGCTTATTTATTGATGTTTCTCATGCTTCACATACTCAGTACATTCTTCGTACTGACGTCCTTTTGTTTGTGGACGCTGCGTCATGCCCGCAGGTGCATAGGGAGACAGACTAGATTCATAGCTGCCTATCCGGAGATTACATAGAGAGCTCCATTTCCTTCGGAGTCATATCTTTTGGGTACTCATTCTTTTGTTTATATAATTAAGGGCATAGCGGGGTCCTGTCCCTCTAATGTGATATGTTATACTCTTAGAGGCTCGTAGACATGTGTGTGTGTGGGTAGATGTGTTTGGCCTTGTCGGCCTATGTTTTGTATATCATTTTGTCGGCCACGTTGGCTCATGTACATTGATGTGGCATAAATTCCTATGATGATATAAATGTGCTGTTGTCCAAATGGGACTAGTTGACGAATGAATGGAAATGCATGTATAATTATATGGCTCACCTAGATGTAAGAATAAGAGTAAGCTAAGAGGGTGCCCGGGTGGGCTAGCACCGGGTGCTCGTCGCGGCCCCGGGTCGGGTCGTGACAAGAGTTCTCCTACTTCCTTACCTCCGGAGGAGCTCAGAGGGGTATCTGATCCAGCCCCAGCTCCAGCATCAGTACTAGTACCTCCAGTCCCTCAGCCGGATGTTCAGGGTTAGGAGATAAGAGAGATGAGAGATGCTATATGTTTGTTGACTCAGATACTTGCTACCTAGGCTGGACGACAGGATAGGGGTCATGAGTATCCAGATAGGGCTGCTAGTGCCAGGGCCCGAGATTTTCTTACATTAGGTCCCCCAGAGTTTAAGGGCACGGACCCTAAGGCTGATCCTCAGGAGTTCATAGATGGTATGCAGCATACCTTAAATGTGATGAAGGCGTCAGCTACAGAATCTGTTGAGTTAGCTTCTTATAGATTGCAGGGTATAGCAATTAATTGGTTTCAGTCATGGAGATTATCGAGGGGTAGGGATGCTCTTCCGCCGACTTGGCAGGAATTCTCAGATGCCTTCTTGCGCCATTATATGCCACCCGAGTTGAGGCGGGCAAGGGTTGATAGGTTCCTTACCTTACAGCAGGGTAGCATGCCTGTTAGAGAGTATAGTGTGGAGTTTGATTCTTTATCCAGATATGCCCCTTCTATTGTGCAGGAAATGGAAGATAGAGTTCACCGATATGTGATGGGATTAGAGCCAGGGTTGCAGGAGGCTTGTATGGCAGTAGCAATGCAACCAGGTATGGATATAGCTCGTATTCAGGCTTATGCTCAAGGGCAGAGGTTCGTAGACGCCAGCGAAAGGCTATCTCGGAGCAGAGTAGTAGTCAGCATAAGAGGGCCAAGTCAGAGGTTCAGTATAGAGGTTCCACTAGTGAGAGCATACCCCAGTTTAGTGCACCTCTGCAGTTTCGAGGATCTCAGCGGGGTAGGGAGACTCCCCTTAGGCAGAGACAGAGTTCTTCTTATGCATCGGGTTCTCAGCAGCAGGTGGGGTCATGGCAGGAGGTGATGCCCCTTCCTCGATGTGCGACTTGCGGGAAAAGTCATGTAGGACGGTGTCGTCAGGGTGTATGCTATACTTGTGGTGATTCGGCACACTATGCTAGAGATTGCCCACAAAGAGTGGGTAGTATTGTTCCTGAGAATTCGGTAGCAGCGTCGTCACCCTCAGTGAGGGCCCCAGAGATAGGACTTCAGACTTCTTCCGGCCGAGGTAGGGGCGGAGGTAGAGCATCTAGCTCCAGTACTGGGCCGCATCGTATCTACGCTCTAGGTGGGAGACCGGGTCTAGAGACACCGCAGGATGCACCATCAGGTATACCCTTCTTCAGATGATTTATTGATGGATTTAAGCTATATACGAAATGTCCCTTATCACTAGTCAAATACGATTAATTTGACCTTAAATAGTACCGTCATATTTTACTCTATTGTTTAGCTATCCATAAAACTTCTATAAGTTACAAATTTTTCAACATTCGGGGACGAATGTTATAAAGGGGGGAGGAATGTCAGACCCCGTATTTTATACGTCGAATTATTCGCGAAGGAATCGACGCGAGTTAAAGACGGAACCCTTCCCGGACCCGAAATAGGAACCCTTAATCCTAAATTTCGAAATTAGGACTAGGTGTTTATATATTTTTTTCTTAGTACAAAAATATTAGTGGAAGACTTATTACACATTTTAATATTGGCAAAGCATGCTAGTGGTATACATTTTAATATTGGCAACTCATTATTATAAGAAGGCATGCTATTACATGTTGGAACACTCATTACACACACTTAAATATTAATTCATCTAATGCACATGCAATTGTAAAATACACAATTAAAAATTGAGAAGTGAGGAAGTGAGTAGTGGGGAATATTTCTTGAAATTTTGCTCAAGACCATGTGATTGGCTCAAAGCCATGAGGGGGACATGTGGCCAACACATGTGCATCATATGTAAACCCATTTGTTGACCAAAAATCAGATTTGCCCTCACTCCATCTTCAACACAACAAACTAGAGAGAGAGAGAAAGCGCAAGCCATGGCATTCAGCCATGGCTAAGGAAAAATAGAATCTTGAGTTGTTGATCCAAAAATCAGATTTTCAAGGTAATTCAACCCTTTAGAAGTCCCTAACAACTTGAAGGTGATCATTAGATAGCAAGAGCAAGAATTAAGTTCAAGACTCAAACCCTAGCCAAGTTGAGAAGTCAAAGTGCCAAGGTAAGGTTTAGCTTTTTTTGCATGTGTTGAGGGTGGTGTAAAACGTGTGTTTGAGGTGTAAATATAAGTTGCATGAATGAAACTATGTGTGTTGATATTGAAGTATGGTTGTAACTTGGTAAACATGAATTATATGCATGAGATTTCGAATGTTGGTGTTGGAATGTTGTTGAACCGTGTGGACAGTTTTAGGATGAATTTTGAGGTGTTGTGAATATGTAAATGTACATTGCATGTATGAAATTATGGATGTTGGTGTTGAAATATGGTTATAGCCGAAGGGGCTGTTTTAGAGGTGATTTGGATATGTTGTGCATGTGTAAATGTGAATTGCATGTATGAAATTGTGTGTGTGTTGATGTTGAGGCCTTGTAGAAGCCGTAGGGGACTGTTTGGTGTGGGATAATGGACTGATTTTATTTAGTAATTATGGTTGTGGCTATCCTAGATTGCATGGCAAAAAGAATGAAAAGAATTGGAAGGTTAAAGGTGAAGTTGTGTTGATATGAACATGTTGTTGTTTTGTCGAATTATGACCGTGTAGTGGACTGTTTTTGTGGAATATAGTGAACTGATTTTAATTGGTATTTTGATGGTTGTTGTCATGAATTTTATGATGCGAATGAAGGTATTTAATGGTTAGAGTTGGAACTAAAATTGTTTATAGGTTGTTGTAAGGTTATAGTGTCGACAATGTAGCTATTTGCGTACGAATTTGGTGATATATTTATCGTGTGACTGCTGGTCGTATTTTACTGAAATTATATGAAAAGAAGACATGAAATAATGTGTAAGAATCATATGTGGTTTGCATGGTATGTTCGTAAACGTTTGCAAGAATTCCGGGCACCTTTATGTTGTTGGTTAGGGACTGTTTTGGACGTGTTGTGGTTAGGAACTGTTTTGGACATGTTGTCTTCTTTAAATTGGAAAGACTAATGATAGTTAAGAATATATATTGTATTTACGTTGTTTGGGTTGTTGTAAAGTTGTTACACGAAAACGTTAAGGCTACGGATTATTAGGAGTAACTTGAGAATGTAGTAGCCGTATGTGAATCGTTATGGAATGTTGTGAATGTGGGCTATTTTGAATGTTATGTGGGCTGTCCGGGTTGGTATTGAACATATGATTATTGATGTTGGATTGGTTGTATGTAGTTGGTTTGCATATAAAGAAAACGTCGTCTAAACATCTAGAAAGGAGTTACTGACGTTAGAATACGTTTTAATCCCCCCCGTAGCTTAACCATAATTCTTGACGTCTTAACATAGGTTGAAACTTTGTTCAGTGTATACGTGTTGTGTTACGAATAAACGCCAAAGGTATGTAAAGCTAACCCTTCTTTCTTTTGGCATGTCTTAAATCTAAGTGATGAATGATATGAATTTTGGGTTAATCCTATTCATAAGTTTCGAGTGTGATTTATGATTCTTATTCACTTCTTGTTGTTAGAACTCTCCAGTGATTGAGCCTCCCCTTTCAGTCTTGTGTACGTTGGATAATAGTCGATATATATCAGCTTCTATTTTTAGGAACTCTATGACGACTTATGTCTTGACTTCTATAAAATGTTTCATACTATATTGACAAGCAACGTTTTGTGACTTCACTACATATTCATACTGTATATCATATGTATTGTTATTGTTCCACCTGATCAGCTGGATTATGATATTCTTAAGCCGGAAGCGGCTGCCCGAAGGGGCCATTATTATTAAGCCAGAAGCGGCTACCCGAAGGGGCCATTATTATTAAGCCGGAAGCGGCTGCCCGAAGGGGCCATTATTATTAAGACGGAAGCGGCTGCCCGAAGGGGCCATCATTATTATGCCGGAAGCGGCCGTCCGAAGGGACTATTGTATTATTAGCTGGAAGCGGCTACGAGTAGGATATTCTATATTTATATCGTGTATGCTAGAATTTGTGTTAGGGACCATATGGCATGGCTCAAAATACTGTTCCAGGTTACTCCCGGGTTGCTTTCTAAACTTGTTTACTGTTACGCTTTTCCTTGTTTATGATTCAGTAATGCTTTACATATTCAGTACGTATTTCGTACTGACCCCCTCTCTTCGGGGGCTGCGTTTCATGCCCGCAGGTTCAGGGACGCGGTTCGACAATCCAGCCACCTAGGAAGAATCAGCACTGAGAGTCAGACAGCTCCACTTGCTTCGGAGACTCTTCCTATCTTGGTATAAATTTGTGTATATATTGCGGGCACGACGGGGCCCTGTCCCGTCACTTATGCATGGTCATACTCTTCTAGTAGTCTGCGAACAGCGTGGGTGTCATGGTTACTGTTTGGCCGTGTCGGCCATTATTTTGTTGTACAGAAGTATTGGTAGCCTCGTTGGTTTGCCTTGTCATACGTTACGTATATGTTTCGATATGTTTTGGGATATTTTAAGTTACAGGTCGACTTTGTTATTCTATTTAGACCTTTCAAACCTAGTTAAATAAACCCTATTGAATGCCATGAGTGAGTACAGGTAACATAAGTTGGGTTATCGGGCAGGTTAAGCTCGGTCACTCGTCATGGCCCTAGGTTGGGTCGTGAAAAAAGTGGTATCAGAGCAGTTCAGTCCTCGGCATGTTCGCAGACGGTGTCTAGTAGAGTCTTGTTTATCGGTGTGTTGTGCACCACATCTATAAACAGGAGGCTACGAGACATTAATAGGGTGTCATTCCTTCTTTTGTGTTCGAGATCGTGCGAATAGATATGTGTCATAAGTGAAGTCCTTAATCTAATAGTCTTGTATAATTTCAGCGATGACTAGGAAGAGTAAAGCGACAGCAGCCCAGAAGGGAAAATCAGTTGAGGATGAGGCAGTTAGCCAAGCCCCCAGGTCTACCAGAGCTCAGACTCATGCTGGGATACACATTCTGTCCCAGAGTTGTTACACCTCAGAAAAAAAAATCGTTGGTACGTAAGTGAACGAACTAGTGATAAGTATGAGTGCATGATGTCCATGAGCAAGAGACGACTTTTGAAGACCTTAGGCGAGATTTCTAAGGTATCCGATATGAGATGAGAAAGTTTGCGAATTTAAGATGAGATATAAGGTGAGCAATGCATGTGCATGGACGTGGGTGATTAAAATGAGAAGTCTAAGAAATATGGGAAGTTGCAAAATTGCAACTGCCCAGTGGTCGTAAAGTGCTAGGACGGACCGTAAACTGGTATACGGTCCGTAAACTAGCAGGTCGTAAACTGCCATGCAAGGCTTAAACTTTCTGCCAGCCGAGAAATGGTAAAATACAACCTGGGGGACGGACCGTAAAGTGATTTGCGGCTCGTAAACCATGGTCGTAAATCACCATGCAAGCAGCCAAAGCTTCTGGTTCTGGAAATGGTTAAAGGCGATCGCGAGGGACGGTCCGTAAACTGCAATACGGGCCGTAAACCACGATGGACGACCACTGTTCACCTCAGCACAGATTTTGCAAGTCATTAAATAAAAGGACCAATACTTGTTTTATTTCATTACAACATTACACCACTTCTCTCTAAAACCTCTCTCTACATTTATTATATAAGTTTTCAAGGATATTTGAGGATCAAAAACATAAAACAAGGTGAATCAAGAGTAAGAACATCATCAAAGATCATCTAGGTCAAGAAATCCAAATGGAGAAAAACTAGGGTTTTGCTCAAAGTGGAGTATTATTAACCAAAGCTTGTTCCTACATCTTCTAAGGTAAGATTCATGATTTTTACATGATGTTTAAGGTAATGAAGAGTTGAAATACATGGATGGTAGAAAATATGGTCAAGTAGGTCATGAATAGTGACATTTTGAGGAATAGTTTGAATTGAATCATGAAGGTTGTTGTGTTGTGATATGAATGCATTATAAATGGTACTAAGATCATGAACTAAACACTTTAGACGAATGGACGAAGTTGGATGTTATGACCATGAACATGGGTGAATTAAAGGCAAATTAAGCAATCTAGATAATGTGAATGACTAATGGCCATTGTTATGATATTAATGAAGGTATAGACGCTAGCATTGGAAGGAAGCGTGCAAGTGTAGAATAGTCCGACGAAAAGGTATGTAAGGCTAACCCTTCTTTCATAAGGCATGGTTTCTTGGCCAAACTCTTAAATCCTCTATATGAGTATGTTGTATTCAAATGATTGACACTCCGAGCTCATAAGCTCACGATCCTCGATATGTGCTACGATTGTACTACGCACCTCATATGACGAGTAAGCATAAGATATAGATGTAGCGAAAATGATGATGATAGTGATGACGATGATAATAATAATGATGCTAAAGGTGACTACGGGCTATTATACTTACATGTGCATATGAAGGGCTATAATGACACCCCGAGCTTATAACGCCGGGTAGGATATATGTATATGAATATGTATAAAGTATGTATACGATTACGAAATGCGCGCACACCTCTGCAGATGGTACAGATAACCCTGAAGCCTTGGTAGGGCCAGGTATGAGTAACCTTGAGCATTGGTTGGCCAAGTATGTATGAAACACCGATCCTATGAGGTCGGGTATGCTATGTAAATGCTATGTATATGAAATGACTATGTATATAATATGAATATGAATGTGGTAAGACTATGTATAAGAATACGAATAAGGATATGTATACGAATATGAGCACAAGTTTGGTACGAGTACTATTATGGAATACGGATAATGACGTAGGTGTACAAATACGTATGAAAAATGGAAAGTCCTACGAAAGGCAGGTAAGTGCTATGATGATGATATTATTGTCTCCCCCTCCTATGCTATTTCATATGTTGTTCATGATGCTTATTTATTGATGTTGCTCAGGCTTCACATACTCTGTACATTCTTCGTACTGACGTCCTTTTGTTTGTGGACGCTGCGTCATGCCCGCAGGTGCACAGGGAGACAGACTTGATCCATAGCTTCCTATCCGGAGATTACATAGAGAGCTCTATTTCCTTCGGAGCCATATCTTTTGGGTACACATTCTTTTGTGTATATAATTAAGGGCAAAGCGGGGTCCTGCCCCGCTAATGTGATATGTTATACTCTTAGAGGCTCGTAGACATGTGTGTGTGTGGGTAGATGTGTTTGGCCTTGTCGGCCAATGTTTTGTATATCATTTTGTCGGCCACGTTGGCCTATGTACATTGATGTGGCATACATGCCTATGATGATATAAATGTGTTGTTGTCCAAATGGGACTAGTTGACGAATGAATGGAAATGCATGTATAATTATATGGCTCACCTAGATGTAAGAATAAGAGTAAACTAAGAGGGTGCCCGGGTAGGCTAGCACCGGGTGCTCGTCGCGGCCCCGGGTCGGGTCGTGACAAGAGTTCTCCTACTTCCTTACCTCCGGAGGAGCTCAGAGGGGCATCTGATACAGCCCCAGCTCGAGCACCAGTACCAGTACCTCCAGTCCCTCAGCCGGATGTTCAGGGTCAGGAGATGAGAGAGATGAGAGATGCTATATGTTTGTTGACTCATATACTTGCTACCCAGGCTGGACGACAGGATAATGGTCATGAGTATCCAGATAGGGCTGCTAGTGCCAGGGCCCGAGATTTTCTTAGATTAGGTCCCCCAGAGTTTAAGGGCACGGACCCTAAGGCTGATCCTCAGGAGTTCATAGATGGTATGCAGCGTACCTTAAATGTGACGAAGGCGTCAGCTACAGAATCTGTTGAGTTAGCTACTTATAGATTGCAGGGTATAGCAATTAATTGGTTTCAGTCATGGAGATTATCGAGGGGTAGGGATGCTCTTCCGCCGACTTGGCAGGAACTCTCAGATGCCTTCTTGCGCCAATATATGCCACCCGGGTTGAGGCGGGCAAGGGTTGATAGGTTCCTTACCTTACAGCAGGGTAACATGTATGTTAGATAGTATAGTGCGGAGTTCACCGATATGTGATGGGATTAGAGCCAGGGTTGCAGGAGGCTTGTATGGCAGTAGCAATACAGCCAGGTATGGATATAGCTCGTATTCAGGCTTATGCTCAAGGGTCAGAGGATCGTAGACGCCAGCGAAATGCTATCTCGGAGCAGAGTAGTAGTCAGCATAAGAGGGCCAGGTCAGAGGGTCAGTATAGCGGTTCCACTAGCGAGAGCATACCCCAGTTTAGTGCACCTCTGTAGTTTCGAGGATCTCAGCGGGGTAGGGAGACTCCCCTTAGGCAGAGACAGAGTTCTTCTTATGCATCGGGTTCTCAGCAGAGGTGGGGTCATGGCAGGAGGTGATGCCCCCTCCTCGATGTGCGACTTGCGGGAAAATTCATGTAGGACGGTGTCGTCAGGGTGTATGCTATACTTGTGGTGATCCGGCGCACTATGCTAGAGATTGCCCACAAAGAGTGGGTAGTATTGTTCCTAAGAATTCGGTAGCAGCGTCGTCACCCTCAGTGAGGGCCCCAGAGATAGGACTCCAGACATCTTCCGGCCGAGGTAGGGGTGGAGGTAGAGCATCTAGCTCCAGTACTGGGCCGCATCGTATCTACGCTCTAGGTGGGAGACCGGTTCTAGAGACACCGCAGGATGCACCATCAGGTATACCCTTCTTCAGATGATTTATTGATGGATTTAAGCTATATACGAAATGTCCCTTATCACTAGTCAGATACGATTAATTTGACCTTAAATAGTACCGTCATGTTTTACTCTATTGTTTAGCTATCCATAAAACTTCTATAAGTAACAAATTTTTCAACATTCGGGGACGAATGTCCTAAAGGGGGGAGGAATGTTAGACCCCGTATTTTATACGTCAAAATATTCGCGAAGGAATCGACGCGAGTTAAAGACGGAACCCTTCCCGGACCCGAAATAGGAACCCTTAATCCTAAATTTCGAAATTAGGACTAGGTGTTTATATATTTTTTTCTTAGTACAAAAATATTAGTGGAAGACTTATTACACATTTTAATATTGGCAAAGCATGCTAGTGGTATACATTTTAATATTGGCAACTCATTATTATAAGAAGGCATGTTATTACATGTTAGAAGACTCATTACACACACTTAAATATTAATTCATCTAATGCAGATGCAATTGTAAAATAGACAATTAAAAATTGAGAAGTGAGGAAGTGAGTAGTGGGGAATATTTCTTGAAATTTTGCTCAAGACCATGTGATTGGCTCAAAGCCATGAGGGGGACATGTGGCCAACACATGTGCATCATATTTAAACCCATTTGTTGACCAAAAATCAGATTTACCCTCACTCCATCTTCAACACAACAAACTAGAGAGAGAGAGAAAGCACAAGCCATGGCATTCGGCCATGGCTAAGGAAAAATAGAAGCTTGAGTAGTTGATCCAAAAATCAGATTTTCAAGGTAATTCAACCCTTTAGAAGTCCCTAACAACTTGAAGGTGATCATTAGATAGCAAGAGCAAGAATTAAGTTCAAGACTCAAACCCTAGCCAAGTTGAGAAGTCAAAGTGCCAAGGTAAGGTTTAGCTTCTTTTGCATGTGTTGAGGGTGGTGTAAAACGTGTGTTTGAGGTGTAAATATAAGTTGCATGCATGAAACTATGTGTGTTGATATTGAAGTATGGTTGTAACTTGGTAAACATGAATTGCATGCATGAGATTTCGAATGTTGGTGTTGGAATGTTGTTGAACCGTGTGGACTGTTTTAGGATGAATTTTGAGGTGTTGTGAATATGTAAATGTGCATTGTATGTATGAAATTATGAATGTTGGTGTTGAAATATGGTTATAGCCGAAGGGGCTGTTTTAAAGGTGATTTGGATATGTTGTGCATGTGTAAATGTGAATTGCATGTATGAAATTGTGTGTGTGTTGATGTTTAGGCCTTGTAGAAGCCGTAGGGGACTGTTTGGTGTGGGATAATGGACTGATTTTATTTAGTAATTATGGTTGTGGCTATCCTAGATTGCATGGCAAAAAGAATGAAAAGAATTGGAAGGTTAAAGGTGAAGTTGTGTTGATATGAACATGTTGTTGTTTTGTTGAATTATGACCGTGTAGTGGACTGTTTTTGTGGAAGATAGTGAACTGATTTTAATTGGTATTCTGATGGTTGTTGTCATAATTTTATGATGCGAATGAAGGTATTTAATGGTTAGAGTTGGAACTAAAATTGTTTATAGGTTGTTGTAAGGTTATAGTGTCGACAATGTAGCTATTTGCGTACAAATTTGGTGATATATTTATCGTGTGACTGCTGGTCGTATTTTACTGAAATTATATGAAAAGAAGACATGAAATAATGTGTAAGAATCATATGTGGTTTGCATGGTATGTTCGTAAACGTTTGCAAGAATTCCGGGCACCTTTATGTTGTTGGTTAGGGACTGTTTTGGACGTGTTGTGGTTAGGAACTGTTTTGGACATGTTGACTTCTTTAAATTGGAAAGACTAATGATAGTTAAGAATATATATTGTATTTACGTTGTTTGGGTTGTTGTAAAGTTGTTACACGAAAACGTTAAGGCTACGGATTATTAGGAGTAACTTGAGAATGTAGTAGCCGTATGTGAATCGTTATGGAATGTTGTGAATATGGGCTATTTGGAATGTTATGTGGGCTGTCCGGGTTGGTATTGAACATATGATTATTGATGTTGGATTGGTTGTATGTAGTTGGTTTGCATATAAAGAAAACGTCGTCTTAACATCTAGAAAGGAGTTACTGACGTTAGAATACGTTTTAATCCCCCCCCCCCCCCCGTAGCTTAACCATAATTCTTGACGTCTTAATATAGGTTGAAACTTTGGGCAGCGTATACGTGTTGTGTTACGAATAAACGCCAATGGTATGTAAAGCTAACCCTTCTTTCTTTTGGCATGTCTTAGATCTAAGTGATGAATGACATGAATTTTGGGGTAATCCTATTCATAAGTTTCGAGTGTGATTTATGATTCTTATTCACTTCTTGATGTTAGAACTCTCCAGTGATTGAGCCTCCCCTTTCAGTCTTGTGTACGTTGGATAATGGTCGATATATATCAGCTTCTATTTTTACGAACTCTATGACGACTCATGTCTTGACTTCTATAAAATGTTTCATACTATATTGACAAGCAACGTTTTGTGACTTCACGACATATTCATACTGTATATCATATGTATTGTTATTGATCCACCTGATCAGCTGGATTATGATATTCTTAAGCCGGAAGCGGCTGCCCGAAGGGGCCATTATTATTAAGCCGGAAGCGGCTGCCCGAAGGGGCCATTATTATTAAGCCGGAAGCGGCTGCCCGAAGGGGCCATCATTATTATGCCGGAAGCGGCCGTCCAAAGGGACTATTGTATTATTAGCCGGAAGCGGCCGTCCGAAGGGACTATTGTATTATTAGCCGGAAGTGGCTACGAGTAGGATATTCTATATTTATATCGTGTATGCTAGAATTTGTGTAAGGGACCATATGGCATGGCTCAAAATACTGTTCCAGGTTACTCCCGGGTTGCTTTCTAAACTTGTTTACTGTTACGCTTTTCCTTGTTTATGATTCAGTAATGCTTTACATATTCAGTACATATTTCGTACTGACCCCTCTCTTCGGGGGCTGCGTTTCATGCCCGCAGGTTCAGGGACGCGGTTCGACAATCCAGCCACCTAGGATGAGTCAGCACTGAGAGTGAGACAGCTCCACTTGCTTCGGAGACTGTTCCTGTCTTGGTATAATTTTGTGTATATATTGCGGGCACGCGGGGCCCTGTCCCCCGTCACTTATGCATGGTCATGCTCTTCTAGTAGTCTGCGAACAGTGTGGGTGTCATGGTTACTGTTTATCCTCGTCGGCCATTGTTTTGCTGTACAGAAGTATTGGTAGCCTCGTTGGTTTGCCTTGTCATACGTTACGTATATGTATCGATATGTTTTGGGATATTTTAAGTTACAGGTCGACTTTGTTATTCTATTTACACCTTTCAAACCTAGTTAAATAAACCCTATTGAATGCCATGAGTGAGTACAAGTAACATTAGTTGGGTTATCAGGCAGGTTAAGCTCGGTCACTCGTCATGGCCCTAGGTTGGGTCGTGACAAAAGTGGTATCAGAGCAGTTCAGTCCTCGGCATGTTCACAGACGGTGTCTAGTAGAGTCTTGTTTATCGGTGTGTTGTGCACCACATCTATAAACAGGAGGCTACGAGACATTAATAGGGTGTCATTCCTTCTTTTGTGTTGGAGATCGTGCGAATAGATCTGTGTCATAAGTGAAGTCCTTAATCTAATAGTCTTGTATAATTTCAGCGATGACTAGGAAGAGTAAAGCGACAGCAGCCCAGAAGGGCAAATCAGTTGAGGATGAGGCAGTTAGCCAAGCCCCCAGGTCTACCAGAGCTGAGACTCATGCTGGGATACACATTCTGTCCCAGAGTTGGTACGTAAGTGAACGAACTAGTGATAAGTATGAGTGCATGATGTCCTTGAGCAAGAAATGACGTTTGATGACCTTAGGCGAGATTTCGAAGGTATCCGATGTGAGATGAGAAAGTTGGCTAAATTAAGATGAGATATAAGGTGAGCAATGCATGTGCATGGACGTGAGTGATTAAAATGAGAAGTCTAAGAAATATGGGAAGTTGCAGAATTGCAACTGCCCAGTGGTCGTAAAGTGCTAGGACGGACCGTAAACTGGTATACGATCCGTAAACTAGCAGGTCGTAAACTGCCATGCAAGGCTTCAACTTTCTGCCAACCGAGAAATGGTAAAATACGACCTGGAGGACGGACCGTAAAGTGATTTACGGCCCGTAAACCATGGTCGTAAATCACCATGCAAGCAGCCAAAGCTTCTGGTTCTGGAAATGGTTAAAGGCGATCGCGAGGGACGGTCCGTAAACTGCAATGCGGGCCGTAAACCACGATGGACGACCACTGTTCACCTCAGCACAGATTTTGCAAGTCATTAAATAAAGGGACCAACACTTGTTTTATTTCATTACAACATTACACCACTTCTCTCTAAAACCTCTCTCTACATTTATTATACAAGTTTTCAAGGATATTTGAGGATCAACAACATAAAACAAGGTGAGTTAAGAGTAAGAACATCGTTAAAGATCATCTAGGTCAAGAAATCCAAAGGCAGAAAAACTAGGGTTTTGCTCAAAGTGGAGTATTATTAACCAAAGCTTGTTCCTACAACTTCTAAGGTAAGATTCATGATTTTAACATGATGTTTAAGGTAATGAAGAGTTGAAATACATGGATGGTAGAAATTATGGTCAAGTAGGTCATGAATAGTGACATTTTGAGGAATAGTTTGAATTGAATCATGAAGGTTGTTGTGTTGTGATATGAATGCATTATAAATGGTACTAAGATCATGAACTAGACACTTTAGACGAATGGACGAAGTTGGATGTTATGACCATGAATATGGGTGAATTAGAGGCAAATTAAGGAATCTAGATAATGTGGATAATGTGAATGACTAATGACCATTGTTATGATATTAATGAAGGTATAGACGCTAGCATTGGAAGGAAGCGTGCAAGTGTAGAATAGTCCGACGAAAAGGTATGTAAGGCTAACCCTTCTTTCATAAGGCATGGTTCCTTGGCCAAACTCTTAAATCCTCTATATGAGTATGTTGTATTCAAATGATTGACACTCCGAGCTCATAAGCTCACGATCCTCGATATGTGCTACGATTGTACTACGCACCCCATATGACAAGTAAGCATAAGATATAGATGTAGCGAAAATGATGATGATAGTGATGACGATGATATTAATAATGATGCTAAAGGTGCCTACGGGCTATTATACTTACATGTGCCTATGAAGGGCTATAATGACACCCCGAGCTTATAACGCCGGGTAGGATATATGTATATGAATATGTATAAAGTATGTATACGATTACGAAACGCGCGCACACCTCTGCAGATGGTACGGATAACCCTGAAGCCTTGGTAGGGCCAGGTATGAGTAACCTTGAGCCTTGGTTGGCCAAGTATGTATGAAACACCGATCCTATGAGGTCGGGTATGCTATGTAAATGCTATGTATATGAAATGACTATGTATATAATATGAATATGAATGTGGTAAGACTATGTATAAGAATACGAATAAGGATATGTATACGAATATGAGCACAAGTATGGTAGGAGTACTATTATGGAATACGGATGATGACGTAGGTGTACAAATACGTATGAAAAATGGAAAGTCCTACGAAAGGCAGGTAAGTGCTATGACGATGATATTATTGTCTCCCCCTCCTATGTTATTTCATATGTTGTTCATGATGCTTATTTATTGATGTTGCTCATGCTTCACATACTCAGTACATTCTTCGTACTGACGTCCTTTTGTTTGTGGACGCTGCGTCATGCCCGCAGGTGCACAGGGAGACAGACTTGATCGATAGCTGCCTATCCGGAGATTACATAGAGAGCTCCATTTCCTTCGGAGCCATATCTTTTGGGTACTCATTCTTTTGTGTATATAATTAAGGGCATAGCGGGGTCCTGTCCCGCTAATGTGATATGTTATACTCTTAGAGGCTCGTAGACATGTGTGTGTGTGGGTAGATGTGTTTGGCCTTGTCGGCCTATTTTTTGTATATCATTTTGTCGGCCACGTTGGCCCATGTACATTGGTGTGGCATAGATGCCTATAATGATATAAATGTGTTGTTGTCCAAATGGGACTAGTTGACGAATGAATGGAAATGCATGTATAATTATGTGGCTCACCTAGATGTAAGCATAAGAGTAAGCTAAGAGGGTTCCCGGGTGGGCTAGCACCGGGTGCTCGTCGCGGCCTCGGGTCGGGTCGTGACAAAAGTGGTATCAGAGCAGTTCAGTCCTAGGGTGTGTCTACGAGCCGTGTCTAGTAGAGTCTTGGTTATGGGTGTGTTGCGCGCCACACTTATAAACAGGAAGCTGCGGACATTTTAGGAATAAATGACCTTCTTTCTTCATAAGAATCGTGCGATAGAGGTATGATGTAGGAAATTCTTGCTCCTAAATCGTATGTTGTGTATTTCAGAGATGGCTAAAAAGGGAAAGACTACGGCAGCCCAAAAGGGCAAGACGGTGGCAGAGAAGCGGGCTAAGAAAGCACCGCCACCGGTAGTAGAGGAAAGTGAGTCGCAGGGTGCGGCTCAATCTCAGTCCTCCCAAACAGTGCCCGTCTCTGAGGAGCGTGAGGAAGCCTCAGCCCCAGCTCCAGCACCTCCAGCTACTCCACCAAACGCTTCGGGCCAAGATGTAAAAGAGGCCATTACTTTATTGACTCAACTGGTTGCGGCCCAGGCTCAGAGGCACAGTTCAGGGTATGGTGATAGGGATGTTAGTGTAACAGCCCGTGATTTCATTACTTTGAACCCTCCAGAATTCTTTGGGTGAAAACCGGAGGAGGATCCCCAGGACTTTATTGATGGTATGCTAAGGACGCTCCGGTTGATACATGCTTCGGACACCGAGTCAGTGGAGTTAGCGTCATATAGATTGAGAGATGTCTCGATTCAGTGGTATACGGAATGGATGGCTTCACGGGGAGCAAATGCACCTCCCCCGGTATGGCAAGAGTTTGTTGATGCTTTTCTCCGTCATTATATGCCCCCAGAAGTTCGGCGAGCTAGGGACGATAAATTCTTAAATTTGAGGCAAGGCAGTATGAGTGCCCTAGAGTATAGCCTCCATTTTAACTCCTTGGCCAGGTATGCTTCGGCCATGGTAGCAGATATGGGCGACAGGGTACACCGATTTGTAAAGGGCCTAGGGCCCCATCTGATGGACAAATGCTTGACTGCGTCCCTTCAGAACGGTATGGATATTGCACGCATTCAGGCACATGCTCAGAACCTAGAGGAAAGCCTACAGCAGCGGAGAAGTGAACGTGAACAGAATAGGGGACATAGCAAGAGGGCCAGATCTTCGGGCCCAATAAGTGAGTCCAGAGGCGGAAACAGGCAACGGTTCCCTAGGCACTCGGGCTATTCTATGACCAGTGCACCTCCACGGTTTTCAGGCCAGAGCCTTGATAGATTTACTCATCCCGGGCTGAGTCAGAGTTATTCGGGGTCCCAGTTTAGTGGTGATTCAGGCCAGTCAAGGCCACCTATACCACGATGTTCCCAGTGTGGGAAGTCGCATTGGGGTCAATGCCGATTGGGTTCAGATGTTTGCTATTCATGTGGTCGACCAGGCCATATTATGCGTGATTGCCCCTCAGTACATGGTAGAGGTAGGACCCAACCATCAGGGTCGGTAGCCGGATCTTCGGCATCTGTACATCCTACGGGGCTAGGTTCACATACGCCAGTTGGCCATGGTAGAGGTAGAGGCAGAGCTCCCAGTACTAGCGGCCCTCAGCACCGTATTTATGCCTTGGCTGGATGCCAAGATCTATTGTCTTCTCCTGACGTGGTCACAAGTATATTATCGGTATTCTCTCATGATGTGTATGCTTTGATTGATCCGGGCTCCACGTTATCATATGTTACTCCTTATATTGCGGGTCAATTTATAGTTGAGCCGAAGTCGATCAAACCTTTTGAGGTGTCCACACTCGTGGGTGAATCGGTAATAGCTAGCCAAGTATATAGGGATTGTATAGTCACGATTTGTGACCGTCGTACCATTATTGATTTGCATGAGCTAGAAATGGTAGATTTTGATGTTATTATGGGCATGGATTGGTTGGCTTCTTGTTATGCCAATGTTGATTGCCGAATGAAGATGGTTCGTTTCCAGTTTCCGGGAGAACCAGTCATAGAATGGTAAGGGAATGCGGCATCACCGAAAGGTAGATTTATTTCCTATCTAAAGGCAAGGAAGATGATCACGAAAGGATGTATTTATCATCTAGTGCGAGTTCAAGATGTAGAAGCTGAATCGCCGACTCTTCAGTCAGTTCCCATAGTGAACGAATTTCCGGATGTGTTCCCGGAAGAGCTTCCAGGCCTTCCTCTCGAACGGGAGATTGATTTTACCATTGATGTGTTGCCAGGCACCACACCTATATCTATTCCTCCATATAGAATGACACCCGCAGAATTGAAAGAGTTGAAGGAGCAATTGAAGGACTTGCTTGATAAAGGCTTCATTAGGCCTAGTTCATCCCCGTGGGGAGCGCCCGTATTGTTCGTCCGAAAGAAAGATGGCTCCCTGAGAATGTGCATTGATTATAGGCAATTGAATAAAGTAACGATTAAGAATAAATATCCTCTCCCAAGGATTGATGACTTGTTTGATCAATTGCAAGGCGCCAAATGGTTTTCAAAGATTGATTTGAGGTCCGGGTATCATCAAGTGAGAGTTAGGGAGAAAGATATCCCTAAGACAGCCTTCAGAATGAGATATGGTCATTTTGAATTTCGGGTGATGTCATTTGGGCTAACTAATGCGCCAGCGGTATTTATGGATTTGATGAATAATGTGTTCAGGTCCTTTCTGGACTTATTTGTAATCGTATTCATTGATGATATTTTGGTGTATTCTAGATCCGAAGCAGAACATGCAGATCATTTGCGTATTGTCCATGGAGTTCTTCGAACTCGAGAATTGTTTGCAAAGTTTTCCAAATGTGAGTTCTGGTTAAACTCAGTGGCATTTTTAGGGCATATTGTGGCAGCCGATGGTATTTGAGTGGATGGTCAAAAGATTGAGGCCGTGAAGACTTGGCCAAGACCCACAACTCCTACAGAGGTTCGTAGCTTTCTGGGCTTAGCAGGTTATTACAGGAGATTCGTTGAAGGTTTTTCCTCTATTTCTGCACCACTCACAAAGTTGACACAGAAATTAGCCAAGTTTCAATGGACAGATGCTTGTGAACGTAGTTTCCAAGAGTTAAAGGGTCGGTTGACTTCTTCCCCAGTTCTGACACTTCCAGAGGGATTGGAAGGATACGATGTGTATTGCGACGCTTCAGGTATTGGGCTAGGCTGTGTGTTGATGCAACATGGCAAAGTGATTGCGTATGCTTCAAGGCAATTGCGGAAACATGAGCAGAATTATCCTACCCATGACTTAGAATTGGCCGCGGTGGTCCATGCATTAAAGATATGGAGACATTACTTATATGGCGTCCACGTGGATATTTACACAGATCATAAGAGTCTTCAATACATCTTCAAGCAGAAAGAGTTGAATTTGCGGCAAAGACGATGGCTAGAGTTGCTAAAAGACTATGATGTTGAGATCCTGTACCACCCCGGAAAGGCAAATGTGGTGGCTGATGCTCTTAGCCGTAGGTCGATAGGAATTCTAAGTGATGTACGACCAGAAAAGAAAGAGATGGCCCGTGAGCTTCAACAGTTAGCTAGCCTAGGAGTCCGAGTAGTGGACTCATGTAGCAGCGGAGCTACTATCCAGAATACAGCAGTCTCGTCGCTAGTAGCAGAAGTGAAAGAGTGACAATATGAGGATCCCATGCTAATGCAGTACAGAAATACACTCCCTCAGAAAAAGAAGTCATCATTTGACATTTCAGGAGACGGAGTTCTCCGATGTAGAGGAAGATTATGTGTTCCCGATGTGGCAAGTTTACGCCACCAGATTTTGAGAGAAGCTCATAGTTCCCGTTATTCTATTCACCCCGGAGCGACGAAGATGTATCATGATCTTAAGTCTATATATTGGTGGAATGGGATGAAGAAAGATATAGCGGAATTCGTAGCTCAGTGTCCTAATTGCCAACAAGTGAAGATTGAACACCAAAGGCCGGGTGGATTGTTGCAAGCTATAGAAATCCCAACTTGGAAGTGGGAAGTGATTAACATGGACTTCATTTCAGGCTTACCCCGTTCTTGACGTAAGTATGATTCCATATGGGTAATTGTGGATAGACTCACCAAGTCAGCTCATTTCTTACCGGTCAGGACGACCTATGAGGCAGAAGATTATGCGAAGCTTTATCTTAAAGAGATAGTAAAACGCCATGGCGTCCCGGTATCTATTATCTCCGACAGAGGGACTCAGTTTACAACTAAGTTTTGGAGGTCTTTCCAAGAGGGTTTAGGGACCCGAGTTAGCCTTAGCACGGCATTTCATCCCAGACCGATGGACAAGCTGAACGTACTATTCAGACTCTTGAGGATATGTTACGAGCATGTATGATAGATTTTGGAGGGAATTGGGATGATTATTTGCCACTCATTGAATTTGCTTACAATAATAGTTATCATTCCAGCATTCAAATGGTACCATATGAAGCTTTATATGGGCGAAAGTGTAGATCCCCAATTGGGTGGTTTGAAATCGGAGAAACTAAATTGATAGGGCCAGACTTGGTCCAGCAAGCTATAGAGAAAGTCAAGCTTATACAAGATCGGTTGTTAGCAGCCCAAAGTCGTCAGAAGTCCTATGCGGATAATCGTCGAAGAGACTTGGAGTTCAAAGTGAAGGATTGGGTATTCTTGAAAGTGTCGCCAATGAAAGGCGTTATGAGATTTGGCAAAAAGGGGAAGCTTAGTCCCCGGTATATTGGACCATATGAGATTGTGCGCAAAATAGGCAAAGTGGCCTATGAGTTAGATCTACCTCCGGAATTGGAGTCAGTCCATCCAGTATTTCATGTCTCGATACTTCGAAAATGTGTTGGAGATCCCACTAGGATCGTCCCAGTAAATGATGTGCAAGTGACAGAGAAATTGACTTATGAAGAGGTACCCATTGCCATATTAGACAGGCAAGTACGGAGGCTTAGAAACAAAGAGGTGGCCTCGGTTAAGGTTCTATGGAGAAGCAGTAAACGAGAGGAGATGACATGGGAAGCAGAAGAAAGTATGCGATCCAAATACCCACATTTATTTCAGCCCATGGAAGAAGCCCAAGATGAGACGTCAAGATCATAAGGTATGTATATTTTCCTTTTATGCTTTTGGGTCATGTGTGGCCAAACTTTTATGGTGTTATGTTGTGGCCCTGTGTGGCATCGATATTATGGGTTGTGGTGGCAGGATGGTAGCACCGTATTATAAGGGGAAACTCTGGCGAAATTTTTGTAGAATTCCCGAGCACTTTAACATTCGGGGACGAATGTTCTTAAAGGGGGGAAGAAAGTTACACCTCGGGAAAAAACAATTTCCTTGGTACGTAAGTGAACGAACTAGTGATAAGTATGAGTGCATGATGTCCATGAGCAAGAAACGACGTTTGATGTCCTTAGGCGAGATTTCGAAGGTATCCGATGTGAGATGAGAAAGTTGGCTAAATTAAGATGAGATATAAGGTGAGCAATGCATGTGCATGGACGTGGGTGATTAAAATGAGAAGTCTAAGAAATATGGGAAGTTACAGAATTGCAACTGCCCAGTGGTCGTAAAGTGCTAGGACGGACCGTAAACTGGTATACGGTCTGTAAACTAGCAGGTCGTAAACTGCCATGCAAGGCTTCAACTTTCTGCCAACCGAGAAATGGTAAAATACGACCTGGAGGATGGACCGTAAAGTGATTTACGGCCCGTAAACCATGGTCGTAAATCACCATGCAAGCAGCCAAAGCTTCTGGTTCTGGAAATGGTTAAAGGCGATCGCGAGGGACGGTCCGTAAACTGCAATTCGGGCCGTAAACCACGATGGACGACCACTGTTCACCTCAGCACAGATTTTGCAAGTCATTAAATAAAGGGACCAACACTTGTTTTATTTCATTACAACATTACACAACTTCTCTCTAAAACCTCTCTCTACATTTAATATACAAGTTTTAAAGGATATTTGAGGATCAACTACATAAAACAAGGTGAATCAAGAGTAAGAACATCATCAAAGATCATCTAGGTCAAGAAATCCAAATGGAGAAAAACTAGGGTTTTGCTCAAAGTGAGTATTATTAACCAAAGCTTGTTCCTACAACTTCTAAGGTAAGATTCACGATTTTTACATGATGTTTAAGGTATTGAAGAGTTGAAATACATGGATGGTAGAAAATATGGTCAAGTAGGTCATGAATGATGAATAATGACATTTTGAGGAATAGTTTGAATTGAATCATGAAGGTTGTTGCATTGTGATATGAATGCATTATAAATGGTACTAAGATCATGAACTAGACACTTTAGACGAATGGACGAAGTTGGATGTTATGACCATGAATATGGGTGAATTAGAGGCAAATTAAGGAATCTAGATAATGTGGATAATGTGAATGACTAATGGCTATTGTTATGATATTAATGAAGGTATAGACGCTAGCATTGGAAGGAAGCGTGCAAGTGTAGAATAGTCCGACGAAAAGGTATGTAAGGCTAACCCTTCTTTCATAAGGCATGGTTCCTTGGCCAAACTCTTAAATCCTCTATATGAGTATGTTGTATTCAAATGATTGACACTCCGAGCTCATAAGCTCACGATCCTCGATATGTGCTACGATTGTACTACGTACCCCATATGACGAGTAAGCATAAGATATAGATGTAGCGAAAATGATGATGATAGTGATGACGATGATAATAATAATGATGCTAAAGGTGCCTACGGGCTATTATACTTACATGTGCCTATGAAGGGCTATAATGACACCCCGAGCTTATAACGCCGGGTAGGTATTATATCCCGTATTTCGTACATTCGGATGATTCGAGAAAGTCGTGGCAAGTTAAGGACAAGATCATTTTCAAGAGTTGTTTGATGTACGAGTCGTTAAGAATATTATTTGTGTACGTCGGTAGTATGGAAATATTGGGAAAGGCCACAGGTAAAAAGAGAAATTCGCAAAATGACCTATGGTAATATCATGGAAGTCTAAGGGTAAAATGGTAATTTCACAAGTATTCAAGAAAAATGGAGGAATTCTCTAGGAAATAAAGAAAGGAGCAAGTGGCCATTTCATAAGTGATGGGGGGAAAAGTGTAAATATGGATGGACTAAAGTGTAAAAAGGAAGACATTTGGTCTTCTTTGACCAAATGAGAAAAATCAAGAAAAGAGGAGAATCCTCTAGAAAGAAAGCATGTGCTCTTCACATCCTCATAATATATATATATATATATATAAGTTCCTCTCTTAATTCAAGACAAAAGAGAGGCTTGGAAAAAAAAAAAGAGCAAGAAAGAGAGAGTATATTCGGCCAACATGGCCAAATTTTAGGCCATGGGAATTGATGAAGAAAAATTATTCTCTCCTAGCAATCCTACTAATTTTAAGGTCCTCTACATCATGGAGTGATTGTTGAAGCAAGTAGAAGGCTTTTTGGTGTCATATACCAACCCTAAACCAAGTGGGAAGTTGAAGAGAAAGGTAAGGTTTTCATCCTTTTTATGTGTCATGGATGGTTTGTGAGTATTGTAATGTGTGAAAATGGATGGAATTCATGAAAGTATGTGTGTTTGATGTGTGGCCGTGAAATACATACATATATATATATATATATATATATATATATATATATATATATATATATATATATAGTGTATGGCTGTGTATATTGTGTATTATGATTGGAATGATGAACTAATTTTATTTAATGTTATGGTTGTTATGGTATGTGGAGATGAATAAAAGCCATGAAAATATGGATGTTGTAAGTGGCCGTGTATGGTATGTGTAATGTTGTGAGGAAAGATTGAACTAATGTAGCATGTTGTTGTGGTTGTAATGTGTAGAGATGGATGAAATTGTATAAAAATATGTAAGAAGTTGTTGTGGCCGAAAATGGTATTGTTTGGTAAGTTATGGTAAATTGATGTAATTTGATATTGTGGTTGTCATCGTTATGGATTATGCGATATAGAATGAATGGTGTGGTTGAAGTTAACGTATATGAACGATAATGGAATGTATGATTGGGGTTGGAGTTAAAGGTTTCGGATGAAATAGTGTGTCGAATAAGTCGTTGGAACATTATGTGAATTGAATTGAATGTTGAAATGTTGCTAGAATATTCGTTGGTATTGTTGTTGATAGTTTGGCCGGGTTGAATTCCCGGATTGTTGTTGATTAGAATTGGCCAAGTTGAACTTGGTGGGATGGAGTATTTACAGGGGAAATGCTGCCGAAATTTCAGCAGACAAAGTGTTACTTTAAGAATTCAATTCTAAAGGCTCTAATCAAGTTTTGGTAAACATGACCAATTTGTAGATTTTGGCGAATTTGGAACGTGAATTTGGAGTCGCATAAGAAGCAGAAAAGGTATGTAAGGCTTCACCCTTCTTTCTATGGCATGTCTTAGACGTAATATGTTGGTTAAGAACCTCGGGGACCCGTCTACCCTCCAGAATCCGCACCTAAAGTTTTCCTGTTTTCCTTCAGTAGAATTGAATTAAAAAGTGTGCAAAATATTGGAAGAATGTCCTAAACCTCTAGAACTCGCATAAATAGGACCCGATGACCCTAAACCCTCACAAGTAACGCCATGATATGTAATATATGTAAACTGGGTACGCCGCCTCATTTGATCCGAGGTGGGCCCACTATTTCCCGGATTTACCTTATTACTCCACTTGACCTACTTTGATGCTGAATCCAAAAGAAACCTTCGATCCTTATTCCATTACCAAATGACAAGTACCGTACCTATCCCAACGAGAATACTTCCATGATGATAATGATAACGATGATGTCAGAAAAAAGAATATGCCTAAGATAAGTACGACAAGAATGATCTCACGACTAAGAGTCTTGAGCTAAGAATCCAATGTGAATATGGAAGTGTTATACTAGTTTCTAAAAGTTTTCAAATGCTTATGAATTGACGGTTATAATGCCTATGATCTTATTCTATGTCTCCTCTTAAAGCTATCTTTCGTTGATAGTCTCGCCTTATAATTATCGTTCCTTCAAGGTGAGACAAGTGACCCGAGTATTCCATAACGTAATCAGAGGATTTCGACCTTACGTCACTCCGATGGACACATGATTTTATTTGGGCTCTCATGCATGCCAATTGTATGACATATGTGTATGAATGTGAATATGTATATGTATATGTATATGGGGAAAAGGGGAAGGGCCACTGTTATATCACCACCTGATTCAGCTGGATTCCATCCCGGACGCGGGATTATGGGAGAGCCGGGTACGGCGTCTGTATTTGTGATATTTATATATAATATGTTGGGACACTGTTGGGGAGGGGGGTGGGAGAGCCGATGTACTCGGCGTCTGTGAATGTAAATGAATGACACCGTTCTCTGAAATGTTCTGTTTTCTGTATATGTAAATAAGAGACACCGTTTTCCTGAAAAAGAAACTAAGCATGCATGATATCTGCAGAAAGGCATTCATATGCACATGTTACATCTGTCCCAGTATAAGCTCCTTAAGTCTATTCTGTTATTGTTAATACTGTATATTCCTTTACTATGGTACTATTCATGCTTTACCTACTCAGTACATTACTCGTACTGACCCCTCTTCTTCGGGGGTTGCGTTCATGCCGCGCAGGTACTCCCAGATGATTAGAAGACCTTACTGAAGGTGTTCCAGCGGAGATGGCGAACTCCACTTGTCCCGGAGGATTGCCAAGTCCAAGTATATGCTATGATGTTCTGTTCTATGTTAGAGACTTTGCAGACAGAGTCATGGGTATAGAGTGTCAGCATTGGTAGACGGCTTCACCAGCCGATATGTTATTATGTTTTATGTCACGAGTCTTATATGGTGTCAGATTTTACTTATGAAAAAAAAAAATTGAGAACTTACTATGTAATTATTCCTTAACTGATACAAGAGTTTGTCTATGTAATAAGAATCAGCGGGTTCGCTCGACTCCAGATATGGGGTCGGGTGCCCATCACACCCTAGTAAAGTCGGGGTGTGACAGTAGGATATATGTATATGAATATGTATAAAGTATGTATACGATTACGAAACGCGCGCACACCTCTGCAGATGGTACGGATAACCCTGAAGCCTTGGTAGGGCCAGGTATGAGTAACCTTGAGCCTTGGTTGGCCAAGTATGTATGAAACACCGATCCTATGAAGTCGGGTATGCTATGTAAATGCTATGTATATGAAATGACTATGTATATAATATGAATATGAATGTGATAAGACTATGTATAAGAATACGAATAAGGATATGTATACGAATATGAGCACAAGTATGGTACGAGTACTATTATGGAATACGGATGATGACGTAGGTGTACAAATACGTATGAAAAATGGAAAGTCCTACGAAAGGCAGGTAATTGCTATGACGATGATATTATTGTCTCCCCCTCCTATGCTATTTCATATGTTTTTCATGATGCTTATTTATTGATGTTGCTCATGCTTCACATACTCCGTACATTCTTCGTACTGACGTCCTTTTGTTTGTGGACGCTGCGTCATGCCCGCAGGTGTACAGGGAGACAGACTTGATCCATAGCTGCCTATCCGGAGATTACATAGAGAGCTCCATTTCCTTCGGAGCCATATCTTTTGGGTACTCATTCTTTTGTGTATATAATTAAGGGCATAGCGGGGTCCTGTCCCGCTAATGTGATATGCTATACTCTTAGAGGCTCGTAGACATGTGTGTGTATGGGTAGATGTGTTTGGCCTTGTTGGCCTATGTTTTGTATATCATTTGGTCGGCCACGTTGGCCCATGTACATTGATGTGGCATAGATGCCTATGATGATATAAATGTGTTGTTGTCCAAATGGGACTAGTTGACGAATGAATGGAAATGTATGTATAATTATGTGGCTCACCTAGATGTAAGCATAAGAGTAAGCTAAGAGGGTGCCCGGGTGGGCTAGCACCGGGCGCTCGTCGCGGCCCCGGGTCGGGTCGTGACAAGAGTTCTCCTACTTCCTCACCTCCGGAGGAGCTCAGAGGGGCATCTGATCCAGCCCCAGCTCCAGCACCAGTACCAGTACCTCCAGTCCCTCAGCCGGATGTTCAGGGTCAGGAGATGAAAGAGATGAGAGATGCTATACGTTTGTTGACTCAGATACTTGCTACCCAGGCTGGACGACAGGATAGGGGTCATGAGTATCCAGATAGGGCTGCTAGTGCCAGGGCCCGAGATTTTCTTACATTAGGTCCCCCAGAGTTTAAGGGAACGGACCCTAAGGCTGATCCTCAGGAGTTCATAGATGGTATGCAGCGTACCTTAAATGTGATGAAGGCGTCAACTACAGAATCTGTTGAGTTAGCTGCTTATAGATTGCAGGGTATAGCAATTAATTGGTTTGAGTCATGAAGATTATCGAGGGGTAGGGATGCTCTTCCGCCGACTTGGCAGGAATTCTCAGATGCCTTCTTGCGCCATTATATGCCACCCGAGTTGAGGCGGGCAAGGGTTGATAGGTTCCATAACTTGCAGCAGGGTAGCATGTCTGTTAGAGAGTATAGTGTGGAGTTTGATTCTTTAGCCAGATATGCCCCTTCTATTATGCAGGAAATGGAAGATAGAGTTCACCGACATGTGATGGGATTAGAGCCAGGGTTGCAGGAGGCTTGTATGGCAGTAGCAATGCAGCCAGGTATGGATATAGCTCGTATTCAGGCTTATGCTCAAGGGTCAGAGGATCGTAGACGCCAGCGAAAGGCTATCTCAGAGCAGAGTAGTAGTCAGCATAAAAGGGCCAGGTCAGAGGGTCAGTATAAAGGTTCCACTAGCGAGAGCATACCCCAGTTTAGTGCACCTCTGCAGTTTTGAGGATCTCAGCGGGGTAGGGAAACTCCCCTTAGGCAGAGATATAGTTCTTCTTATGCATCGGGTTCTCAGCAGCAGGTGGGGTCATAGTAGGAGGTGATGCCCCCTCCTCGATGTGCGACTTGCGGGAAAAGTCATGTAGGACGGTGTCGTCAGGGTGCATGCTATACTTGTCGTGATCCGGCGCACTATGCTAGAGATTGCCCACAAAGAGTGGGTAGTATTGTTCCTGAGAATTCGGTAGCAGCGTCGTCACCCTCAGTGAGGGCCCCAGAGATAGGACTCCAGACTTCTTCCGGCCAAGGTAGGGGCGGAGGAGGTAGGGGCGGAGGTAGAGCATCTAGCTCCAGTACTGGGCCGCATCGTATCTACGCTCTAGGTGGGAGACCGGGTCTAGAGACACCGCAGGATGCACCATCAGGTATACCCTTCTTCAGATGATTTATTGATGGATTTAAGCTATATACGAAATGTCCCTTATCACTAGTCAGATACTATTAATTTGACCTTAAATAGTACCGTCATGTTTTACTCTATTGTTTAGCTATCCATAAAACTTCTATAAGTTACAAATTTTTCAACATTCGGGGACGAATGTTCTAAAGGGGGGGAGGAATGTTAGACCCCGTATTTTATACGTCGAATTATTCGCGAAGGAATCGACGCGAGTTAAAGACGGAACCCTTCCCGGACCCGAAATAGGAACCCTTAATCCTATATTTCGAAATTAGGACTAGGTGTTTATATATTTTTTTCTTAGTACAAAAATATTAGTGGAAGACTTATTACACATTTTAATAATGGCAAAGCATGCTAGTGGTATACATTTTAATATTGGCAACTCATTATTATAAGAAGGCATGTTATTACATGTTGGAAGACTCATTACACACACTTAAATATTAATTCATCTAATGCACATGCAATTGTAAAATAGACAATTAAAATTTGAGAAGTGAGGAAGTGAGTCTCGGCCATGTAGCCGAGACTAGTGGGGAGTATTTCTTGAAATTTTACTCAAGACCATGTGATTGAATCAAAGCCATGAGGGGGACATGTGGCCAACACATGTGCATCATATTTAAACCCATTTGTTGACCAAAAATCAGATTTACCCTCACTCCATCTTCAACACAACAAAGTAGAGAGAGAGAGAAAGCACAAGCCATGGCATTCGGCCATGGCTAAGGAAAAATAGAAGCTTGAGTTGTTGATCCAAAAATCAGATTTTCAAGGTAATTCAACCCTTTAGAAGTCCCTAACAACGTGAAGGTGATCATTAGATAGCAAGAGCAAGAATTAAGTTCAAGACTCAAACCCTAGCCAAGTTGAGAAGTCAAAGTGCCAAGGTAAGGTTTAGCTTCTTTTGCATGTGTTGAGGGTGGTGTAAAACGTGTGTTTGAGGTGTAAATATAAGTTGCATGCATGAAACTATGTGTGTTGATATTGAAGTATGGTTGTAACTTGGTAAACATGAATTGCATGCATGAGATTTCGAATGTTGGTGTTGGAATGTTGTTGAACCGTGTGGACTGTTTTAGGATGAATTTTGAGGTGTTATGAATATGTAAATGTACATTGCATGTATGAAATTATGAATGTTGGTGTTGAAATATGGTTATAGCCGAAGGGGCTGTTTTAGAGGTGATTTGGATATGTTGTGCATTAGTAAATGTGAATTGCATTTATGAAATTGTGTGTGTGTTGATGTTGAGGCCTTGTAGAAGCCGTAGGGGACTGTTTGGTGTGGGATAATGGACTGATTTTATTTAGTAATTATGGTTGTGGCTATCCTAGATTGCATGGCAAAAAGAATGAAAAGAATTGGAAGGTTAAAGGTGAAGTTGTGTTGATATGAACATGTTGTTGTTTTGTTGAATTATGGCCGTGTAGTGGACTGTTTTTGTGGAAGATAGTGAACTGATTTTAATTTGTATTTTGATGGTTGTTGTCATGAATTTTATGATGCGAATGAAGGTATTTAATGGTTAGAGTTCGAACTAAAATTGTTTATAGGTTGTTGTAAGGTTATAGTGTCGACAATGTAGCTATTTGCGTACGAATTTGGTGATATATTTATCGTGTGACTGCTGGTCGTATTTTACTGAAATTATATGAAAAGAAGACATGAAATAATGTGTAAGAATCATATGTGGTTTTCTTGGTATGTTCGTAAACGTTTGCAAGAATTCCGGGCACCTTTATGTTGTTGGTTAGGGACTGTTTTGGACGTGTTGTGGTTAGGAACTGTTTTGGACATGTTGTCTTCTTTAAATTGGAAAGACTAATGATAGTTAAGAATATATATTGTATTTACGTTGTTTGGGTTGTTGTAAAGTTGTTACACGAAAACGTTAAGGCTACGGATTATTAGGAGTAACTTGAGAATGTAGTAGTCGTATGTGAATCGTTATGGAATGTTGTGAATGTGGGCTATTTGGAATGTTATTTGGGCTGTCCGGGTTGGTATTGAACATATGATTATTGATGTTGGATTGGTTGTATGTAGTTGGTTTGCATATAAAGAAAACGTCGTCTAAACATCTAGAAAGGAGTTACTAACGTTAGAATACATTTTAAACCCCCCGTAGCTTAACCATAATTCTTGACGTCTTAATATAGGTTGAAACATTGGGCAGCGTATACGTGTTGTGTTACGAATAAACGCCAAAGGTATGTAAAGCTAACTCTTCTTTCTTTTGGCATGTCTTAGATCTAAGTGATGAATGACATGAATTTTGGGGTAATCCTATTCATAAGTTTCGAGTGTGATTTATGATTCTTATTCACTTCTTGATGTTAGAACTCTCCAGTGATTGAGCCTCCCCTTTCAGTCTTGTGTACGTTGGATAATAGTCGATATATATCAGCTTCTATTTTTACGAACTCTATGATGACTCATGTCTTGACTTCTATAAAATGTTTCATACTATATTGACAAGCAACGTTTTGTGACTTCACGACATATTCATACTGTATATCATATGTATTGTTATTGTTCCACCTGATCAGCTGGATTATGATATTCTTAAGTCGGAAGCGGCTGCCCGAAGGGGCCATTATTATTAAGCCGGAAGCGGCTGCCCGAAGGGGCCATTATTATTAAGCCGGAAGCGGCTGCCCGAAGGGGCCATCATTATTATGCCGGAAGCGGCCATCCGAAGGGACTATTGTTTTATTAGCCGGAAGCGGCCGTCGGAAGGGACTATTGTATTATTAGCCGAAAGCGGCTACGAGTAGGATATTCTATATTTATATTGTGTATGCTAGAATTTGTGTAAGGGACCATATGGCATGGCTCAAAATACTGTTCCAGGTTACTCCCGGGTTGCTTTCTAAACTTGTTTACTGTTACGCTTTTCCTTGTTTATGATTCAGTAATGCTTTACATATTCAGTACATATGTCGTACTGACCCCCTCTCTTCGGGGGCTGCGTTTCATGCCCGCAAGTTCAGGGACGCGGTTCGACAATCCAGCCACCTAGGAGGAGTCAGCACTGAGAGTCAGACAGCTCCACTTGCTTCGGAGACTGTTCCTGTCTTGGTATAATTTTGTGTATATATTGCGGGCACGACGGGGCCTTGTCCCGTCACTTATGCATGGTCATACTCTTCTAGTAGTCTGCGAACAGCGTGGGTGTCATGGTTACTATTTGGCCTTGTCGGCCATTGTTTTGTTGTACAGAAGTATTGGTAGCCTCGTTGGTTTGCCTTGTCATACGTTACGTATATGTATCGATATGTTTTGGGATATTTTAAGTTACAGGTCGACTTTGTTATTCTATTTACAGCTTTCAAACTTAGTTAAATAAACCCTATTGAATGCCATGAGTGAGTACAGGTAACATAAGTTGGGTTATCGGGCAGGTTAAGCTCGGTCACTCATCATGGCCCTAGGTTGGGTCGTGACAATGGGCTTTGGAGAAAGACTAATTGACATGGTATTCAGGATCATATCTAACAACTGGTACTCCATTCTGATAAATAGACAGCCACATGGTTTTTTCAGGTCTACAAGAAGGGTGAAACAAGGAGATCCTTTATCTCCCACTTTGTTCATACTTGATGCGGAATGTCTAACTAGAGCTTTGAATGCTTTACATACTGATGAAAAATTCAAAGCATATGGGATGCCAAAATGGAGTCCATATGTCAATCATTTGGCATATGCTGATGATACAATTATTTTTACTTTTGTAGATGACCAATCTATGAGACTGGTCATGGATACTTTGACAAAGTATGAAGAGGTTAGTGGACAGAAGATCAACAAGGGAAAAAGTGCAGTCTATATGCATCACTCTGTTCCATAGACCATTAGTGACTTGGTGTGCAATGTTACCCAAATTTCAAGAAAGGAATTTCCATTTACATACCTAGGGGTTCCAATTTACTATGGCAGAAGACAGTATATCCATAACAGGAACTTATTGAAAAAGTTCAGAACAGGCTTAGTTCCTGGACTGGAAAGCTATTATCTGTTGGAGGAAGTACCACGTTGATAAAACATGTACTGCAAAGTATGCCCATACATCTTTTATCTGCTTGTGATCCACCGGCTGGAGTCTTAGCCCAAATTCACAGGCTTTTTGCTAAGTTCTTTTGGAGTAATTCTGTTGGGAATTCTAACAAACATTGGGCTACCTGGACAACTCTATGCCACCCATAGGAAGAAGGAGGGATGGGTTTCAAAAGTCTACAGGATGTCTCCAAAGCCCTATTTGCAAAGCTACGGTGGAACATTAGAACTAAGCAGTCACCATGGAGGACTTTCATAAGCAACAAGTACTTAAAGAAGTTTCATGCAGTGATAGCATCACAGAAGAATATTGGTAACTATGTTTGGAAAAAAATGCTCAAAGTTAGGTGTTATATCCCGTATTTTTGTACGTTGGATTATTCGTAAGCTAATCGACATAAGTTCAAGGACAAGATTATTTTTAAGATATGAGACAAGGAATTTTTAATCTCGATTTTAATAATACACGGTTTGCTTATTAATTACAATTGGTGGAAATATTAGTGAAGATTAGGGATTAATTAACCATGATCAGATTATTAAGTGGGGGTTAATGATTAATTAAGCTAATTAGACCACTAAGTGGGCCTCACAAAACGTGGCTGAATTTGATTGGAGCATGGATGATGACATGCTAATGGGACACATGTCAAGTGGGCTGCCACGTGTCCACATGGTAGGCAGCATATAAGTTATAATTGATGACTAACCTATTAGTCATACATTTCATTTCCACTTTCTATTCAATTCAAAGAATGAAGCACACAGCCATGGCAACTCACGGCCATGGCAGTTCACTACCTTAAAAAAAAAATCTAAGTCCCATGGGTGCTTTACACGTTCAAGAGGCAGCAACATAAGGAGGTTGAATTAAGGAAGAAGAAGTGGTGCAATTGGTGCAAGTGAGTGTAGGATCTGCCCTAAATAATTTAAGGTAAGGTTTCTTCTTCTTGTAATGTAATTGGAGTTAATGATGTTGTAATGGAAAGATTAGTTTGTATTAGGCGAGATTGGAAGTAAGAAAATTGAATGAATTCGTTGGTATTGTAAGTCGGGTAGAATCGGAGTTGTTCCAATTAGATTGGGTTTGATTGTTGTCGCGGTTATTTTTGTTATGGAATGTGTTAAAAGTGAAGGAATTGTACACGTTAATGTTAAGGTTCTGTTTGGACCGTGTTGGGGTTGTTCTAAACTAATAATGGTTGATTAAGTTTGATTAGTGTTGTCATTGTTATGGTATTGTATTTGAAGGTAATTTGTTTATGTTGAAGGGCAGGAAATATAGTTATAGATATGTATGGGTGTTGTTGTTCATGGTAATATTATACTCTTTTCCGTGTGTTTATGATTTTGCGAAGTAAAGGTCGGAGATTGTATTTCGATGTTGTAGTTTCGATGGACTGTTTTGAGCTTGCTATTGAAACGACATTGAAGTAATTTCTTGTACATGGATGGTAGTTGATGTTGTTGTCGTGTTGTTATTGATATGGTTCATAAATTTGGAAGAAAACAAGTGTATAACGTATCATATATGAAGCGTATATTGGTCTGTTTGGTGTATAGTATTAGATGTTAATGATTTGGATTGAAAAAGGATTAAGAGAGGTTATTGGGTTGTTTGAGTTGTTTATGGGTTGGATTTTAAGGATTTGATATGATTACTTCTGTTATCGTTGTTGTTGGTATTGTTGTGCTAATCGGAGATTAATTGGAAGTTCGGGTTAGGCGAGTTATATAGAGGAAATGTTGCCCGATTTCCGTTAAGTTCTTGACTAATCAAAATACTAATCAGGAAGTATGAACTAAGAAGAGATTTCCATGAGTAATTGGTCGTAAATTTATAAGTTTGGAAAGTCATAGTTATTAACAATAGTGTTACTTTCATATTAAATAGGCTAAAGGGACGATGAAGCAAGCTTGGTTACGGTTGATCTATAACAGGTATGCAAAGCTAACCCTTCTTTCTTTTTGGCATGATCTTTATGAAACAAATAGACGACGAGCATATAACTCCAAAGAAACTTCTATTCTTAGAGACACTAGGATGGCTAATGTTCTTGATATCCAGAACCTACTTCACATTATTTTGATACGTGTCTATGATTCTTGTAGTTCTATTTGATATAATCCATAGTGACATTCGAGGGGTACCTGACATGACTGTTGTCCTTGATACTTAAGTGTTAGTTCATTCTACTTATTCTATTGAGTCTCAGATGATGATTTAGTTTGCATATGGTTGCTCACTACTCTGCTCGTGCATGCTGTTAATATATCTTTCACCGAGTCCCGGGTCGGGTATGTTTTCGTGCACAGTTTCACTGCATTGTTCACCGAGTCCCTCACTAGAGGGCCGGGTACGATATATATATATATATATATATATATATATATATATATATATATATATGTATATGATGATGATGATGATGATGTGATTATGGCGCCGAGTATGGTATATGATGACTTATTGACCGAGTCCCATAATGGGCCGGATATGGTATATGATATAGACATGCATGATTTTCATATCGTAAGGCACATGTGCATTGGTATCTTTGATTATCATACTTGCCTCCTGTAATCGTTTATGTAGTTGAGATTTTCCTTATTGCATTACATGCTTTATATACTCAGTACATATCTCGTACTGACCCCCTTTCTTCGGGGGGCTGCGTTTCATGCCCGCAGGTAAAGATACTCGATTTGGTGATCCTCCAGCTTAGGACTTCTGCTCAGCTGTTTGGAGAGCTCCATTGTTTCGGAGCCTAGATATTTTGGTACAGATCTTCTATATGGACTTATATATATCCAGGGGTACGGCGGGGCCCTGTCCCGTCATATTTCACTCTTGTACTCTTAGAGGTCTGTAGACATGTGTGGGTTGTATATAAGTTTTGGTTAGCTGTGTCTATATGGTTTGCTTTGGATATCCCCGTGTATAGTTGCAGCCTTGCCGGCTTGCGTATTGTGTTATTGTTATGCTTTGGATATCCCCGTGTATAGTGGCAGCCTTGTCGGCTTGCATATTGTGTTATTGTTATGCTATGACTCCTCAGGAGACAGGTTTATGATATGTGGTGTTGCGAACCCTTCGTTTGTTTTTACAAGTTTCCATATTGTCCTTAGTTCCAGTTTGACTATATGTAACAGGTTCGTATACGGGTGTCCAGTTCGGGCACTAGTCATGGCCCATGGGGTTGGGTCGTGACATTAGGGAAGAAATAGAACATAAGATTTGGTGGAAGGTGCAACAAGGAAATTCCTATTTCTGGATGGACAATTGGACAAGTCTGGGAGCACTTTATCATATTACCCCACCATATTTTGAATGGAATCCAACAGTAGTCCTTGTTAAAGAAGTTGCAGAAAATGGACAGTGGAATGAAGATATGATGAGGGAACTACTTCCTGAAGAACTGATTAGTTATATTATAAACCATATTGCTCCTCCAGTGGAACACAAAGGGGTTGATAAAGCTTTTTGGAAGATAGAAGCAAGGGGAAAGTTCACAGTGGGATCAGTATTTCAACTAATCAGACAAAGAAAGGAACCAAGCAAGTTGTACAAGAAGATGTGGATCAAGGGACTACCTATTAAAATTTCATTTTTTTGTGGAGGTTCTGGAAGTTTAAATTGCCCCTTGATGATAAACTCAAAAGATGGGGTCATCAGTTCCCATCTAGGTGTTATTGCTGTCAAAATCCATCAACTGAAGACATCTCACATGTGTTCCTACAAGCTCCTGATGCTCAAATTATTTGGAAACATTTTTGCAGACTAGTTGGGATAGACATTCAAGACTTGCACATCATTCAGGTGGTAAACAAATGGTGGGACTTGCCAGTGAAGGGTGAGGTCAAGTATATTTATAATGCAGTGCCTGCAATCATACTTTGGGAGCTTTGGAAAAGGAGAAACACATTGAGACATGAAGGGAAGATTTCAACAGCCAAGCTGATTTATCAAGTGATGCATACTTTGATTTTGTTTATGAAGGTTAGAAGGAAGAATTTCAAGTATGCTCCTTACAGATGGGTGTCAGTTGTTGAGGCTCTGGAGAGGTACTCTCAACCTGTGAAAGTCACTACTGTGGTGTGGAAGATGCCAGATAGAGGTTGGATAAAAGTTAATGTTGATGGTGCTTCTAGAGGAAATCCTGGGAGAAGTGCTTGGGGTTTCTGTGTTAGGGATGAAAATGGAGATTTATTGCAAGCAAAAGCATAGGAAATGGAGGACCGTCTAAGTACTAACACTCAAGCAGAAGCAATGGCAATCCTACGGGCTCTCAGATATTTGGATAACACTCAGGAGGAAAGAATTATTATTGAAACAGATTCTCTTCTCCTAATGAATATCATCAAGAAGACATGGGAAGTCCCTTGACAAATTGTAAGCTTGGTGGAGGAAATATGGGAAATCATAGAGAAGAAAACAGTGGCGATTCAACACATATACAAGGAAGGAAACAAGGTGGCGGATTATTTAGCTAATTTGGCTTTAGACTCTGAAAATGTGGTGGCTAATAATTTTAAAGAATTAGACAGACATGGAAGAAGACTAGTAAACAGTGATAAGTTGGAAGGGCAGTATTTGAGAATCAAGAAAGGGATCAGGCTATGAAAAGGAAAGGAGGAAGGAGAAATAGAGTAGATCCTCCTATTCAAATCCTTTGGGAGGAGAACAGG